>NC_062279.1:26011705-26328107 GCF_902655055.1 Lutra lutra | reverse complement strand
TTTTCTTGAGAAGAGAGGAGAATTGGAGTGAACCCTTTGGATCCTCAGTTGGAACTGGATTCTGTTAAAGTCTTATGAAAGTCTATCACACTCTTGAAGGGAGACTTTCAGGCATGGCTCATCTGGACTGAGTCATCTAGACCTTATTTCAGTATGTCTCACAGTCTGGTGTGTATCCAGGTCTCCAGAACGAGTACTGGCCATAGCCAGGTAGTATTGTATTGTTTCCTTACAGAGCTCAAAGTTTCAACCACTAGGGAGAGAAATGGAAAAGGCAGAGGAAGTTTATGCTTCTGAAAGCACTTTGTTCCTATAATCATGGATTGTCTGCATCTACTGATCTCTGCAGAAGCATCCATGTCTTTCTGATCTGCACAAGAACAAGAGATGGGGAAGGTAAGAATGTTATGCCCTGAAAATCTCTGTGCTCTGTGTGTGTGAATGTGGGTGGTGGGAAGGGAAAGGGAGGGCAAGATGGAAGTTGAGAGAAGAGCAGTGAGTTCAAAAATAATGTTGCACCCTAACAAATGTTTGTAATTAGGTACTATGTAGTAATTAAAATGTACAGTCTTCCCTCTAGTAGTTTACAATGCAACAGAAAATATAAGCAGGCAGGATGACAGGTTAGCAGTTGGGTATGTCCAGGAGAAGGCAAGGAGCAAGGGGAATGACTATTAATGGCTACAAGGTTTCTTTTGGGAATGACACAAATGTTCTAAAATTGGACTATGGTGATGGATGCACAACTCTGTATATATACTAAAACCACTGAATTGCACATTTTAAACGGGTAAACTTTATGGTATATAAACTATATCTCAATAAAGCTGTTAAAAAGAAAGATGATGGGGACTCTTTTTTGCTAAAACAAGATAGATTAAGGTGCTTATGAATGTTATTCTCATCTCTATCTCTGCAATGCCTTTCAAATCCATCTCATTCTTTCCATTCATTATGAATCTTAGTTCAAACCCTCGTTTAGCTCTCTGTCCAGCACTTACACATAGATAATAGCTTGTATTTCTTGAGTGGCTTCTAGCTGATTAGTTGTAAGCCTCTTATCCAGACTGCTGCATTTGATTTCGAAATGGTTTTCTTACCCTGTCTTCACTCAAATTTTCTTAAAGCACAGATCTGATTATGTCCTGAATTACTAAACGTTTCACGTAGTTCAACACTGCCTACAGAATGAAATGCAAACTTTTAGTTTGATCTATGATTCTATCTTTCTGGTCTAATTTTTTACATCATAATCCTACTAAACCACAATTCATTTTTTGGCATACAAAACAACTCATATTTGCCTTAAAACATACTCTACTTTCCACTTCTCTGCTTCTTGCCCTTCTCCTAAATTCAAGCTGTCAAAATTTCATCCATTCAGCTCAAATGCTTCCTCCTACATGAAATCTTTAATTGCACACATCACAATCACAACCTTTAAAAAATTATACCCTTCCTTGTATTTAATTAGTTGTATATGTGTTACTTTTCTACTGTAACTATCCAATAAATATGATTAAGTTGAATTTTCAAATAAATGGTATCATGAACCTTTTTATTTGTTATAATAGACAAGAGAGATTTTTGTAGAAATGATGCAGAGTAAAATTCCCTCCAAGCCAATACAGACCTTTGGCCACATCTTACAATAACATGCATCTTTAAGTTTCTGCTTCTTTTTCTTTCTTTCTTCCTCCCCAAGCATTTCCAATCCACTCCAGACTCTCTTCCCAGGATCCTCATTGCTTAGAAAGCTCCAATTCTGTCAGCCAAGCTGGTCAATGCCAGCCTCCATCTATTGAAATGCACTTTGTATTAACTTAATCTTATTCAGAAACAGCTCTCAATCTGAGACCAAATTGTACAAATGGAATACAGGAGGGTAAAATGTCCTTTTTCTGGAAAATGTACAATACTGAGACACTATAGGTACTGGTTTATGCAAAATAAATTCCTTTCAATATTCTTCCTAGGTACAATTTCATTGAGCTCATATAGAGATGAGGCTTTTGCTTCTGTTGCATAGTGAGAGATGATAGTGGTAAATATTTCTGAGATATTATCTTGAGAGTGATTATCAAAAGGAAGTAAAATGACTGGTGGGGAGGGCATGGTGAACAGAAATTTGGTTTGCGTGTGTGTGTCTGTGTATGTGTGCGTAGAAAATACGGCTTGGATTTCAAACCTTGGCAGTGTATAAGAATCATCTTGTATAATTTTTAAAGATACAAATTATGGGGTCCCACACTGATTATTTTCAGTAGGTAATGCTCATGAACTAATGTTTGTAAAGCTTCTCAGGTAATTCAGAAGTATCTGGTCCTTAGACTGACATTTTGGGAACAACTGGATCTTGGGCACATGTGTAATGACATCTAGAGTTTTCTGGCTTACAAAATGTTGTCCAGACACTAGAAATTTCTCCTAAAATTTCTTGGGAATTTCTGGGGAAATCCTCATGCAGAAAGGTTGTTTTGTTTTTTTTCATTCCATGATAGTCTTAAATGACAAAAAAGTTTTGTGGATATTCATCAGAGACTTGCATTTGGTTGGTATTTTGAATCTAGCCCAAAGAATCTTAAAAATTATTTATGCCTATGTGTGTGTGTGTTTGTGTGTGCGTGTGTGTGAATCATCCTGAAATTTCAAAATATCACAGTTGGAATAACTGCAAATGTATACTTTATAATAATAATTAAATATTTTCTTCAAAAATTAACTATTTTAATTTTTATCATATATAAAAGTATTGATGATTTAATGCTGTCCTATTGATTTTTAAATGACAAGATAGTAATGCAATTTCTAACTCCCCTCATAGTGTCTACTACTTTAAAGACAGAACTAATTTATAAAGAGAAAAACCTCAAAATAAAGAAAAGGATGAAATTCATAAATTGAGACATGCAGACATTACATCTGAAAGGTACTTATGCTTTAGAAGTCTGTTTTTTCCCCTAGAATATATGAATTCTTACCCAGGAGAACAAGTTAATGAACTTTTCAGACTAATTTCTACCTTACCTTTAGATGGCCTTATTTAATTAAAAAAAAAAAAAAGAAGAAGGAGAAGAAGAAGAAAGAAAAATCTATACCTCTCAGAATAGGTTGAATTTAAACTATATTTTCATCCCTAGTATTATTGACTCTAAATTTTATTTATTTAACATAGATCTTTAACAATTATTACAACTGGTTTTATATGTGAGTTTATTTTATAATGTGTAAGAAGAAGAAATGGGCCTTTTTTGATTGGAGAAACATTTTTATAATATACAATATATTAAATTATAAGTAAACATAAGAAATAAATTTTAACTGATAGATTCTAAGTCATTGTAGTTTTTCATGTGAGTAGAAAGCCTTTTCTTCAAAAATATTGCAAGATCTCTTGCCACTCATCGCATGATTTAGAATTTTAAATAACCAATACTTACTGTTTAAAAACTCTGAAAGATTGCTTTTATGTTTAATTTTCTTTTTTGTTGTTAAGAAATTATTTGACTTTTTGACTAAAAATAGATTATGCACTCCTTTTTTCTTCTTGATACTACGATTTAGGCACCATGAATTATAGGAGACCAACATTAGATGTACTAATAATATAAAAACAACTGATTTTTAACATTAAATCATTTACAAATGATCAAATCTGTGTAAATTTTATTAAGATTATGTCATAGAAACAAGAACAAGAAGTATGTTCTTGGAAGAACATAACACGCATATCTAAGTAAGAATTGTTATTTTCTTTTGTTTGTCAGTGCTATATTATTCAAATAAGTACATGCTGAGAGGACTGATAAAGCAATAGAGAGACAATTATAAATACAGAGAGAGGTACAGAGGTAGAGAAATATAGATATAAATTATAGATATGAGGAATAACTTGATATTTGATGTCACGGACATAGTCATTATGAGATAAATTAGAAATACACAATTGATTAAATATATTACCTTTGTTTTACAGAGTGGTTTATCTTGATTCCAGTTTGGGGTATGGAGCAGTATCTTTTCTATTCTTAGAGTCTCTCTAAGTCTGATTGGCCAGTGGTCAACTATTTCTATTTCATATTGTTATCAGTATGCCCATCTTAAAAATAAAGTGGAAAGTTGCAGTCTGATGCTGCAGAACGTTCATTGTACCTTAAAGAAGTCATACTTGTTGTGACTGCCCTGCAACATAGAAATCCAAAAAGTATTTCTCCAACTTTATCAGAAGAACACTGATAAAGTCTTTTACTGAAAGCTTAACCTGTGCTTAGAAATGTAAATCAGTTTAGGGGATTATTGTGGTAATACCCAGTATATAGTTTTGATACTTTAAGTGTTTTGTGAATTGATTTTATAGCTTATTCAAAAATTACTAGTCATTCCTATTATTTCAGGTGAGGGACTAGAGATACTATGATCCATCTTGTTCTTGGGTATCTCACTGACATGATATTATTCCTTATTTATTTCTTCAAAATCAAGCAAAATTCTATAGAAATAGCTTTTTTTTTTAAGATTTTATTTATTTATTTGACAGAGAGAGATCACAAGTAGACGGAGAGGCAGGCAGAGAGAGAGAGAGAGAGAGAAGCAGGCTCCCTGCTGAGCAGAGAGCCCGATGCGGGCCGATCCCAGACCCTGAGATCATGACCTGAGCCGAAGGCAGCAGCTTAACCCACTGAGCCACACAGGCACCCTAGAAATAGCTTTTTAAAGATACTGCAGGTTTCATGTAGTTCAGCACTTACTTTAAAGAAATGCCTTTAAAACTCTTGAGTACCACCTAATTATCTTTCTTACATCCACTGAAGTTATTAAGTACCTGACAAAAAATACCAAGAGGTTGTACCATGAGGAATATTTCACCTGAATACCCAAAATTAGAGCAAAAATATTAAATGCCATGTGTCTAGCATTATGGAGAATTCTGGGTTAAGTGCAGGTGCCCTTTCGAGAAAACTTGGTGTTAGTATTTCAGTCTCAGCCATAAACAGCACTTCATGTGTTACTTATAAAGCAAGATTTATTACCTTCATATCCTCTTAATAATGTATTTCTTCCTTTCATCAGGTATAATCTCATACTGCAGCCTTTTGGCCTTAAAGAATAATTTAATCTATTAGCCCAGAAAACCTTTAAAGCCAATCCTTGACACTGAGTAGGAGTAGACAGTGTCACTAAGTATGCTGTCCTAGATGGAAGCTCTCAGTTCATCACATTATCTGCAGGGTAGAAACCAAATCCTTTGGCTTCCAATCTCCTTGTGGAACAGACTTCCTTTAAATACAGAGAAGACAAAAGACCCTGAGCAAGGCCCACACCAGGGTTGGAGACTCAGGAAAATGGTTTTAACAGGAGGTTAGGGGATAGCCTTGACAAGTGGTAATCGACACTCATCTTGGGAGATACTGTAGAGTAAGGGTAGGTTGATTTACTTTATCCACCAGCTGAATAAGGGGGGCTATTATTTGCTATTAACAGAGATTCATCTTTAATTATTCACACTCATATTTTTCCTGAGGAAGAAAATGATAATGTCATCTACCTCTCTCTGTATATTTATTATTTAAATCAAAAGTTACCTTACAGTTTCTTATGAATAAAAGGGAAATATCTGAAAAACAGTTATATTACAAGGAGGAAACACAAATGCATCTTCCTGAATTTTTCATGATAACTCACCCAGAAGGCATTACATAGTTTCGAACCAAAAGCATAGATGCCTTAGGACACATAAATAATGTAACTGAATCAAAGAAATTGCAAAAGCTTTATAGTCTTAAAATATTTCTCATTTTGGAAAAGATTTACTGAAGCAAATAAAATTACAAAATTGTGCATAAACTGAAAAAATAATGGAATGGGAGCATAGAATATTTATTATTATTCTTTTTAATTTCTTTTTTGTAAATTTCAGCTTGATTGAGGTGTAATTCCCAAATATATTTTAAGATATTTTATGTATATCATGGCAATATATTCATGTATATGACATATACATGAAAAAATTCCTGCCATCTAGTTAATTTACACATTGATTATATCACATTTTTATTTTTACTTTATTTCATTTATATTTTGGTGAAATTATTATTGTTGATTTTAAAAAAAGATTTTATTTATTTATTTGACACAGAGAGAGAGAAAGAGAGCACAAGCAGGGGGAGTAGCAGGTAGAGGAGAAGCAGTCTTCCCAATGAACAGGGAGCCTGATGTGGGACTCAATCCCAGGACTTGAGATCATGACCTGAGCCAAAGGTAGTTAGCTGCTTAACTCACTGAGCTACCCAGGCACCCCCATATATTATTCTTGATAAAAGCCACCAAATAAGGTGAAATAAAGGAGCATATGAATACATCATGAGATGGTCATTCAAAACAATTTTCAAAAAACTTGAAGTATTTATCATTCCTTTCTTCATTTGACTTACATATAGGCTTAAGTAGGAAGAAAATGCTGATTACATAAGTGCTTTTAGGAACAGCACAAGATACTATGATGAGGAGGCAAGATTTTAAACTCAAAGAGCTTAAGATATAGCAAGGGAGACCTAAATAAAACAAGCATCATTTTAAGGCAGAAATATTACCAAAAATCTAACATAGATGTTTACAGAAAGAAGAAAGAACTCTTCATTATTTCTTTTTCTGTTTTTTTTTTTAATTGAGGTATAACTGACACAGAACATTATGTTAGTTTAGGTTGTACAACATAATGATTGCAAAATGATCACCAAAATAAGTCTAGGTAACATTCCCCACCACACGTAGTTACAAATTCTTCTTCTTGTGATGAGAACTTTTAAGATCCACTGTCTCAGCCACCTTCAAATCTGCAATACAGTATTATTTAGTCTCCATGCTGTACACTATATCCCATGCTTATTATTTTTTTTAATAACTGGAAGTTTGTAAGTGTTGATTCCCTTCACACATTTCACCCTGCCTTCACCCCGTCTTCTATCTGAATTATTTCACTTAGCCTATGTCCTGAAGGTCAATCCATTTTGTTACAAATGACAAGATTTCATTCTTTTTTAATGGCAGAGTAACATTCCAATATATAATATATATAATATTATATGTATTAATATAATATTCCTTTATATATATTCATATGTTTTTCATTCATTCATTCATGAAGGACAGTTAGGTTTTTTCTGTATTGTGGCTATTTTAAATAATGCTGCAGTGAACATGAGGGTGACTGTATCTTTGTGAGTGTTTTTATTTTCTTTAAATAAATATCCAGAAGTATAATTGCAGGATCATATGGCAGTTTTATTTTTAATATTTTGAGGAACATCGATACCGTTTTCGATAGTTGCTGCACCAACTTATATTCCCACCAACCGTGCATAAGGGTTCCCTTTTCTTCATATCCTCACCATTTGTTACTCTGGTCTTTTTAATAATAGCAATGCTAACAAGTGTGAGACGATGTCTCATTGGGGTTTTGATTTGTACTTCCTGATGATTAGTGTTGAACAACTTTTCACATACCTGTTGCCCATCTGTATGTCTTCTTTGGAAGAATATCTATTTAGATCATCTGCCCATTTTTTAAATTGGATAGCTTTTTTGTTTGTTTCTGTAATTGAGTTGCATGAAGTATGTGTGTGTGTATATATATGTGTGTATATATCCACACATACGTATACAAACATATGTGTGTGTGTGTGTGTGTATTTGGGCTATTACCCCTAACATTTAAATGATTTGCAAATATTTTCTCCCATTCAGTAGATTGTCTTTTCATTTTGTGTATTGTTGCCTTTGCTGTGCAGAAGCTTTTTAGTTTGAGGTAATCCCACTTCCTGATTTTTGCCTTGTTACCTTTCCTTCTGGTGACAAATTCAAAGTCATCACCAACTCCCATGTTAAAGAGCTTATCATTCATGCTTTTTTCCTAGGAGTTTTATGGCTTCAGGTTTTATGTTCAAGTCTTTAACCCATTTTAGTTGATTTTTTATGCATTATATAAGATAGTAGTCCAATTTCATTCTTTCCATGTGGCTATTCAGTTTTCTTAACACCATTTACTGAAAGGACTGTCTTTTCTCTATTTCTCTTGGCTCTTTTTTTTGTAAATTAATTGACCATATATGTATGGGCTCGCTTCTGGCCTCTCTATACTGTTCCATTGATCCTTATGTCTGTTTTCATGCCCATATCGTACTGTTTTGATTACAATGGTTTTGTAATATAGCTTGAAATCAGGAATGTGATGTCTACAGCTTTGTTCTTCTTGAGAGAACTTTTCTATAACAACAGAAAAAAAAATCTTATAAAAACGAGCAAAGGAACTAAATAGACATTTTTCCAAAAAGACATCCGAATATCAAAAAGGTACATGAAAAGGTGTTCAGTGCTTGCTTTGGCAGCATATATGGATATTCAGTGGGGATTATCTCATAATCTATAAAAATATTGAATCACTATGATGTACACTTGTAACTAGTGAGATGGAGAAATATATATACAGATATATGTTTAAATTCAGTAAAAGAGAAAAATGCTCAGCTTCACTTATCTTCAGGGAAATACAAATCAAAACCATAATGAGATATCATTTCATATCTATTAGAATAGTTATCAAAAAGACAAGCAATTACATGTGTTGGCAAGGATGTGGAAAAAAAGGGAACCCTTGAATGCTGTTGGTAGGACTATTAAGTTGGTGTAGTTGCTATGAAAACCAGTATAGAAGTTTCTCAAAAAATTAAAAAATAGAATTGCCACCTCACATGATCCAGCAATTCCACTATCCCACTTTTAGGTTATATTTAAAGGAAATAAAACTGAATATCAAAGAAGTATCTGTGCTCCCAAGTTTACTACAGCATTATTCACGGGAACCAAGATATGAAAACAACCTAAGAATCTATCAAAGGATGAATGAATAATCAAGATGAGATAAGGACACACACACACACACACACACACACACACACAGGAATATCTTCCAATCATGAAAAAGAGGGAAATCTTGCCATTTGCAACAATATAGATGGACCTTGAGGGCATTATGCTAAGTAAGGTAAGTAAGATAGGGAAAGACAAACACTGTATGATCTCATGTATATCTAAAAAGGCCAAATTCATAGAAACAAAGAACAGAACTGTGGTTGCCAGGGTCTAGGGGGTGGGGAAATTGGGGAGATGTTGTTGAAGGGTACCTTGCATCTAGTAGATAAATAAGCCCTGAAGTTCTAATGAGCAACATAGTGATTATAGTCAATATTGTATTATAAACTTCAAAGTTGCTAAAAGACTAGATCGTCATTGTTCACTATAAAAAATAAGTAATAATTATGTGAGGTGATAGAGATGTTAACTAACACAACAGTGGCAATCATACTGCAATATATAAATGTAACAAATTAATACACTGCATGCCTTAAACTTATATAATGTTGCATGTCAATTATATCTCAATTAAAAAAAAAGAAAAAAAGAAGTTTTCACTGAGAGCATGTACCACTGAAGGGTTAGCATATGCTCATTTCAGAATATTTAAGTAAAGGTAATGAGCAAGTAGATGGATAGGAGCTGCTCAGCTAAGAAACAGGTCTTTGGGCTTATGAAGAAATAAAATCTATTCACATAGTGGCAGTCACAAATAACAGAGAATATAAGATAAGCACACACTCTTGGAGAATGGTTATGATTGGGAACCAAGTGAGGATAGTGGTTGTTAGATTACATATTACTGTATCTAAGCAAAGTAGCTTATACATATAAATTAAGTATCATTTACTCAATAAATAATAGGTCCTGTTTTCTCTATAGAAATTGTCAGTAGGATGGTCAGAGAGTTAAAAATATGACACAGAAGCAAGAGTGAATATGGGTTAAAGAACAAGGAATGGTTATCATGATCTAATGTCAAAGAGAAGTCAATGAACATAAAGACTGCAAAAACTTATATACTAATGGTCAAGTGTTTACTGTGAAAGTTATTTGGCAAGAAGTGAAAGAACGATGAGATTGTGGGGGAAAACGCAACAGCTACTCTTTCAAAAGATTTGGTAGCAAGAGCATAAGACAAAGTGATGCTTGAGAGATTGGCAGTGAGGAAAGGCTTTTTCAAGGGAAGGAAAAAAATTTGAGACAATTAGTAGGCAGAGCAAAAGTAAGAAGAAAGGGAAAGGCCTAGAAATGGTGATTTAATGGAATGAGCTTTCAAGAAAAGAAGAAAAGGCTAACAACCAAAGTCCAGGTAGATGGTTTAACACTAAAAAATGGGAAAATTAGGGCTGTTTTTTCTTTTCTTTCGGACAAGACTGAAGAAGGTATCAGACACAGATTCGAAGTCTTTATATAGAGGAGAGTCTACATGGACTATTTGAGGTGCATTCCTATCCATAGTTCAGTGGGAGATGAGGTCTAACCCGAGAAGGAGGAAATATGTTCCGATATAAGATAGGGTTGAGATCCCTTTTCAGGGTGATGCCAATATTGACCCAGGAGACAGATAACCATTTCTGAGCAGTAGTGAGAGAAGTAAGATTGTGCAGTGTGAATCTGTAGTGGAATTAGTACCACTTACTTTCTGCAGCAATGCTAATAGAGTCTGAATGCAGTGAAAAAAGACCATAAGGACTACTCAGCATTGGGATTTATTAGAATACAGGTGGCAAAAGTCAAGTGGGTGAGGGACTTTACACTATCACTGAGAAGACCATTAAAGAGGCTCAATATGGTCTCACAATCTGTGTTAGGGAGAAAAGTGAAGTCAGATAGAGGTTGATGAACTAGCAATATAAAGAGGTTTAAGTGATTAGAACTCACAGTGGGAACAAAGTTTAAGTTAGTTGCTAGTGAAGGCAGAGAAGGGGTGAAAAGTAAGCTAGTTCTTTCAGAGAGAGAAATTTTAATGTTCAAAATCAATAATATTGATTGAAGACCCATAGTGAGCAAAAGAGTAAGCTCTTATTGATCCAGAATGTTTGAGGAATGAGATATCTAATTAAGTAAATATGCTGACTTAGAATAAGTATTATATAAATAGAAAATATCCATGTAACATATTCCTACACATAATTAAGTACATGGGATTTTGTCAGAGGAACTATTACGTTATTGCCAACAGTCATGAAAATATCTGAAATGTTGGACATCTCTAGTCCTGAATTAATATTAGTGGTACATTAAAGTAAAATGAAGTAGTACATATACATATTTATGCCTATTTTTCTTTTTCTATTTACATATATATACATATATATGTATGTGCATAGTTTTAAATCTGTATCTAGACCTATAAAATCTTCTGGGTAGGTTGCATAGACCTAAGTGTGTAAAAGTCTTCACACACATTGCCATCTTCTGAAACAGGTATGATACACTTTGATAGGAGCTTGAAAGGGGAAGGGGGTGATAAATTGCTTCTATATTCACTCAATTGTATCAACCATATTAATTAATGCAAAGAAAAATGCACCTTAGTAGGCTGTTGGAAAACCAACAGGTATAAAATTCTTGAAGGACAATATTAATTGGGAGGAAAAGAGAAAAAGAGACAATAGGATAATCAATGGCCACAGCAGGTTTTCTTCCTATGAAGAGAATTGAACTAGATATGCATAAAAAATCAGCTAAATGCAAAGCTTGGGACTCTTCTTTTTCCTTGTCTTCCAACTGTTTATTATGGAATTTTTCTACATTATAATTTTGATACACAAAGGGATATGCAGTGGGTTGTCAGATTCTACAGAGTAAATAATACATATAATTCACACTTTACTGAATAAATATGCTCTATTTTGAATGATTCAGAAAAGCCTTCATGATGTTGGTTACTGTTGAAAATAGATTATTGGTTCTCAGAGGAATTAAAGCTAGTCTATCCTAAACCAAGCTAATCTATCTATACTGTGCAGTTCCATTTGGCACTTAATACCATGCACTTATAAGAAGAAAATGAATAAAAGAGGCATAATTTTAGCTATGTTGGGCAAGGAAAGACATGACATTAACTACCCATCCTCTGTTTTAATGGTTCAGAATACTCATGTAATTCCCCACACTGGATGAGGTGGCAAAAGATATGATATTGATTTTTCATACTGACTACAAATTGGGTGAAATGCCTAGCCTATGCCCAAACTAACGTCTTTTGCTTTAAGGAAATGTAGCAGTAGGGTTTGGTTTTTAGGAGTCAACTTGGTTAGAAGAGGCTAGATTGCAGTGAGGAAGAGAGCCATGAATATAAGGGAAATGTATTTCCCTCTCATGGAACTTCTGAGAGAAGCAGTCAGGACTGTGGGTGTTATCACAGGATTATAACAAGGTGTTCTGTTATCCTCAGCATATGGCTTCCCAGTTTCCTCCAGACAGCACCAAGTCCAAGCCAGAACACTAAGCAGGAGAGACAGCCAAGGCAAACACCTTTAGAGATAGAGAAATGATTGTGAAGTAGCAAATATCACTTCCATTAATATATCTCGAGCTTGAAATTAGTTCCTGGATGCAACTAGCTGTAAGGGGGTCTGTGAAATCCTGCCTTCAATAGGGTTTCCATTGACAAAATGAAGATAGAAAGAATGGATGTGGGACAGCTGGTTTTTCTAACATTCATCCTGTTTGGGATGGAGGATTGCTGTGTCCTCCCATGGTGGTGAGAGAGAGAGACAGGGAGACAGAGACAGAGAATGAGTTCTCTTTTATTCTTCTTAGAAACAAAGCAAAACACTACTTTTACCATGAGGGTCCCACCCATGACCTCATCTAATCCTAAGTACCTCCGAAAGTCCCTGAGGCTTAGAGCTCATCAGAGCCCATAACATCATCCAAAGTTGATAAATCTGTTTCCTTGGCTTGTTCACTCGCATAAGACTATTTACAGAATGGGGAAATGAACTGCTATTGCCTCATATAATTAAATCCATTTAGAAAAAAAAAAAAGACAAAGAAAGAATCTTTGTATCTACGGCATGCTGATTTGTAAAAATATCTGTATGTTATTACTCAAAGTAGTGCATTTCAAGACAAAAATTACCTGGAAACACAAATGTAAATATATTTATATACCTGCAATTCCAAGGTTTTTCAGGTAGCTGCTGGTTTTTATATAATCACCATTATAAAAATATTTATTGAATAGTATTATAGATAACTTAGAATACAGTGTGAAACATTTTGATAAAAAAGCAAACTAATTTTAAAAATTAGACAAATTAATATTAATTATCAATAGAGTACTATATTAACTATATTTTCTTGTTTTATTCCATTAATCTGTGAGATAGAAGTGGAAGTTAAAACAAAATTTCCATTTTACACAGGAACTAAGTGAAGTTCTGAGAGGATTAATGACTTGCCCACCACCACCCAGCCTAAGTTAAGTAGAACTGAGATCAAAATTCAGTTCTTCCACACTTTCTATTCTCAAGGTAATATTTCCCACCAACTGCCATACCAAACAGGAATTCTCTGCTGATTTTATTGCTCTCCTAGAAGGTGATAAATTTAATGATTTCCTGTTATAAATTTTACTTTGATTTATTTTTTCTAGATGTAATATATAAAAATGTAATTATTGAAGCAGCTTGTTCAGTATTGGAATTTAAAATATTTTACGGGGCGCCTGGGTGGCTCAGTGGGTTAAGCCGCTGCCTTCCTCGGGTCATGATCTCAGGGTCCTGGGATCGAGCCCCGCATCGGGCTCTCTGCTCAGCAGGGAGCCTGCTTCCTCCTCTCTCTGCCTGCCTGTCTGCCGCTTGTGATCTCTCTCTGTCAAATAAATAAATAAATCTTTAAAAAAAATAAAAAAAAATAAAATAAAATATTTTATCATTTTAGGCACCACGAATTATAGGAGACAAACATTAGATGTACTAACAATATAAAAACAAATGATTTTAATATTACATTATTTACAAAGGATCACCAAATCTGTGTAAATTGTATTAAGATTATGTCACAAGCCAGCAGCAGTTGGGTGTCAAGGATACTCATAACACCCTAAGTAGGATAGTTTCTAAACTCAAAGAGTTTGGTTAAGAAAGCATTGGACATTGGGGAGGTCATCTGTCGTAATGAGCACTGGGAATTATATAAGACTGATGAATAAGTCTATATAAGACATATAAGACTAATGAATCACAGACCTGTACCCCTGAAATGATTAATGCTTTATATGTTAATTTTTTAAAAAAGAAAAAAATAAAGGAAAATGCATATCAAAAAAGGACAAGAAAGCATTACTCTATTTACAGAGAGAATCATATTGCCATATAATTTTCTATTCTGCTTGCAATTACAAAGTATTTCCCCACCGTTTCCTCTATTCAACAATATCCTGTGAGCTAGGCAAGGCAGGTATTATTATTTCAATTTTACAGATCATCTCTGGATCAGGTTTTCATGGCAGACATTCCACCTTTAAACATGCACTGAGAAGCCACTGTATGTCAGGTGTGATGCCAGGCGCACTGGGACTGGGAAGCAAAAGTGAGTTGTTTCCCCAGTGCTTCCAGAGCAGCACAGAGAAAGGAAACACAATCCATCACTGTGATGCTGTGATTACTATGATACCAGTAGAAGATACAGTGAGCAAAGGGAGGTAGAAATGGTTTCAACACTCAACAGAGAGCAAGTGTCCAGGTTGTCTGAATTAATTCCAGTGGCCGTTTCATGAGAAATTGAATAGCCATGATTCTCCGATTATAAATGTTTTTGGTATTCAGAAAATGAAAGAACATTAGAATGTGCTAGAACTGTTAGAGTTGGTGGGGTTCAATTTCAGCTTTCCAGAAAGGTCAGAGATTAGACAGGTACAAGGGAGAAGGGCCATTCTGAGAAAGGTCACCATACTTGTAAAGCATGGACTTTGCCAGAAGCAGAGTGTGTTGGGATAGAAGTCAGTTGACCAGGGTGATAGAGGCAAAGTATGTGTACTGGGAACAAGTAGGAAATAAAGCTTCACTAGTAGAATGGCACAAAATTATGGGTGACCTCTCATGCCAGGTAGGAGAATTTGGTTTATATGCCGAAGTCAACAGAATATAGGGATTTTCTGAGCAGAAGAGTGACATAGGATAGCAGTATTTCAGAAAGATTACTGCAGTGGAAGGATGGATTAGAGAAGGAAGGAGTAGGGGTGGGCTAATCAGTTAAAGAGCTGTTACAGTATTCCACACATGACGTGATGAAAGGCTGGGCTTTGGTTTAGTAGTGAGAATTGAGAAGAAAGTAAATCTGAGAGACATTTTATTTTTTTAATGATTTTATTTAAAATATTTAAAGAGAGAGCAAGTGAGCATTTGTGAGCAGGGGGAGAATCTCAAGCAGATTGCACTCCTGATGCGGGGCTAGATCTCATGACCTTGAGATCCTGACCAGAGCTGAAACCGAGAGTCAGAGGCTCAGCCAACTGAGCCACACAGGCCCCTTACTGAGGTGACACTTGAGAAGGAAAGAATTACTAAACACAGTAACAGACTGCCTCTAGCAAATTTCAAAATGGAAAACATCAAACATAACTTTGCTCTTTGTACTCACTGTACTTTTCATCTCGTACTTTCTATTAATTCTTTATGACCTGCCATTTAATGAAGCAACTGTAAGAATAATTTAAAAATTTGGAAAGAAAAGTGACAATGATTTTCTGAAAAGTACAATGAGACAAGAGATGTTGAAAGTATACTGCATATAGTAAGTGCTCAATAAATGTTCATGTAGAAATTAGGTTTTAAAATTACCAAATATATAAAGTAAATCCCTTTTTCAGAAATTAGCTTTCGGATCTAAGGTTGTAACATTTAAGCCATATGAAACATGAAGACAAGAACAAAGAAACAGAGACTTTTAAGTGTCTGAAGCAGTGGAATGTCACCAGAGAATGGTTTAGAAGAAAAAAAAAAAGACACAATCAATTTAAAATGTGACATATTGAAATATAAGTGAGAAGTATCCCTTTTAATTTTTATAACAGGTAAAAAACTGGATTGACAAAATTATCTAAATATAGATTGGTAGTTGGCAGAGTTCATTCAGGAAAAATATACCTGCTTAGTGACAAGAACATAGCAATGAAATCTTATCTTTGTCAATTTTCTGTACATGAGAGTAGCTGCACTTTTATTACAACTAAAGGTGGGTGAAACTAAAGACACCCTTAGATTATTTCATGGGATTCAAATTTGAATGACTAAGTTAATTATAAGTACAAATCTTCTAATATCTGTAAATCCAGATCCAATTTGCTGGTAAATGGCTTCAACTAACATAATGAAGAATGAAATCATAAAATCACAGCTTGAGTGCTCAAGATACCATTTTAATTATTCAGGACAACATATAACTAAATAAAATGTGATAATTATGTTTGTAAAGGTACTTGTGGACAACTGAGAAAAAGCAAGAAAGCTAAGCCAAACAAAAGTATGAAAATTTGTTAATTTCATAAGCAAGAAAAGTACCACGACCTCCTCAAAAATTTCCTAGCAAAAATTTCGGTTACCTTACACATTCTAAACAAAAAGTTGAAATAATTTTGAAACATACAAATTGCTGTGAAATGAATTTCTAGTAAGCTAGAATTGGAAAGGGCCAATTATTTATTCATATGGATCAGAAATTAACTACGGAAAACATCTCCAAAGTGTATCCCTGTGAACTCATTAAAAATTTTCTTATTTACATGCTCCGTTGAGTGTGGTTTTATTGAGTTGCCCAGATATTTATTGATGCATTCATGAGTCTCTCCCTTCCAAAATATTTTCAGGGATTTATAACTGAAATTAATCTGATTTTATATCTTACAGAAGTAGTTTGTTCATATCTCTTTTTTAAAGATTTTATTTATTTATTTTATTTACTTATCTTTTATTTATTTATTTGTTTTAGAGAGAGAGAGAAGATGAGAGTGGAGAAGGGGTAGGAAGTGGGAGTGGGAAAGAATTTTAAGCAGACTCGGTGCTGAGATCATGACCTGAGCCCAAACCTAGAGTCCAATGCTTTACCAACTGAGCCACCCAGGGGCCCCAGTTCATACCTTTTTTAGAACACTTATATAGACATTCTTCTATAGATCAGTTCTTTCCTGAATGTTTGAGGAACTCATTAAATATTTTTTGAGTAACTACATTAAATTTTGAATTCCTCCTCTTCCTTTCTGGCACCTTGAATACAACAAATGCTCAGAAAATTAATTTGAGTTTCTTCATATTTTGCACCCTCTCACCAGTATTAAATACCATGCCTAAAATGAGATAGATAATTTAGACTTCAGATGTCTGTTTTATCTATGATAAAATTACTTAAAAGCTAAAATGGATTCAAACGACCATCAAATTGTCTTTGTTTGCTAAATGCAAAATGTTGTTATTAGGTGTGAAATAAAATATTTTTTCTGGAACAATAGTAATGAAATAACATTTTAAAAATTCTAATGTCATATTTTCCTAATGTTAATTTAGAAATTTAATCTAATTTTTTTCCTCATTTTTTTTTTTGATGGCTATTTGACATAATGAACTTAAAATATAAACCCACCTTGATTTTTGTATCCTTTGACCTTACCTTAGTGTTCAGGTTTTATATTTAAGATATCTTTAAATAAAAACGCGTATGTGATCATTCAGTTTCCTACATTGTCTTTTAATTTTAATTTTCTCTATAGTCCCATTGTCTTACCTGGCCAGTATAAAGACGCGATGTCTGACTTAGGTTTTAAGACATAGGCTTTCCTCACTCTGGTTTCCTTTTCTCTGTTCTATTCCAATAAATACATGAACCATAATAAGGACCGAAAGAGAAATCTGCTGATGGTATAATAGTATCTCAAAAGCCCTAGGCATGAATTCTGGAAACATGTAACTTTAGATATATGTATGCCAATCAACTGTTGAGCTCTTTTTTTTTCAATTAATTGACAATAGAATTTCTACCAGGGACAAACGTCACCAGCCTGTTTAATGACATTTCTGAATATTTCATATATTCACAGTACTAAATAGTTTGTTATCACTTACACCTTTTATCCTTGTTAAATCATATCAGAAGTGCCTTATAGAGCACACATGCAAAACTAATTCTCAGAGAGGTTAAGTCATCTACCCAAGCTGGCAAAATTACTACGTTTTAGTTGGAATTGAAATTTTCTGATTAAAATCAAGTGATGGTAGCAATACTCTTTACCAACTCATCTTTATAGGTAACAACTTGTAACTTTCGGAAGATTTTTCTCAAGGAGAAACATTCAAGTTTCCAGATGAATAAGAGGTTACTTCTTAATAACCTTCAAAACATATCACTACTCCCTTAAAATAAGCCTGCAATTGTCAAGCTCCTGTTGGTTAATTTCCTTTGCTGGGAAGACTTGATCCCATTTTCATTGCTTTCCTGCTGGCAAAAACCTGCTCATGTCAAATCATATGTATTAGAGCACTTTTGATTTTCTCTATAATTCATCTTTTTTTTAATATAAGCAGTATGTGCCCATGATAAAACTGTAACTTGCAGAATAGGAAATAGGTTTAGGAACAAGGTAAGAAGACATTTTTTTTCTATAATTAGAGTGGTTGAACAGTGAAATAGGCTTCCTCTCAAAGAAGTATTTATCACTGTGCTGAGGCTGGTGTTGTTATGACCACATGTCAGAATGGCAATGGGAAGAAATATGCATCGGCTGAGAGGTTAGTTTCTTATCAAAGGAATCACCTCGGGAGTTTATTAGTAGTTTTTCCCCCCTTTAGTTCTGGTTATTAACTAGATGCTAGGTCATTTTATAATGTGGAATTTTTAGAAATGCCATTTTAGATGACCACTGAAAAACTTTGTTTCAGAGAAAGTTCATGCATTAGGGCTGGAAATGTGTCAAGTGAGGGTTTGAGCTGCGTTTAAGCTGTGAATCTGAGCTTGAGGGTTGAAAACTGTTAATGAAACGCATGTGATACACAGTGTGGAAACAAGAAAGAAAGGAAGGAAAGAGGAAGAAAGGAAGAAAGAGAGGAGAAAGAAAGGAGAGAAGGAGGAAAGGGGGAGGAAGGAAAAGCTAGACTCAGATGAAAGAGGAGTAGTATCTAATACTTGTACTAAATTCAGAGATACCTAGAGAAGAGTAAAGAAGGAATTAAATATGATTAAAATCCATAGTAAATTACAGATTGGGTCTCTGGGCAAGGACATTTTTTTTTTCCTTTCTTTTCTTTGCTTTTCTTCTCTCTCTCTCTCTTTTTCCTCCACTGTCAGGAGGACTTTAGGTAATGGGAGAAGAAGATGGCATGTTTTATTTTTACAAATCCCCTAGAAAATGCAAGAAATGTATGAGCGTAAGGTAAAGTAGGAAAATGAATACCAAATATCCAGATCCTTACAGTGTCTTGGCTGGATCTAAGCCTTCTTTTTTTTTTTTCTTTTTAATTAAAGGTATGCTGAGATTCATGTGCATTCCTTTGTGATCATAACATTTTTTGTTTTCATAAAATTATAATTCAAATAATTTCAATTGTCAAACAATTTCTGTTTTTAGAGACGCTAAACAGACTTGGAGTATGACCATATGTTCCAAGACTGACATGATTCCCAATCCAAAAGTATAAATAGCTTCTCGGAGTAGCTCTCAGGGTGACAGGCATAGAAAATCATCAAGACACTTGTTTTTATATAGCAAAACATACTTAGATAACATTTCCACAAGATAAAAAGTTGCAGTTCTATTCAACTTTTTTATGAATAATACATCACAATACAACTTCTGTAGTGTCAATGATACCAACTTCATAGTGAATTTCCCTTGTGAGACAACTCAATTTCAATGAAAGAACGGGTATTCACACACACACACACACACACACACGTATATATACATATATTCGCTACATAATGCAATTTGATGTGCATAAATATGAATGTATGATAATGATTCATTTTGTCTAATGAACTCAAAATATAACTAAATATATTATTGTGTATAATTAAAAGAGTTTCTGGTCAGAGTTTGTATAAGAGGATTTTAGAGTAATATAATCATTACACATTTTATATATATTTGACACTATGTTTGGAATATGGAACATATAGCACTCACAGGTGAATAACAAAATACATTCCTTAGAAAATAGCATCTTATTCAATATTTTATCATTTTTAAAAATATTTGAATAGTTCTTCAAAGGAAAATCATCTCTTTATAGTATTTGTGAAGTACAAAATTATTCTTGTCTAAAAGACAACTTTTTGCTGATTTCTTTCATTCACTTATGTACTAAAAAAAAATCATGGAGGAGCTATTATGTGCTTTTTTTTTTTCCAGTTTCTTATTGCGTACCAGGTACTAGGAATAAAAGAAATGATTATGACATGATTACTGTCCTTAGGGAGCTCACAATGTCCTACAGAAAGAAACCCTCATGGGAAAAAACAAACAAAAAAAGCCAAAAAACCAAAAAATACAACTAAATGAAAGTAATTACTTTTTTCACACTAAGGATACAAATGAGGTAGTTTTTACATTAAAACTTAAAATTGCAATAGACCCAAGTCCCTCACCTTTCTCGTACCCCAGAATCTGCACCTTGCAAATAGCTCTAAAGCTACCTAGAGATATTCACAGTGAAACACGGCACCTACAAGTCTGAAGGTGGACATAAGGTCTGGCCTCCATTTTGTAGGGTTGGGGAGCATAATAAAGGAAGATGACGACCTCACTTTTATTCTGTTCATAGCAAACAGTCTGCTCCCAGAATGTTAAAACATCCCATGTGCCCGTCCCCTTGGTGCACAGACATGCATGTTACCCCAGGCACACTTCACTGGCTGGTCAGAATGTGTGCGTACTTGTTACGGGCAGTGCCCAGGCCAGCAATGTTCTCTGGCCCCGGGTACAGGGCTGGCCCATTGGCCTGGATTTTTCCAATTCAACCTGTGTCAGAAATCTCTTGAGACATTCTTTTACTGAATAAACACAAGGATGAATGTGGAGTATATTTCTAATACAGGGTACAAGAAGTTACGAGAGAAAATATGAAATAGCTGACTTTCCCTTCAGTTTTTCTGCCATCCCTCCTGTACCAAAACCATCTCTGTTCTCTCATTGCCGTTACCGTGCTAGTTGCACTCTTTCTTTATTTTATAGAGCACTTTGCAGTTTATGAAGCTAATCCATATGTTCTTTCATTAAGTAAGATGCTAACACTTTGGTGTGAATTAGTTTAAGGCTTTATCCTCACAAGATACAGGATATAGACATGGTAAGTCAAAATGATGAACATTTTGTTACAGTAACAGTAGCTCAATTTTTGAAGTATTTAGTATTAATCAGGTATAGTCATAAGTAGGTTCCACGTATTGCTTCATTTGATCTTTAATCCTAAGGAGTAACTATCATCGTTATTCTTTACAGATGGGAAAAGCAAAGCAAAAAGATAGTAAACTGTAAGACTAGAAGTGTAACCCAGACACTAATGCCAGAACCTAGATGCTGACTTGTGAACTATACTACCTCCCTCTGGACATTTTCAGGCATCCAGTATTTGTGTTGGGTCAATCATTATTGTACAGAGAAATGACAAAGCTCCAAAACACACCCTGTGGGTTACTGCTTTATTCTAAAACTAGTCTTGTGTGTGACATTCAGATCTAAAACAGATTGAGTGAATAATGCTTCTTACTGAGAGGGGTTCATTGTAATCTACCTAAAACCACAACAGACAGAGAACATGAGGTCTTAGAGTCATTTCAAGGTTAATTAACTAGCTAATAAAAATATATAGTCATTAAGATCAATTCTCTACAAAGATTAAGAAATGATAAAGGGATATAAAATACACGATTGATATCTGAAAATATCAGATTTTAAGGTTTTCCTCCTATAAAATGAAGCAGATATTGGCAATGTTCACTTTGTAGGAAAGAGTTTTCTCATTATTGTCTTCATTGCTTCTAATCTAACAGTTAGATCCCTGGTAATAGTTAAAAGAGGAAGTAGCTTCTTGCACACAGGCAGCTGCAAACTAGCTAACTGGATTTTAGGTCAGTGGGTCTTTCTCTGTATGTTTAGTGTATATAATAATTTTCCTCTTGGTGGAAATGTATTGCAATACACCACTGATTTATTGTTTTTTTATATATTGTTAATTCAAAGACTGGTATTCTCCAGGAAATTAGGGCACATCAGGGCACACAGAGCTTTCTACTTTCCAGAGGAAAGACCAGGAGAAAAAAAAGAATATAAATATAAAAAGCTTCAAATCAAGACTAAATCCCTATTTAGTCCCTTGGCTTGCAGCACCATCAATCAATACAAAGCAATTGCAATTAGTTAGAAGAGAGCTAAACCTTAGAGTTGCTGAACAGATGGAAAAATAGAAAAGAAATGAAGCCATCTTCCATGATCAGACAAACAAAAAACTACATGACTATTTTCTTCTCATTGATTTCCCTCGTTAAGATGTGTTCATTTACTTGTTTTTATTTAGAAGGTTCTGGTGAGAATCTTGAAACTAGAATCATCTTCAATGAAGTATTTTGCTCATTACTCTTCTTATAAGATGTAAATTCCAAACTGGCTTGGGGAAATAATTGTTTATGCTTTAATTAGCCATCCCCCAAATACAAATAACCCAGAGACCTCTTTAGCTCATTCTAGTATTGGGCATCCCAAAGTCTTCCCCAAATACTCTGATGACAGTATGGAGTATAAAATAAATATAACACATAATTCTTGATTTCTCATACATTAAAATTCAAAGTTGAAGCCAACACACAAGATAAATAGTAAACACATTAGGGTGTGAGTAGCGAAGATAGTTCAGTCAAGAAGTGAAGCTTCAGTTGTACTTTCAAGATAGATAAGATTTACATAGAGGAAAAAGCATAGCTCTTCTCAGAAAGAGGATAGGAGAATACTAGAGCAGAACTGTGGAGGCTGGATGGAATGTAAATAATGTGTTTGTGGGAAACAAAGACCTTATCAATCAATCAACTTACTGAAGTTATAGTGAAAAGAGGCTTCATTCATAAATAGAAAATATATATACTATATATATTAAGATATAGATGAATGATTACACACACACAATTTGAAAAGTCAAATAGGATTAACATATTGAGGCCCAGGGAGGCAAAAGAAACTGGAACTTTATCTTAAAAAAAATAACAAACAATTGAAGGTTCATCTTAAAGTCCAACTCAAATCTCTCAATTTTATAGAACTTCAGAGATGATAATAAACATGCATCTATCCAACCAATAATTTCCGGGAAACTACTCTGCACAAGGCACACATTCTTCACAGTTAGTGATCTGAGAGCAAATAAAAGTCTTAAATATAGGAATATATTTATAACATACTTAAAAGAGCAACACTAAAGATATGCAGAGGTAGATAAAAGGAGCTGCACTGAATTAATCTGTATTGAGGGTGATAAGGAATGAAATATATTGAGTATTAGTTAGCCAGATGAAAAAGGGATGGGAAATCCCCACAGAAGGCACAACACAGCCTTAGAGAGGCAGATACTGGTGTCTATAAAACTATGAGGAGTTGGATATTGTTGGACATAAAATAAATAGGTAAGAATGAGATATACTATAGAAGTAAATACAAGCCAGATCATGGAAACCATGATATACCAGTTGAGAGTTTAACTGCTTCTTGTGTCTATGAGTAGCCATTGAGAGGTTTAAAGAGGGCAGAATCATGGCAATTTGAATTGTAGGTAAACAACTCTCAAGGCTATAAAGGGGTAGAGAGGGACACAACTGGAAAGGCATACTTGGAGGGAATTAAGTATGATCTTGATGAAGATCATCATCTCCAGACTTCTTAGTCTCCTTGTTACTCTTCCAACCACCACAATACAACCTGACTTGGCTGTTGTCTCTCCCTAGTATGGTATACTCTTCTCCATATTTCCTTGGTTAACTCTTAGATATTCTTGAAGTCTTTGTTCAAGTATTAATTTATCAGTGGGCTTCACTTGACAAGCACATTTTTACATTTCTGATCTTCATTATCCTATTCTATTTATGTCAGTCTATAGCATGTATCAGTGTCTGAGACGTATTCAATTTATATTGCTTTTTTTCCTATCTCCGTGCAATAGAAATGTAAACTCAAGAAGGTCAAAAGTTTTTTAAAAATATTTTGTATACAGTCAGTTTAGCTTTAGAAGAGTGCCTAGCCTATAGTGCGCACTCTTTAAACATTTGCTGAATAAACTGAAAGAGATGAAGAAAGGGAGACCAGCAATTTAAGGAAATATTTAGGCCTGATCAGTTATTGGATATGGAGGCTAAGGAAGAGCCAAAAATCCCTCCATTCCTAGCACAGACAATGGTCTAGATTGTAATTTTCTAAAGAAGAAAGAGGACGCTGGAAGAGGACCAGGTGTTAGAAAGAAGGTGGAGCTCTGGTTTGAATATCTTGAATTTGAGATTCCTGTGGGATTTGCTGGTAAAATGTCTGTCCCGAAGCTCAGAGGACCAGCTTGAGCTGGGGAGAAGAAGTTTAGCGGTCATCTGCATGTTCATGGTTCTAAGACAGTGGAATGGATGAGCTTGCCCTTAGAGAGTGGTGCATGAGGGGAGCAATGGACCAAGGACAGGCATCTAATAAGTATCATAAATCTTAAATGAATTACAGTATCATCAATAATAAATGTTGAAATACTATCTTTCTGTAGATGATTTGGGGACTAACTGGAACTGTGAGCTAATATGGGGCAATCTCAAGAAGAGAGGCAGTCATTTAATTAACACGGTAATCAAAAAACTCCCCAAAGCTTATGTTAGTGCACCACCAATTATCCTGATAGAGCTAAAAAGAACCCCACCATGATGTTATGCTCTACTTAGAGAGAGCTTTGTAGTTTCCCCTATGTTCTTTTCAGGGTGAGGTAACAAACCCTAAGATTTTTATACTTGTCAGAAAGAATGAGACCCAAATTCCTCGACTGCATTTCTCACAAAATTATTTTGAGGCTCACTAATTGATACCCAATCATTCACTGTCCCTTAAACAACTGGGACTATGTAGCAGGGTTCTGGAACTTTACATTCACAGATTCATTGTCCTTATAATTGCCTGGATTAATTTTATGAGACTGAAGAGGCTACATCAGGTTTAAAATACAAAGGAATTTTAAAAAAATTTTATTACATATTTTTAAGTAACTTACACTTTAGATCTAATATTATTTTGTGATTGATATATGCCATATCTATGTATATATGGGGTTTATATATTTATTTCCTGGAAAATCAGAAGCATTCTCAAATCATTTGATTCTCTTTTTTCTTCCGCATCCCTCTCAACTTTCAAAAGGTTATTGTAACATTCCACTAGATGTGGTTTTGAAAGGGGAGTTATTAGATTCCCTAAACAAGAGAAATGTGTGAAATATTAGATTTGTCTTATCTCTAAACTAGGGACAGTGGCCACTCTTGTCTGGAAGAGTGCCATTTCAAATGATTAGATTCTGGCAGACTGGAGAGAACAGATGTATTTTAATTAAATTATTTTTCAATTTAATCTGACACAGCATGTAGTCTCTATGGATTTTTCCTCCAACTTTGCATTGAGGTAAGGAATTCTGAAAATAGGTAGGTCTGATACTCAATATTTTCTTATTCAGAAAATGGAAACAGAGAAAGTTTAATCCCAGACCTATTTGTGTATTAAAGGATATGCAAAAGAAGGTTCGAAATATTCAGGGCTACTTTTAGATTTAATAAAATACTAATATTTTTGAGAGCCTGTTTTTGAGATTAGACAACACTGGATGTTTATCAATAAGGGCATCCAATGGTAAGATGTCATCCTGAGAAATTTTAGTATCCCCAAAACTGGGAGACCGATTTTCAGCCTCTGTTAGTCCCAAGAAGCAAAATAATAATAACAATAATAGAGTTGGGGATATATGGATCTGAATAGCCCATGCAGCTATCAAATGTTGAAAGCCACTTGCTAAAAGTAAAAATTATGATCTATGTAATTAAAATTCTCTATTAAGCCAGTGGCAATTACACTTGGAAAAAGAGTCTTGTGAAAGATAGAGAAAAATATGCGAAGGGAAGGGAGTGAGAAGTTAGGACAGACTAGCTGGGCACCCAGACCAGTTACTGGCCATGATTTATTATCCTATCTAAAGATCAAAATGAGGCATGAGCTCAGTATTGGAGTTCATGGGGCACTGATGGAGACACCAGTGGGACTGTCGGGATCGTAGACTATGTTGTCACTTCCTTTGCCAAGAATCTCCTATCAAGGCAGCTAGTGGGCTGTGGAAGTGTCTCATTACCTCACTTCCCAAGAGCCTTGCCTCATCCAAACATCAGCAATTTCACTCTCAGCTTTCAGAATAAAAGAAAGAAGGTGTTTTATCAACACATTAAGACTCCCCTTTGTGCTTTCCTCAGGCCCATTATTACTATTCATCAATACCACTGATCGCAAGTGAAATGATCAAACTGCTATAAGATACATACAAAGATCACAGCCAGATATGGCTAGAGTTGTAGTTAAAAAAGCAATACATCATACTACCAGATGTAAGGAATGAAGAGGTCAAAAGGGGATGATTAGCAAATTCCATCCAGTCTCTCTGATGTGTACTTTCTGAGACCATATTGTTGGACACATGGACGGTCTCTAAAAGTGGAGACTGAAAGTCAGAAAGGCAATGATAGGAGAGTGGTTTCGTGCAGGCCTCACCTCCGGATGAAGGAGGAAAACAGGAAGTAAAGCCGCCATTATTTTCTTGCTGAGTCGGTGAAAGGAACAAGGGAAATCCATGCTACAGAAAAAAATGGAAAAATAATCCCATACAAATGTTCTTCAAACTCCCAACAAGTTGCTGTGTGTCTTAAATTGAGACGTTGAAATCCCAAAGGGCAATGACAGTTCTACTGAGATGTATTGGAGAGGTTGAGGTCTGGCTCAGGGGAGCTGTACAGATACTTCTGCATAAGAAATTTCAACTTAGGAAGGTTTATAGATAATAACAGCCACTCACCAGGACGTAAGCTTGTCAGTTCTGCCTAGCATCAGTAGATGCTTTCATGCTCACCCTTATTTTAGTCTCAGCCTTTCTGCTGTCCCAGGCAGCGGCTTTCAAATTCTTTGACTACAACCTACAGGAAGAGCTATATTTTACATCCTGACACATAAATACAGACATGAAATTTAAGTGAGAGAGTCACAAGATAATACCACATCGGAAGTATTTTGATACTTCCTTTTCTTTGCCATTCCACTTAATTTAATTTTTCATCACGAGTCACTGGTGTTTGCTTGTGACCAAGTGATAGGTCCTGTGTAATCTGCAGTGGGAAAGTCCAAGATTTTTTTTCCTTTTTAATTGAAGCAAATTCTGTTTATAAACTTATTTATGCCAAACAAAACAATAAAGTACAAATATTCTCAGAGACATTAAATAAGAATATAAAGCAACAATAATTGCCTGTGAATCTTAATTAGGATGTGCATTTGGTCATTTGTACTATGGATCTATTTAAGTGGGTCCCACTGGATTCAAGAACATTAAACTTATCAACCACGTGAGGGATGCTTTGTACCAAGATTAAAAGGAAGGGTCAATACAAATGGAGAATATCTATTACAGTCTTTTATTTTGGACCTATGTAGTCTATTATGTTTATCCCTATTAGTATATGGATATATAAAATTAAAATTTTGAATACAGTTTTATTCATCCTAATTTTACTTTACGAGGCAAGTTACATTTGCAAATAAACAAATTTACTTCTCTGTACTTATACATAGCCAGAGGTTTGCTTACAAATAAGAGTCAATTCTGTAAGTCACTACAGCTTTTCTTTTGTTTGAAGAGCCACTTTTTATGAAATGCCTATATCTAGGAAATACATTTCCAGAGAATTTTTTAATCTGTTTCAATCTTCCTCATATCTGATATATTTTTTCTACGTGCAAAAAGACTTAAGGAAGAAATCAAGGCAGTTATTTCATTAATCCAGAAAATACATTCACTCAATAATGTCAATGGAAGAAAAAAGTTGTTATTTAAGTTTTTCCTAAGTTTTTTTTTTCCTTTTCACTAGGTTTAAAGGGCCCTAATGATTTGGTCAAGTTGCTTGAATTAGTTTTATGTTGAAATAACTGTTGGGGTCAAAAGAAAGTTTAATCTAAATTCTATATTCTGGGGAAATCCCCCAAGTGCCACCAGATTTATAATTCATCCTCACATACAAAATAACCATTATGGCTTGGAGAAATAGACAGAAACATGACAATTTACTAAGGAACCCAAGTGTAATTTATAATTTCTTTTTAAAACTGATTAAGAATGAATCAAGATAAAATATTCTAAATAAAAGGTTTGATTAAATTATTTTATTCACAAACACTTAAGCATAATTAAGTCAACTGGAGTTCAGAAAAAGGAGAAAAAATAAATTATTAAAAGAAAATAACTGATTTTGTATAAATTAAGCCAGAGAGTTGTAAAGCAAAACAAGGACAGGTGATAATAGGATTCAGGTGGGATGGAAGGAAGGAAAATGAGAGAAGACCTAACCTCAAGAGGTTGCTAGAAAGGAAGGCTTGAAATGAAATATTCCATAGGTATGTTCTAGTTCAATTTTACAATTGAGGAAAGATAATCTTAGGGAATTTGCATGTTATTATTCAGACCATTTTAAGATTTCTTCCAACATATCATATTAGCTGATGAAAATCTCATTTTTTAGATATCTATGATATAAGGAGGTTTCTGAAATCACTGGTTGTTTTATGTGCACTTAAAATGATGTCATAATTAAAACAGAGAAGATTGGGCAAGAATCAACATCTCTACAAAGGACTGCCTTTGTTTGCATCATGTTCCTCAAGCTTTTGATCTAGGACTGAAATCAAATGCTTGACCTAAATTGAAACAAATTAAATATCTAATATGGGGTTTTTATGTATATATATTTTCTTTCTTTTTTTTTTAAGATTTTATTTCTTTATTTGACACAGAGATAGAGAGAGATCACAAGTAGGCAGAGAGGCAGGCAGAGAGAGGGGGGAAGCAGGCTCCCAGTTGAGCAGAGAGCGCAATGCGGGGCTTGATCCCAGGACCCTGAGATCATGACCTGAGCTGAAGGCAGAGGCTTTAACCCACTGAACCATCCAGGTGCCCCTGTATATATATTTTCAAAGGCAAATGAAAGTTTATGAAATAGAAAATACCTCAAGGTAAATACCAAACCAAACAGAAATTTATACCTTCACATTTTCAGTGAAATTTACCAAAATAATTTTTAAAAGAATATATACAATTTTTTCTTCAAAATAAAGAAGAAAAAATGGCCTTAATTAAAAAGAAGTGAATTGACTGGATGTTCTGAACATAAATATATGACTACAGACTTCTCAGGCTGAATATAACATTGGGATGAAGGGTTAAAAGTAGAGCTTCATTGCATGTTAACATTTTTTAGAGAACTGTTATTTTCAGAGCAGTTTTAGGTTCATAGCAAATTGAGAGTAAGGTATAGAGATTTCCCACACACAACCCACTCCCACACATGTATATGTCCCTCTTTACCAACTTCCTCCACAAGGTGGGGGGGGCCCATTTTTACAATTTCTAAATTTCCATCATTATCACCCAAAGTCCACAATTTACATTAGGGTCCGTTCCTGGTGTTACACATTCATGGATCTGGATGAATATGTATGATGTTATTCGCCATTATAGTGTCAGACATTTTCTTAAAATTTTAAAAATTTCTTAAATTTTCTTAAAAATCCTTTGTGTTTCACTTATTCATCCCTCCCCTGCCCCGCTTACATTTCTAGCAACCTCTGATCCTTTTATTACTTCCATAGTTATAGCTATTCTAGAATATCATATAGCAAGAAGGATACAGAGTATAGTTTTTACAGGTTTTTTTTTTCACTTAGTAATATGCACTTAAGTTTCCTTCATATCTTTTCATGGCTTGATAGTTCATTTATTTTCAGCACTTAATAATATTCTGTTGTCTAGATGTACCACAGTTTATCCATTCACCTACTGAAAGACATCTCCGATGCTTCCAGGGTTTGGCAATTATGAATAAAGCTCTTATAAACATCTGTGTGCAGGTTTTTAGTGGAAATAAACTTCGTATAAATGCCAAGAAGCATGATTGCTGAAATCATATGGTAAAAGTATGTTTACTTTTGTAAAAAACTGCCCAGCTGTTTTTCAAAGTGACTACCATTTTGTATTCCCTCTAGCAAGGAATGAGAGTTCCTGTTGCTCAATATCCTCTCCAGCATTTCATGTTATATTATGGATTTTGGATATTCTAATAGGTGTGTAATGGTGTCTCATTGTTTTAATCTGCATTTCCCTGGTGACATATGATGTAGAGCATCTCCTCATATGTTTGTCACCATCGTCTTAGGTGAGCTGTTTGCTAAGGTCTTTGATCCATTTTTTAACTGGGTTGGTTTTCTTATTGTTGAGTTTTAAGAGATCTTAGCATATTTTGAATAATAGTTTCATATCAAATTTGTTTTGCAAATATTTCCCAGCTTATTGGCTTGTTTCCCAATTCTCTTGGCATTGTCTATTGTTGGGCAGAAGTTTTAAATTTTAATGAAGCCCAGATTATCAATTATTACTTTTTATGGATCATGTCTTTTGAGTTGTATCTAAAAAGTCATCACGAGGGCATCTGGGTGGCTCAGTTAATTGGGCATCTGCCTTTGGCTTGGGTCTTGGTCCCAGAGTCCTTGGATCAAGCCCCGAGTTGGGCCCCTCCTGCTCAGCAGGGGCCTGCTTCTCCCTCTCCCTCTGCCTACCCCCCTGCCTACTTGTGCTTTCTCTGTCAAATAAATAAAATATTTGGGGGGGGGGGAGTCATCACCATGCCAAGGTCATATAGGTTTTCTACTATTTTACCTCCCAGAAATTTTATAGTTTTGTATATTACATCTAATTCTATGATCCACATGGAGTTACTTTTTGTAAAGGATATAGGTATATGTCTCAATTTTTTTTTTTGTACATAGATATTTAGTTGCTTCCCTCTTAGAATTTTGAAGTCTTCAAATACAGAATTTTGAGAAAGAGTTCTAATGTATTTGAATGCTTTTGTCATTATTTTATGTTGGATTAACTTTCAAAGTGATCAAATGTATCAGAAGTTCACAGACTCTCCTAAATGGAGAGCAGAGCTTCCAAAAGCTCACTGATGAACTTGATGCACATCTGTTTCTTTTTCACACAAATGAATAAAAGCTATTAAGAAACACCTCACTTTTTAAACTTTTTCTGTAAGAGGCAGAATAAATTGTCATCTTTTCTCTTGTCACTTCATATATTAAATATTTGTCTAATGACACTGTAAAAGATGTAATTTAGCCACTGAGCTTAAAATTTTGATGTTCTACCCAGCTACAGTCATTTCAATATGAATTCTGTACGTATGTTCTCTACCAAAGTGCATGGTTAGCCTAAGTATTTTCACTAACATTTTCAAAATGGAAAGTCTGACTATATAATTCACCCCAGGTTCTAATTTTATACCAAAGAATACTTAATTTTTTAATCATCATTACTACTTATAATAGTATTAAATCATTTCTAAACATTTAGCTTATTTTTAAAGTTAGAGAAAGCAGTGTATGTTTCATTTGAAACATTTTTTCATGTAAAATTAACTTCAGAGAGTGTAAACATTGATGTATCGTCGTCCATCTAAATTGTACTTCTGCTTTCTCAAATTCTACCAACCTTTGACAGGAATTCCATAAAATAGCTTATTAGAATAATCAGTATGCAATTAATTGAAAGGTTAATTTGGGCACAACAGACATCTTTACAAAGTTGAATCTTCCTCTCTATGGACAAGGTATAATTTTCCATTTATTCAGGCCTGATACGTTGCCTTTCAGTACAGTTATATTATTTTCTTGATATAAATTCCAAAAATCTAAAATCATTGTATTATCACTTCTGGATAGTTTTGGACCTGTGACCTAGGTGAAAATTCATTATGAACCACGGAAAAACAGATACTTATTGTCAAGAATTGTAACACATCTAAGAGTTTACCCTGCTTGCAAGCTAACAATTTAACCTGCTCCCGTTTCCTGAACAATGACAGACCGACCACATGAGGCTCCTGGATCAGAGACAGAGCAGTTTAATACTCACTGCAGGAGCTAGAGTCTTGACACTTAACTCTAGTTCCACAGGATATTACGAAGGCCAGGTGACACCTGCATATGTCAGGTGCGTATGTCAGTAGATTGCGTTTTAACAAAAAACTAAGCCCCACCCACATATCTTATCACAGGGCATTTAAGATTTCTGCTCTTTGCTTTGGAAGGAAGCACGCTTTTCTTTAAAGACTGTACACAAACCTGTCTTTTTCTCTGGAGAAAGTTGTTACCGTGATCTTCAGAGGCTACTTGCTTACTATGCAAACACCCTTTAGAGATTTTCCAGAACTAAGCACAGTTAATATCTCTCAAAATGTTCAGAAATGTAAGCTTAAATAAAATTTCCTAATTCATACCACAGAATCATGATATAGTAAAGCTTTTGTTTGTATTTTCCTTGTGTGAAAAGTATATTGATTATTTTTCTGGGTAAAAATAGATTGTGCAGACAGGTGCATGTCAGCCAGATAAAGTGAGAATTTGAGGTCAACTTGGTGGAAACATAAATATTTGTCTTTTGGTTATTGCTAAATCCTAGTATCTATAATAGTGTCTAACACACTGTAGATACTCAAATAATATCTGCTGCATATATTCATGGATCGAACAGGTTGTTCATCGTTTTTCTTTTCCTGATTCCTTTTTTTCTTTAAAATATTTGTTTTTGGGGCACCTGGGTGGCTCACTGGGTTAAGCCTCTGCCTTCCACTCAGGTCATGATCTCAGGGTTCTGGGATCCAGCCCTGCATCAGGCTCTCTGCTCAGCAGGGAGCCTGCTTCCCCCCACCCCCCACCTGTCTCTCTGCCTACTGTGATCTCTCTCTCTCTGTCAAATAAATAAATAAAATCTTAAATATATATGTATTTGTTTTCAGGAAAAAAAAAGATTTACTTTGAATTATCTGTAAATTTGGAGAAAAAAAAAAATCTTTTCCAGTGGCCTAAGATTCAGGGTTATCTTTACTGACTTCATCATAAAACACACACACACACACACACACACACACACACACACAAACATAATGAAGGGTGTTTAACTCAGACCATCAAAGCTGTATAGGTGGTGATAACATATCATTGTAACACCCATAATCTCAGAGCCTATAATTACTAAGTAAAGTGATTATTCTCAAACAAAATCTTATCATCGTATTCTTTCACTGAAACTTTTAGAAGAACTTATGTCTTTAAGATAATTTAAAAACTCCAAATCATGTGATTCATGGTATGGAGCTTCTAATGCCATTTTGATAAATATTCTGCAATATAATTTTATTAAATTCCTTTTCATTGTTTGAATGCAGGAAGCACTTGGCTTTTGTTGTTGTTCTTTCTCTCTCTGGCTCTCTTTCTTCCATGTATTGTTTCTGTACCTCTGTATCTAATATTGCGTATGTTTAAATAATTTATCCCCAAATAAGATTATATGTTAATTCTGCTGGAAAATCTCCCTTGAAACCTTATCAGAGTGAGCCAAATATCCTGCCTAAGAAGTTGTGTGTCAACTTATATGTTTTACAGTCACCAAGTTTATACCATATAATAATTGATCCCTTCTGTAATGCAAATTACATGTATCTTTTAGCATTTATCCCAGCACTTATGACATCATTTGAGAGGCCTTGGATGCTCACTGATTTTGATACTAAAAATTCATTCCAAGAATCTTTACCTGCATTGGACAAGGGTTGTTTACAGTTATTTATTTATTTTTGAGCTCAAGAGACTGACACCTTATAAGCAATCATTTGCTTATCATTCATTGAACAACTTCTAAATGCAAAAATCTGTGAAAGCCATAATTCAAATAAGAGAGTTGCTCTCCTTAAAGGAGATTATAAGTTAGGGAGGTACACGTATATAAAAATAAGAGAAGGTAATGGATATGAAGTGGAGGAGGAGCACAGAAGTATGTTGAATGTTTCATTAGCATTACAGTATAAAAATCTATCTGATACAGTGAGAATGAGCAGTTGAATGCTTTTAAAAAAGCTCAATTAAAGTAAAAATTAAAAAAAATATTTAGAGCTTAAATATTTGATTTGATTTGAACTTAATATGTGGGATTACAGAACTTATTCTGTAATTTTTACTTTAAGACCAAGAATTTTCTCCCAAGTATGGTTCTGGATCACACAAAAAGGGTTTTGTGTGATTTTATTATAAAAATCATACTCACAGTGTCTCATTCAAAGTATTTTAGGTTTTTATTATTTATTTATTTAAAGATTTTATTTATTTATTTGACAGACCGAGATCCCAAGTAGGAAAAGAGGCAGGCATAGAGAGAGAAAGGGGGAGGCAGGCTCCCTGCCAAGCAAGGAGCCCAACGTGGGACTCGATCCCAGGACTCTGGGATCATGACCTGAGCCGAAGGCAGAGGCTTTAACCCACTGAGCCACCCAGGCACCCCTATTTTAGGTTTTTAAAAGAGGAATGAGATTCTATAACTTTAGATGAAGAAAACATTCCTTCACTTTTTTATGATCTCCCTCCACACTAATTCCTCAACCTGACCTATTGCAATTCAAGCAAAAATATGTTTTCCCTTTATAGTGTTTATAAGGCACTCAATGGGATCTTAAATATAAATATCCCTATTCATATTCATATATAATTAATTTATATAATGATTATACAAATAATAATAAGTACCCTGCGTAAGCAGGTTATGGAACATACCAAGTTTATACTAACAAATGATGTTTTGAATCTAAATTCCCTGTTCCGTATTTTATGATAAACAACACCCCCTACTGAAAAGACTGAAGCAGAAATTTAGAGGAAGGGCTCTTGGGTGGCTCAGTCATTAAGCATCTGCCTTTGGCTCAAGTCATGATCCCAGGGTCCTGAGATTGAGCCCCTAGGGCTCCCTGCTTGACGGGTGGTCTGCTTCTCCCTCTCCCAATCCCCTTGCTTGTGTTCTCTCTCTTGCTGTGTTTCTCTGTCAAATATATAAATAAAATCTTTAAAAAAAAAGGAAATTTAGAGGTAAACACCAGGACAAACAAATTAAATAAGGTTCTATTGGAATTAACTAAACACATGTGGAGACTTGCGGCTCTGCCCATGAAGGATTAACAACTACAGGCATTGCTGAGAGCAAATTACTAAAAACCTGAAGGAAAAAAGAAGAAGAAGAAGAAGGAGAAGAAGAAAAAATAATTGCTTTCCCTGCATTCTATAAACTTTAATAAATTGTGTTTTCTTTTTCATTTAGTTTAATGTTTTTGAAAAGTTTCACTGAGACTTCTTCTGTGACCTGTGTGTTATTTAGAAGCATCTTGTTTGATTTCTAAGTATTTGAGGATTTTCTAGATGTTACTGATTTCTAGTTTGATCCCATTGTAGTCTAAGGCAACCCTGTATGATTTTTATTTTTGTAAATTTGTGAAGGTGTATTTTTTTGGCCCAGGATGTGGTCTATTTTAGTGAATATTCCAGGTTGTGAGCTTGAGAGGAATGTCTCGATTTTCTGCCTTATATGCAGCTGTTGAAGTTCCCAGCTGCCACAAGAGAGTCACCTATTCGTCCTTACACTTGTATCAGTTTTTGTCTCATATATTTTGACACCTTCTTGTTAGGTTCACGTACATTAAGGATTGCTGGTCTTGAAAAACTGACTTCTTTTTTTTTTTTTTAAAGATTTTATTTATTTATTTATTTATTTATTTGACAGAGAGAGATCACAAGTAGACGGAGAGGCAGGCAGAGAGAGAGAGAGAGGGAAACAGGCTTCTTGCTGAGCAGAGAGCCCGATGTGGGACTCGATCCCAGGACCCTGAGATCATGACCTGAGCCGAAGGCAGCGGCTTAACCCACTGAGCCACCCAGGCGCCCCCGAAAAACTGACTTCTTTGTCATTATGTAACACCTTTCCTTACCCCTGTTAACTTCCCTTGCTCTGAGATCTGCTCTGTCAGATATTAACAAAACTAAGTCTGCTTTCTTTTGATTAGTGTTGGCAAGTATCTCTTTCTCCACCATCCCTTTACATTTAATCTACATGTGTTTTTATATTTTAAAGAAGGTTTCTTGTAAACAACATAGAGTAGAGCCCTTTTTTAAACATCCACTTTGACAATGTCTGTTTTTTATTTGGTATATACAGACAACTGACATTTAAAGTGATTGCTGATATGGTTGGATTAGTATTGAGTATATTTGTTACTTTTTTTTATTTGTTGCTCTGTTCTTTGTTTCCATGTTTGTCTTTCACTCTTTTTCTATCTTTAATGGTTTTAACTGAGCATTTTATGTAGTTTCATTTTTTTCTCCCTTCTTAATTCCATATAAATTATACTTCTTATTTTTACCTTTTTTAATGTTTGCCTTAGAGTATGTAATATGTACTGCAACTACTCCAAATTTGCCTTCAAATGACTCTATACCACTTTACAAGTAGTACAAGTAACTTATAATAACAAAATGCTAATTCCTCTCTTGTCCCCTGTGTCACTGCTTTCATTCATTTCATCGATACATAAATGTATAGAGACAGTGTATACATATATATATATATAATCAAATAGGCTGTTATTATGCTTTTGAGGAATTTTTTGTTATATAAATTAAGGATAAAAAAAGTAAAAATTTTTGTTTCACCTTCATCTGTTCTTTCTCTAATCTTCCTTTCTTTATGTAGAGCTAAGTTTCCTATCCACATCATTTTCTCCTCTCTGAATAACTTCTTTAAACACTTCTTACAAGGCAGATCCACTGGCAACAAATTCCCTCAGTCTTCAATTGTCTGAGAACGTCTTTTTTTCTCACTTTGGAAGGATAATTTCACAGGGTACTGAATTCTAGGTTCAATTTTTTGATTCTCCCAACACTTGAAAGATTTCAATCCACTCTATTTTTGCCTCCACGGTTTCTGAAAAGTCAGATGCAATTATTATATTTGCTTCTCTGAGGGTAAGGGTTTTTGTTTGTTTGTTTGTTTGTTTTTTGCTTTTGTTTCTGCTTTTTTTTTTTCTTCTAGTTTTTCCAGAATTTTTTTTCTTTATATTTGATTTTTTGTAATTGAAAATTTATATGCCTAGGTGTAGTTTTCTGTTCACTTGTTTTTTGCATATATTTTGCTTGGTGTTCTATGAGCTTCCTCGATGAGTGATTTGATGTCTGATGTTAGTTTGGGGAAATTCTGTTATTATGGTTTTAAATATTTGTTCTGTTCCTCTCTCTTTTCCTTCTGACATTTCCATTAAGCACTTGTTACACCTTTTGTAGTTGTCCCATAGTCCTTGGATATTCTGTTCTGTGTTTTCTCAGGCTTTGTTCCTTTTTCAGATTTGTAGGTTTCTCTTTCTTTCTTTCTTTTTAAAATTTTTTAAAATTTCTTTTCAGTGTAACAGAATTCATTGTTTATGCACCACACCCAGTGCTCCATGCAATACGTGCCCTCATTAATACCTACCACCAGTTTTGTAGGTCTTTATTAAGACATCCCTGAGTTCACAGATTCCTCAGCTGTGTCCGGTCTACTGGTAAGCCCATCAAACACATTCTTTATTTCTATTATACTGTTTTGATCTCTAGTATCTCTTGTTGGTTCTTTCTTAGGATTCCCATCTCTCTGCTTACCTTGTCCATCTGTTCTTATATGCTTTCTACTTTATCCATTAGAGACTTCAGCATACTAACTAAATTCCCAGTCTGATAATTCTGATAGTCCTGCCACACTTACGTCTGTTTTTTTTTTTTCCAAACTATATTTATTTTTTGTTGTTGTTTTATTTTGTTTTGTTTGTCTTTTTAGTAGGTCTAATGATTTTTAGTTGACAGGAAGTGCTGTAAAGGGGACTGCAGCTGCATAGTAGTGATATAAGGGGGCAGGAAAAACACTCTGTAGTCCTATGATTAGGTCTCAGTCTTGTAGTGAATTTGTGCCTCTGGAAGGTGAATGTCACAAGTACTTCTCAGTTTTTTCCTCCCTTAAATGAGAGGGGCAAGACAAGGCTAGAATTCCATTTTTCTCTTACCCCAGCCTGGTTAGGTGTCCCTTGTAACCCCATGCTGGTTCAAGCTCTGGTAAAATAGTTTCTTCTGAATGCAGGTCTTGTAAGGAATAACAGAATGGTCTAGTATATTTCAAAATGGTTACTTTTCCCCTTCCCCTGACAGAAGCATGAAGGGATTTTTTTCTATAAACGTCACCTTCAGAACCTAGTACACCTCCTAGCAATAAAACTCACAAGAATGTGAGGTTCCCTATGACTGAATCCCCCTCCCCAGAGTTTTTAAATTTTCAGATGTGTCCACACTTAACCTCTAGCAATACGTTAATTAGTTTATGTTTCCCTGCCTTGGTGCTGGTTCTCACGGAAGTATCTGTCCATGGGTTTCTGCTCATGTTGGCACTGTCTGTATACGCCTGTTTTTCCAGTTTGAGGGCAGTGGCTTACCCGGTCACATCAACACTCTGACAAATCTAAGAAGAGTTGCGAGTTTTTCAGTTCCATTTCTTACTTGTAAGATAGAGTAATGAATTCTGTGTTCTGTACATGATGAACCAGAAACGAATATATTTGTATTATTTTAAGCTGCTAAATTGGTGGCAATTTTGTTATGCAGCAATAGATACCAAAATTTTAGCAAATTGAAACAAAAACAGGGGTGCCTGGGTGGCTCAGTCATTAAGTGTCCGCCTTCTGCTCAGGTCATGATCCTAGGGTCCTGGGATCAAACCCCTTTTCAGGCTCCCTGCAACAGTGGGAGCCGCTTCTCCCTCTCCCACTCCCCCTGCTTGTGTTCCCTCTCTCACTGTGTCTCGCTTTGACAAATAAATAAATAAATAAAATCTCTAAAAGATTTTGAAACAAAAATATATAACAAAAACATCTTAGTAGTTACAGAAAAAGAAAAGTTACAGCAAAAGGAATGACAAAATTAAACACCATTTCATATTAAAAATTCTTTGCAAACTAGTAATACAAAGGAATTTTCTCATTGTGATAAAGAACCTACAAAACTCCTGCAGTTCAGAAACAAGGCAAATGTTTGCTCTTACCATTTCTATTCAACATTACTTTGAAAGTTTTAGCCACTGTACTAAAGCGGGAAAACAATGAAATGCTTACATATGAGAAAGGAAGAGATAAAACTTACTTTTATTTGTAGACATTGTGATCAAGTGTATAAAAAAAAATCTTAAAGAATATTAAAATAATCACCATAATAATAAGCTACCTGAACTAATCAGTGAATTCAGCAAGTTATGTGATACCAGGTCAATTTATAAAAGTTAATTATACTTTTATGTGTGAGCAAAAAGAGTTAAAACTGAAATTTTAAGAAGACCATTTATAATAGATCAAAAATATGCAATAATTAGGGAAAATTTTAAGGAAGCGCTAAATAATTTTGTTAATTTTGTAAGGAAAGCAACTCTATCTTACAAAAAGTAAAAAAAAAAAAGTCAAACTTTACCTTTGCAAATTTCAAAGTAAATGGGTAAAATTTCTAAGTTTTTCATTATCAATCTAAGCAGAGAATAGATTTATTTATTTCCACGCAAGAGAAATCATCAATGAAAGCTCTTAGTCCAGCACAAGATACTGGGTATTCAATATATAGATTCATGGGTTGATAGGAAAAAAAATAAAACAAGCTAAGACAAAAGGAAGGATTTGACTCATTTCCTGATAGTCCGGGGTTGGGGGGATGGTCCTAGAAAGAATATGAATCTTTAAATATCCTATACATGTAAACTCCCTTCTCTCCCAACCCTCATTAAAAAAAATAATAATAAAATAAAAAAGACCTAAAAAACTAATTGAGAAACTCAGTATAGACACAAGCATTTCAAAATCAACACAGAAAGATCACAATTTATCAAATGAGTAAATTTTGAAATAGAATTAAATTCACATGGTAAATTAGAATTATTTTCTTCCCCTTGTGGTTCTTATTAAAATATAAAAGGCATGTAAAGAATGTGAACATGGAAATAAACAAACATTTTCTATTTTACATGACAGCATCCTGTGACTAATAATCCAATTATAAGGAAAAGGAAGAACGGAAAAAATGGTATCTTTTACTTACTCTTGATAAAAGCAACAGGAAGGAGACCGGCATCAGGGAAGATAAGTTCGGTCTTAACAAGCTGATGCTCACTGTTGTAATTACCTACTGTGTCTATTTTTGATCCTGCCTACTTTGTGATATTTGATATCATAATGAACTGTTGATTGTGTTTACGAATATTTGCAAGGTGCTCATTTACTACTTCTTACCAGTGGGAAATTATGTTTTGTGTATTGAAAAATGGCTTGACCAGCTGAAAATAATCCCATGTTATTTCAATTAAATAGAGATACACTTTGCCTAAACTCAGTTCCATAGAGGTTTGTTGCAACTTGCAAAACCACATCCGGGAAAAGAAAACCAAAACAACAGAACCACAATACTTGTATAATTCCCTCCAAGCACAAACTATGCTGATATATTTGTTACCAGAAACAACTTAATGATTTGTGAATGGCAAACACATTTTGAAAATAAAATGATTATTTTATCCCCCAAAAATTGCCAATTAATTTTTATCTTAAAAACCATAACGAGCTTTTTGAATAATATATCAAACTCTGCGATACCTTCTTAATATACATATAGAGAAAAACTAAAAATGAATTTATGTTCACAAATCTCCTGTAGTATTCTCTCTCAAGAAACCCCAAATTAAATAGAATAGGCAAACTCACATGGCTATTATTAAGCCACTATCATTAAGCAATTATTACCTTAAATAGATCTCTCAATCAACAACATTTATTAAGCAACATTAGGCTGTGCAACTTGGAAAAATATTAATAGTTGTTTAAAATTTGTCCATAATGAAGATTAATGGAATTAGCAGTGGTTGGTGGTCTGCCAGACACCTGGTCATTATAAACATCACATATTTCATAATTTTGTCTCTCCCTCAAACTCAAGAAGAATCTCGTATTATTTTATTTTTATAGGAGAAGAAAAAGGCTCAAGGAGAAGACAGAATTTGGCCAAGGTCACAAAGGCAGTAAATGGTAAAAATAGGATTTGAACAGTGGTTTATCTGATAATATAACCTGTAGGATCTTGTTCATTGTATTTATTTCTTTTGTTCCCAAGATACAGCATGCAGGCTGTTTCAAATCTGGCAGTTGCAATTGGCCATTTGCGTTAAGGAAAAAGTTCCAGAATGTTTGCTATTATACTGACATCATAGGCTGAAAAGAACCCCACACTAACAGCTGGAATGTGCTCCAGGTTCAGCTCCGTCACTGGGAAGCCCCATGGCCCTGACCAGTAAGTGCACCTTTGGGCTTTGGTTTCCTTATCTTTAAAAAGAAAAATTGCATTAAATCTTCTTACCATCTTTCTGTTTCTTTCTATAAATCAGCTGAAAGGTATACCAAAAAATAGCAGTATTATTAAGAAAAATTCATTTTTTTCCAAGTTAGATGCATTTCCTCTCATCACTTATAATAGCTATGTAAGTCAATGTTATGGATTCTCACAACTTATTTTACCCATTCATTCCTTCTGGACATATAAATCGCTCTATGTTTTTGCTATTATGAATAACATGAGGAGGATGTTTCCTTGCATATATGTCTTTGTAAAAATGTTTACTTAGGTTATTTGCATTCCTAGAAGTGGAATTATTAAAGAATACTTTTATTTAAAGTTTATATATAAAACACCTTCTTATTAAAAAGCACCTTCTTATAGAATGGATTTATGAATAAACATTTTCTTAAACCCATGACAACACTGAATGTTATTATCCCTTTTAATAATTTGCCCAAACTGCAGGTCAAAAATAGTGTGTAATATTTTTGAATGGTATTTAAAAAAATCTAATGATGGCTATTTTCCCATATGTTTATTCCCTGTTTCTCTTGCCTCTTTTGTCAATTTCCTGGTTATGTTTTCAGCTGGTTTTCATTATTTACTGATGTAAAAGATATAAGATATATAATGTGTAATAGTGCACAAATATTAAGCACAGAGCTCAATGACTGTATTAGCTTTTTTTTATGTCTGTGTAAAGAGTTCTTTCAAAACTGAATGGCTTGAAATAACCAACATTTATTATCTCAGTTTCTGCCAGTCAGAGCAGCTCAGCTGGGTGGTCGTGACTCAGGGTCTCTCGTCGTTACAACTGGGATGTTGCATAGGGCATGGGTATCTGATGCCTTGACGGAGGCTGGAGCAACCACTTCCAGGAAACCAACCACTTCCAGGAAGACACCAACATGGCTGGAAGATGGACAGCTCAGCTCCAAGCTGTTGACTTGCCATAGGAATGGCTCCATGAGGCTGCCTGAAGGTCCTTACCACAAAGAATCTGGATTCCCTCTGACTGGGAAAGCCAGGCAGAGGACAAGTGAGGAGAAAGCCTTTTAGGACCTCATTCTTACTGTCACCCGCTGTCACTGCTGCTCTAGTCTATTCATTAGAAGTGAAGCACTAAGCCCAGCCCACATTCAATAATGCAGTGGTAACTCTTGGAGTGTCAGAGAATTTTTGAGCATATTTTAGAGCCCAGTAACTTTTTACATACATAGTTACACTGATGTAGCTAGCATTCAGATGAAGTTACAGAACTTCTCTAATACACCATAAACCATTTTTGTCTGCTCTTCAACTTCATATGCAGTTGACCCTTGAGCAATGCAGGGGTTTGGGGAACTGGACCCCCCCCACACCATTGAAAATTGCATATAACTTTGGATTCCCCCAAACCTAAGTTCTAAGTGCCTCCTCCTAAAAGCCTTTTGGACAACATAAACAATTTGTTAACACATTTTCAATGTTATACCTATCATATGTTATATTCTTACAATAAAACAATCTAGAGGAAAGAAAATGTTATTGAGAAAATCACAAGGAAAAGAAAATACATTTATAGACTGTATTTATAAAAAAAAAACAACAACGAACAAACCCATGTATAAGTGGATGTGTTTGGTTCAAACCCATATTGTTTAAGGGTCAACTGTAAATAGTATTATATATAAAGCATAGGATTTTTGTTTGGCTTTTTGCACTTAATATTATGTATGTCAGATTTATTCATGTTGTTGCATGTAGCAGTTTATTCTTTTTTTATTACTGTATTCATTGTATACAAGTATGTTTTATCTCTATATTTTAGCTATTTTTTCACATTATAATTTTACTTGTCAATCTTTACAATATCCATCTTTGACTTACTGTAATTCACCTTAATATTAGTTCTTTGATGAATTCTCAAAGAATGTAAGAAACTTGCAAGATTTTAACTCCATTTATAGATAATATTGTTTTAAAGTTTTACATATTTATCCTATTTGATGCTTTTCATTCATTTCTGGATTTCTGTCTTTCCATCTGAAATCTTTTTCCTTCATCATGACTTTGTGTAGCATTTCTTCAAAATTCAGTTCTGATGGTAAAAGTCCCTCAAGAATTAATTTCTAAAAATTATTTAGCCATCATTATTTAGCCATCATTTTTGATGGACATTTTGACAGGATATAAACTTCGAGTTTGACCATATATATGTATTTTTTTAGCACATTACAGATATAATTTCATTGCTCCTGGGTTATATAATTTATTGGAAGTCAGCTGTAATCTTACCATTACTCCCATAAAGATGATGCTTCTCTTTTCCAGTGAATATCTTTAAGGTATTTCTCTATTTCTGAATTACAGTAGTTTGACTGTGATGTGCCCGTGTATGGTTTTATTTGTATTTATTTTGCTTGAGAATTGCTAAACTTCATGAACTCATTCATTTCATGTTTTAAGATCTTGATCTCTAGAAATATTGTTACTATCTTTCTCCTCTATTCACTGCCATTCCTTCTCACATCACATGTATATATGACATTTCAACTATAAATCTTAATCTCTCTTATGCTATGCTTTCTTCTTTTCATTCTTTTTTGTTCTTCTACTTGGCACTGTTTGGATATTTTTACTGACCTGATTTTGAGTTTATTAATCTCATCTTCTGCTATGCTCACTCTGGTGTTAAATGTATCCACTGAGTTCTTAATATCAGTTATGTGTATTTTTTAGTTCTAGCATATCTGTTTTTTCTTCTAATTCTACCTCCATATCACAATTATTCTTAATTTCATTTCCTCCATTTTATTTAACTTATTTAAAATAGTTATTTTAAAGACTTTGTCATAACTCCAATGTTAGAATCATCTGTGAGCCTACTACTTTTTGTTTTGTTTTGTTTTGATTATTGGTCATGTTCTCCTTCCTCTTTCCATATGTGGTAATTGCTACTTTTAAATTTTATACCTGCAGTGGGTATAAGACTGTAGATTATTTTGTTTTCCCCAGAGTGATCTGCCCCATTCTTTGTTAGGCAGACGGGGTGAGAAGCTGATTACCACATTAAATTAGAAACTGAGCTGGCTCTGGGCAAGGTTGCAGTTCCAGGACTGTTTTATTTCTAGTTTGTTTCTAGTCTTTGAATGTGGCCCTCATAAAATTTTTATTGAGATCCTAGCCAATCTCTGTACCCTGAGCCCCAGAGATTGCAGGACATTCACTGTTGCCTTTCTTGGGTTCTTTACTTAGTTCTTGACTTTTTCACCTATGTAGCTGAAAAATCTTACAGAATTTCTTGAAGGGAGACTTGAAGAATGCCTTGTTCTCATCTATGCCTCCAACACACAGTCAGATTAATATTGGTCCATCTAGGGAAAGTTAATTGATTATGTAATTATAGCTTTACTCCACGTTTTTCCAGTTTACTAAAGACTTGGCATTATTTTTTATTTATCATCCTTCTATTGTTTTCTCAACTGTGATATTCTTTTCTTTTGACTAATTTAAAATTGTGTTCTCATCCTTTCCTTATTGATTGAGAATCTCTTTAAATTTTGAATACCAGTCCTTTATAAATTTTCTTAAATGTAAACATATTCCAATTTCATCTTCTTTCATTCTCTTTATGATACTCTTTGATAGCAAATACACTTAACACACCGTAGTCAGTTTTTTACTTTATGGTTTGTGCTTTGTTTGCATTATGCTTAAAAATGTTTCCGACTTCTAGATCAAAAGATACTTTTACCTTAATGCCTTTAGCCTTCTTAAAATTAATTTTTGTGTGTAGCATGAAGCAGAAATCCAATTTCTTTTTTTCCTCTGACTATGCCCCTTTTTATCCTTTCCTCCCTTCTTCCCATCATCTTTCTTGCTCACAATTTCATTCTCCTTCTCCCTCATCCTCTCCCACTTTCTTCCCACTCTCCTATCCTTCCTTCCTTTCTTCCTTCCTTTGTCATGTGCCTCACTAATTATCCCTTTACCATTTATTAAAAAGTCCATCACTTACCTATAGATCTATACAAACTTATCAGTCTTAAGTTACATCCCCATGTTAATTAATTTCTTGGCTTTTTAATTCTTCTTGCATTATTCTACTATTAACTTTTCACAACTGTATTGTCATAATTACCACTGCTTTATAATAAATTGGCATGTGATAAAGCAACCTTTCTCACTTTGTTATTATTCTTCAAGATGACATTGACTTTTCATGGATGCCTATATTTCTATATACTTTACATATTCAGCTTATGAAACTACACTGAAAACTTACTGAACATTGATTCTATTATATACAGAATCATTTTAGGAAATTTGAAACATTCATTTAATTTTTCAAACTATGAACCTGGTATATTTTCTCTCTTATTTACAATAGGTCTTGTAAGTATCTTTTATTGAAGTTTAACTTTCTTATAGGTATTATACATCATATTTTAAAATATACACTATATTTTTAATCTCCTAAATGGAAACTTTAAAACTACATTGTCGCTTTGTAAAAAAAACATTTTATGTTGATTTATTTTCACTAATCATTCTAAACATTATTATTACTTTAATAAATTGCCTATAGATTCCTTTAGGTTTTCTACACAATTATATCATACTTAAAGAAAGACTGTTTCTTCTTTCTAATCTTTTATAATTTATTTAATGGGTAAAGATTATATGTTCCTCAAATGTTTGGTATACTTCACAAGGGACAAGAGAACTTATTCTTAAGTCATCTGTTCTAGAAATTAAAATTTATATATTTCATCAAAATTTCATATTTGTTAGTTAAAATTGATGATATTGGTTAAATGTAATATCATATACGTAATTATTTCTACTTCTTTTCTAATATTAATTAATTGTGCTTTCAATAAATATTTGTTAATATATTAATCTATTCATAGAACCAATTTTTATTGCTTTATTAATTGATCTCAGTTATATTATTTCCATTCTATTACTTTTTTAATATTTCTTAAATTGTATGTTTAGTTCATGAATTATTAGCATCTCATCTTTGGTAATGTGCAATTGATGCCATAAACTTCTGAGTACTATTTTAGCTACATACTGAATTTTTATATTTAGTATATTTAAATGTATATATTACCTAGTTCTAAATATTTTCTACTTTTTTTTTTTTTTAAAGATTTTATTTATTTATTTGACAGAGAGAGATCACAAGTAGACGGAGAGGCAGGCAGAGAGAGAGAGAGAGAGAGAGGGAAGCAGGCTTCCTGCTGAGCAGAGAGCCCGATGTGGGACTCGATCCCAGGACCCTGAGATCATGACCTGGGCCGAAGGCAGCGGCTTAACCCACTGAGCCACCCAGGCGCCCTATTTTCTACTTTTGATTGTGATTTTTTTAAATTTGTGGATTATCTAGATGTATGTTATTGTATTTCTGTTACAGAATTTAACCTAATTTCACTGGTTGTTAGAGATAGAAGTCATTTAACATTTGGCAAAATTTGTTTATAAAATATCTTTTGTCAAGTTTCTTAAGTGATACATGAGGGATTCAAAAAAAAAATGGGTATGATATCTATTCGATCAAGCTAGCTAATTCTGTTGTGTAAATCTTTTACTATCTTTATTCCTTAGCTTGACCACTCATAGAGTCAAAACAAAAGCCATATACCCTCTCTGTAGAAAATTTGAGAAATATGGAAATTAAAATGAAGCAAAAATATTACTTGTAATCTCACCATTGAGTGATAATATTTTGATTTCATTTTTCTAATGAATCACTTAAACTACTTCTGAAATATATTTTTCGTAAGTTTTAGATATAAATCAATAGAAACATGAATATAGAGATATAGACCAATTACCTCCCTGCCTTAAAAATCTGCTACCACATCTTTGGGGCTTACTTAACCAAAACAAGTTAGGCCTATATGTCTCAAACATTAGTCTTATCCCTCTACTATTTGTGATATATCTGAAACAGCTACGTGGTGTCACTAATGAACACTAGTTCTACAATAGTCTATTACTTGTTTTCTGCCTGGATAGTACCTAGGTAAAGCTATTATAAAGTGGAACTGACTTCTAGGCCCTGACTTCAGTGAGAAGCTCACTGAATATCAAAAAGAAAAAAAAAAAGTACAGGTCACAATTTTAGTTTAAGGTCCTTGTCCCAAAAAATTTACTCTCTTTTCCCTTAGAAATTAACTTCACACACTGTGTGACAGGCAGCCTTGTTCAAATCACAAAAGGTTTTATTATACACCCACTAGCTTTGATTCCCTTATCTATACATTTAAATAACTTAAAAGAGGACTTTTCAAGTAATTAATGCCATTCTTTGCCTGATACAGATTTTCAAAAGAGACCATTTTATTAATTAGCTTGCTAATAAAACAAAGTTCTTTGTTGCTGTTCCTTCAGTTGGAAAACAACGTGGTTTTCCTATCAAATTCTCCATTAGTCTCATAATAAAATCATGTTTTGCTGTCCATTTCATCTTAAGAGTCAGGTTACTGATAAAGTTTCATGTGATAAAGATTAATTAGTCCTTGTCTGGATCCTGAGGGGAGTTTCATGTACTGTGTTGATTTCTTTTTAGTATGTTTGTGATAAAGCTAATTCGATGTTGTTAAAAAAAAAAATCTGACTCTTGTTAAAGATAGTGAGGAAGACTCCATTTAAAAACATTACTACAATGGGGTATCACACCAGGGAAGAGAGATTGGCCTCAACCCCAAATACAACAAGAAAAAGTGGGGACTGTTAGAAAAGGAGCAGAGTTAAGAGATAGGTAGTGGATGGAAAATTATTGAGAGTGTAGGCTAATTGTTGCAAAATGACCTAATAAAATATTTACTGAAGTCAACCCAAGGTGATCAGACATCACTTGGTGATGGTGAGGAATCAGAAGTTTGGTCAGATAATCCAGAGTGATCATATATTGGAGGGTAGGGATTTTCTCTAAACTGATTTAATAGATTTTTGCCAAAATTGACTCTACACAGACAAAGACTAAAGCCAGAGGTTGGGCTTAGTAGAGCAGAGAGCTCAGAGGAAACTGACTGAAGTCTGACCAAACAAGAACATTTTTGTCAGGTGATCGTTTTATATGCATAGAGATTGATGGCTAAACCAGTACCCAGGCACATACCTAGCATTCCAAAGAATAAATAGTATAAATCAATAGACACATGAAAGAGTTAAAAATTCAGTAAAATAATGAGAAAATAAAAAGGATTAATGTTTTCAGCAAGATTCTACTTTATATTTGTATAATCTAAAATTCTAAAAAGATTCTAAAGAGAATGTTAAGGCTCATAAACTCATCCTTTGATTTAAAAAAATAATAATAAGGTTAGAATCTAAACTACTCAGTTCCACACACTGCTACTCTTTACACAGCAGCTGGATAATCTATTTTCAGTCTGGTATATTTATAATACATTGTTACCTTCAAGATAATGGAAATTATCTATGAACCACTCTTCTACCTTGACAGACACATGAAATCACTGATGTAGAATTTAGTATTGCAAAATTTTGAAAAAAAGATTTTTGGAAATAATTTTAAATAATAGAAGTATTAGAATCAGACAAATCTAAGGTGAGTACTTGAACTATGATTTATTAGCTTGATACCAGTGGTATCAGTGATATTTATTAGCTTGATACCAGTGAAGGCTTGATACCAGGGATATAATGTCTCTGAGTTTTATTTTCCTCATTTGAGGACAGTAATATGAACCTATCTTGCTGGCTCATTGTGAGTATTAAGTGGAGTTTTATATGTAATGCACAGGAAACAGGGTCTGACACATTGTAAGTATCTGATAAATAACTTTCATTATTATAATTTTCTGCAACAATAAGAAAGTCATAGTCTTCGTAAAAGACTTGAAAGTCCTAGGTCCTACACTACAGAAAATTTAGTCTCTGCATTGTTCCAACAGAGGGAGCAGAAAGATAGAAAGTCTATTCCCAGACTTGCTATTCTATTTATTTTAAGTATTCAACAGAGGAAAGGAGTAAATGAAATGAGAGGACCTTTGCCAAGGGAACTAGCCTTTTTTATAGTGTGTCCTCTGATTATAAAATGAGAAGGCAGCCACTTTTCAGAACTACCATAAAACAATTAAATAGCTATCCATTGTTACTGCCAGCTATTGCCATAGTCCACCTCCCTTTGGGAAAAAACTAACCCACAATACACATATTTCCTATACCTGTGAGGCCACACAGGTATTCACATTTTACAGGGAGTAATATTTTCTTTTCTCCCTAAGGTATTTTATATCCTTCTAGTCCATAGCAGAAATAGTAAAAATTTCAAATTTAGCAAATAAACAAACAAACAAAAAAAAAAAAAGAAGAAGAAAGAGAGAAAAAAGAGAAAGGTCTAAAATCTCGAATACTATACAGACTAAACTGTAACTGCATATTATTGTACTATTTAAAATAGGTTTATCATTTGATGCTATAACATGCCTATATATGCACATATTCACATGTAACACTAACACAGTGTAAGTTAAAATATAGAGTAAGTTAAATATGCTATTTGTTTTTATAAAACCAAATCAGTTTATTGACTCACTATATCATATACCTGAAACTAATATAACACTGTGTATTAACTGTAATGGAATTAAAAATAATAACAATAAAATAAAAAAATAAACAAATTAGTATGATGTTTTTTCTAGAAAATAAGACAAAAAAGCTTTTAATTTCAATTTATAAATGACAATGCACTTTTTAATATGGTGCATAACTGAATTTCACAAATTGTATTCTAAATGAAAAATATATGCTTCCAGTAAACAATCTCTAAAGACAATGATGTGCCTCAAATGATTTTTTTTATCCAAACATTGTTTACTGAAACAAAGTATGTCTATATTCTTCTGTTTTTAACTTTTATATATCACAGGGCATTTTGCTATATTGTTCAAATAAGGTAATTATTGAACTTTATGAAAATTAATTATAGTAAATTATTATAAATAAAAGTATTTCAAAGATAAATCTTACTATACACTACAGAGTTACATTTATTTTATTTTTTTTAAAGATTTTATTTATTTATTTGACAGACAGAGATCACAAGTAGGCAGAGAGGCAGGCAGAGAGAGAGAGAGGGAGGCAGGCTCTCCGCCAAGCAGAGAACCCGATGTGGGGCTCGATCCCAGGACCCTGGGATCATGACCTGAGCCAAAGGCAGAGGCTTTAACCCACTGAGCCACCCAGGCGCCCCTAGAGTTACATTTAAAGAGTAGTTTCATATTAGATCAACACTCTTCAATGTTTGTCCTCTCTGTTACTATTACAAAACATTGGTCATTGGTAGGCATGCTACTATAATTTTTATACATGGCTCATAAAATTTGAATTTTTTTCTGTAAATGTGAATTTTAAACAAATCCCCCAGGTGATTTTTCAGGTAGATCTCAGATAACATTTTCAGAAAGATTGATTTGGAGGACTGGATTGAAATTTTATTCTTCATTCTGTAATTAAAAACAACTAAAAATATACTTAAAAGTGAACTGCCAGGTTTATGAAGGTCAGGTCTTCTGAGACTTTGTTTCTGAGGGTTACATGTGTTTCACTGTGGAAAACTGTAGTTGAATGCATTTAAGGAGAATGGCGCTCCTATATGACTAATGGTCTCCAACCTTCCAGGAAAGGGGCTTGATAGGCTTTATATCACATTGTACTTTAAAAACTTTATATCACACCATACATTGTAATTTTATGTCACTAGAACAAAAATTACAGTGTATATGTAATGTGCTGTGTACATCAAGCAAAAATGATCTCTTCTCACATGGATTCCTAGGAACATATACTTCCACAAAGTTATAACAGAATTAGAGGAAGAGAAATTCTAGAATAATAATGAAATTGGAAATTCTTATTTAATGTTGAAATGGCTGTCAAATTTTGAGAGAAGATTTAAATTTCACAGCTCAGGAGGTAAGAAGATATGTTATAGGTTTTATTTTTTTAAGGATTTTATTTATTTATTTGGCACAGAGAGAGAGAAAACATAAGCAGGGGAATGGCAGAGGAAGAGGGAGAAGCAGGCTCCCTGCTCACAGAGACCTGAGATCATGCTGGACCCTGGGATCATGCTGAAGGCAGACACTTAACTGACTGAGCCACCTCGGTGCCCCATGTTATATGTTTTAATAAAAACAGAAAGATTACTTTCAGAGTGAATTCAGACTTATGTATTTAATCTCATCATCAACAGAGACATCATATGAAAATTGAATACTTAGTTCTTTCCTGGAATCAGTACAAACTGAAACACTAAATATAATTATCTTCAAAAGTTCAAAAATTTATGGATGATAGGTTCAAAACAGCATATTAAGGAAGGGTGAGACATCCATTCAATTGTCCAATAAATATTTACTGACTTTTAAGTCCTAGGGGATGTGTTACAGGAATATTTAAAAATAAAATTTTTGCCACTAAACAGTGAATGGGTTAACCAGGAAATCAAAGAAGAAATTTAAAAAAAAAACCTGGAAATAAATGAAAATGAAAATACAACTATCCAAAACCTTGGATAAGGGGGAAGTTTATAGCAATACAGCCCTACCTCAAGAAGCAAGAAGAATCTCAAATATACTACCTAACTTTACCCCTAAGGAAGCTGGAAAAAGAATGACAAACAAAGCTTAGAACCAGCAGATGGAAGGATATAGAAGATTAGAGCAGAAATAAATGATTTAGAAATTAAAACAACAACAATAGAACAGATCAGTGAAACCATGAGCTGGTTCTTTTGAAAAAAATCAATAAAGGGGCGCCCTGGTGGCTCAGTCGATTAAGCATCTGTCTTCGGCTCAGGTCATGATCCTGAGGTCCTGGGATTGAGCTCCATGTCATTGGGCTCTCTGCTCAGCAGGGATTCTGTCTCTCCCTCTCCTTCTACCCCTCATCCCAAATAGCACTGTCTAATAAATAAATTAATTAATTAATTAATATTTTTAAAAAGGAAGAAAAAATCAGTAACATTAATAAACTTCTAGTCTGACCTACCAAAACAAAAAGATAAAGGACCCACATAAATAAAATCACAAATGAGAGAAGAGAAGTAACAACCAATACCACAAATACAAACAATTATATGAGAATACTATGAAAAACTAAATGCCAACAAACTGGACAACCTGGAAGAAATGGATAAATTCTTAGAAACATATAACCTACCAAAACTGAAAGAGGAAGCAATAGGAAACTTGAACAGACAAAAAACCAGCAAAGAAACTGAGTCGGTAATCAAAAAACTCCCAACTAACAAAAGTCCAGGGCCAGATGGCTTCACAGGTGCATCTACTAATCATTTAAAGAAGAGTTAATATCTATTAATCTGATAGACAGTTAATAGATAGAAAGTTAATATCTATCAAACTATCTCAAAAAATAGAAATGTAAGGAAAACTTCCAAATTCATGTTATGAGGGCAGCATTACCCTGACACCAAAACCAGATAAGACCTCCCTAAAAAAGAGAATCAAAGGCCAATATTCCTGATGAACAGGGATGCAACAATATTCAGTAAAATACTAACAAACCAAATCCGAAAATACATTAAAAAAAAAAATCAGTCACTGAGATCAAGTGGGATTTATTCCTGGGTTAACAAGGATGGTTCAATATTTGCAAATCAGTGTGATACACCACATTAATAAAAGAAAGGATAAGAACCATATGATCCTTTCAGTAGATGCAGGAAAAAAAAATTTCACAAAGGACAACATCCATATAGGGTAAAAATCCTCAACAGAGTGGGTTTAAAGGGAATCAACATAATAAAAGCCATATATGAAAAACCCACAGCTCTATATCATCCTCAGCGGGCAAATACAGAGCTTTTCCTCTAAGATCAGGAACAAGACAGTGATGCCCACTCACCACTATTATTTAACATAGTACTGGAAGTCCTAGCCACAGCAATCAGAAAACAAAAGGAAACACAAGGCATTGGAATTAGCAAGGAAGAAGTAAAACTTCTGCTATTTGCAGACAACATGATATTCTATGTAGAAAGTCCAAAAGACTCCCCCCAAAAACTGCTAGAACTGATACACGAAGTCAGTAAGTTGCAGGATACAAAATCAATGTACAGAAATCTGTTGCATGTCTATACATCAGTCATGATGAAGCAGAAAAAGAAATTAGGGAATCAATCCCATTTACAATTGCACCAAAACCAAAAGATATCTAGGAACAAACCTAACCGAAGGGTGAAAGACCTGTACTCTGAAAACTGTAAAACCCTGATGAAAAAAACTGAAGATGACACTAAGACATTCCATGCTCATGGATTAGAAGAATAAATACTACTAAAATACCTCTACTACCCAAAGCAGTCTACACATTTAATGCAATCCCTATCAAAATACCAATAGCATCTTTCACAAACCTAGAACAAACTATCCTAAAATTTGTATGGAATCACAAAAGATCCCAAATAACCAAAGCAACCTTGAAGAAGAAAAGCAAAGCTGGAGACATCACAATTCTGGACCTAAAGTTATATTACAAAGCTGTAGTGATCAAAACAGTATGGTACTGGCATAAAAATAGACAAGAGATCAGAACACAATAGAAAACCCAGAAATGAACTTAGTAAGATCAATTAATCTTCAACAAAGCAGAAAAGAATATCCAATTGGAAAAGACAGTCTCTTCAACAAATAGTGTTGGGAAAACTGGGCAGGAACATGCAAAAGAATGAAACTGGAACATTTTCTCACACCATACACAAAATAAACTAAAAATGGATTAAAGACCTAAATGTGAGAACCAAAATCATCAAAATCCTTGGGGAGAATATAAGAAGTAACCTCTATGACATTGGCCCTAGCAACTTCTTTCTAGATAGGTCTCCTGAGGCAAGAGAAACAAAATAAAAAACTATTGGGACTACATTAAATAAGAAACTTCTGCACAGCAAAGATAACAATTAAAAAAAGACCTTAAAGGTAGCCTACGGAATGGGAGAAGATATTTACAAATGTCATATCTGATACAGGATTAATATCCAAAAAATATAAAGAACTTATAAAACTCAACACCCCAAAAATGAATAACCAATTAAAAATTGACAGAAGACATGAATAGAGATTTTTTTTCCCAACGAATACATACAGAGGGCCAAAAGACACATAAAAATATGCTCAGCATCACTGATCATTGGGAAATACAAATCAAAACTACAATGAGATATCACTTCACATGTCAGAATGGCTACAATCAACAACACAAGAAACAATAGCTGTTGGTGAGGATGTGAAGAAAGGGGAACCCTTTGCACTGCTGGTGGGAATGCAAACTGGTACAGTCACTCTGGAAAACAGTACAGAATGTCCTCAAAAAGTTAAAGAGAAATATTGTACGACCCAGCAATTGTACTATGAGGTATTTACCCAAAGAATACAAAAATACTTTAATACAAAGGGATACATAACCCCAGGGTTTATAACAGCTTAATCTACAGTAGCCAAATAATGGAAAAACCCGTGTCCATCAACTGATGAATGGATAAATAAGATGTGGTTTATGTGTATGTATGTGTATACACACACACACACGCACACACAAACACACACACATATATGATGGAATATCACTAAAACATTAAAAAGAATGAAATTTTTCCATTTGCAATGACATAGATGGAACTGGAGAGTATTATGCTACTTGAAATAAGTCAGTCAGAGAAAGACAAATAGCATAGGATTTCACTCATGTATAAAATTTAAGATACAAAACAAATGAGCAAAGAGGAAACAAAGAGAGAAAAAAGCAAACCAAGAATCAGACTCTTAACTATAGAGAACAAACTGATAGTTACCAGAAGGGAGGTGGGTGGGGGGTGGGTGAAATAGGGGATGGGGATTAAGGAGTGCACTTGTTTTGCTGAGCAGCAGGTGTTGACTCAATATATTGTATACCTGAAACTCGTATTACACTGTATCTTAACTAACTGGAATTTAAATACAAACTTTAAAATGAACCCCAAATTTTAGAAGTCTCTGTTTTCATGGAACTTGATTCTTTGGAGATTAGAAGAAATAGAATTTAAAAAGATTGATGTTAGTAAAATAGATGAACATAGGGGAAGAGGAAAGAGAGAGAGAGGGAAGCAAATGGTAAGACACTATTAACTATAGAGAACACACTGAGGGTTGCTGGAGGGGAGGTGTGTAGGGGGATGGGTTAAATAGGCAAGAGAGCACTTGTGCTGAGCACTGGGTGTTATATGTATGTGATGAATTACTAAATTCTACTCCTGAAACTAATATTATACTGTATATTAACTAACTAGAATTAAATAAAAATTTGAAATAAAATATCAATGTTAGTGGTATGATTAGAAGAGTACAGGTTTCTATTGAAATAGAAATTAGAAGAAGGTAATTCAACTAGTGGTATCAGAGATTTTTTTTTTTTTTTAATTTGACAGAGAGATCACAAGCAGGCAGAGAGGCAGGCAGAGAGAGAGGAGGAAGCAGGCTCCCCGAGAGAGCAGAGAGCCCGATGCGGGGCTCGATCCTAGGACTCCGAGATCATGACCCGAGCCGAAGGCAGCGGCTTAACCCACTGAGCCACCTAGGCGCCCCTCTTTTTTTTTTTTTTTTTTTTTTTTTTAGAAACCTTAAACAATGATAGATAAAGAACAGATAGATAAAGCTAAATAAAGAAGAAGAGGCAAGAAATGTGTTTCTAACAGAAAGCCATAGGTGAGAGCAGGCTATGTTCAGCTGATGGAAATAGGTTTGGCTTATCAGGACCAGGTGTTTAAGGGGTGAGAAATGGCAATTGCAAAAGAAAAGCGGACTAAGTCAGGCAAAGTATTTAAAAGCACGCTAAGGACTGTAAACGTCAGAGCAATGGGGAACCTCTGAGATCTGTAAGCTAACATGACCATATTTGCTTTTTAAAAATGCCAATCTAGGTATAGAATTAAGACTGGACTCTAGAAAGAGAAAGCAGGAAGAGGAACACTACTTAGCTTTGATAGTGGCCTGAACTGAGTAGGAGTAGACATCAAGAAAATACATGAATTCAAGAGTCATTCAGAAGGTAGTATTTGTAGGTATTTGCAAGTCATTGGATGAGGTGAGTAAAGATGGAAATACAACCAATAGCAATTAAATTTTTCATATAATTGAAAGGATAATGTTAGCTTTCCTCGAGATAGCAAACATGGAAGAAATAATCTAATGAAAATCAATATCCGTACAGCTTTGGAAATGTTTTTATGTTTTCTATGAGATCTATAAGTGAGTCTGATGCATGGGCTAAAAAATACAGGATTTAAAGTTAAGGAATGAAGGGGCGCCTGGGTGGCTCAGTGGGTTAAGCCGCTGCCTTCGGCTCAGGTCATGATCCCAGGTCCTGGGTTCGAGCCCCGCATCGGGCTTTCTGCTCAGCAGGGAGCCTGCTTCCTCCTCTCTCTCTGCCTGCCTCTCTGCGTACTTGTGATTTCTCTCTGTCAAATAAATAAATAAAATCTTTAAAAAAAAAAAAGTTAAGGAATGATATAAGACATGTAGAAAACAAACATCAAGATGGCAGGCATAAATACTTCTTATCAGTGATTACATTAATGTAAAGGGATTAAATACTGTGATCCAAAGGCAGACATTGGGAGATTTAAAGAAAAAAAATCCAACAGTATTCTATTAGAGATACATTTTAGATTCAAAGACACAAATAGATCGGAAATAGATAGAAAAATGTATACCATATGAACAGTAACTAAAATAGACCTGAAGTAGGTATACTAATATCAGACAAAATAAACATTGAGACATAAATTATAACTAGAGATTGAAAAGGACATTTCATAATGATAAAAGGTCAGTCCATTAAAGGTGAGTACTTATAAAAGAACTGACAGAATTGGAAAGTAAAACAGTTGGAGATGTTAAAAATCTACTTCAGTAATGGATAAGACAATTAGGGAAAAGATCAAAGGAAATGCAAGATTTGAACAACGCTATAAACTCATTAGACCTACCAGACATCTATAGAAAACTCCACTCAACAATAAAAGAATACAGATTTTTCAAATGAAACATTCTCTCAGTATAGACTATCTGTGAGGTGATAAAACAAGCTTCAGTAATTTTAAAAAGATTGAAGTCACACAAAGTATGTTCTTCACTAAGTGTAATGCAAATGAATAAGAAATCAGTAACAAAGAAATCTGAGAAATTCACAAATATGTGAACATGAAACAATACCTTCCTAATAAGCAACAGGGCAAAGAAGAAATCTCAATGGAAACTTAAAAAAAAAATTAGAATACACTGGGGCACCTGGGTGGCTCAGTTGGGTTAAAGCCTCTGCCTTCGGCTCAGGTCATGATCTCAGGGTCCTGGGATCAAGCCCCGCATTGGGCTCTCTGCTCAGCAGGGACCTGCTTCCTCCTCTCTCTCTGCCTGCCTCTCTGCCTACTTTGATCTCTGTCAAATGAATAAACAAAATCTTAAAAAAAAAAAATTAGAATACACTTAGAGATGAATGGAAAATGAATATACAATTTACCAACATTTATGGATCTATAGCTAAAGCAATGTTTATAGGGGATATTTATAGCTACAAATGATTATATTAAAGCTCAGAAAAGAGACCTGAACAGAATTATAAATACAGATTTTCCTATCATCAATATATAGATCAAGGATTTTTATTTTCTTAATATTTGTCCTTTGATTTGTTTTGTAAGTCTTAAAGTGGTTTATAGAAAAGTTGGAGAACACACCACAGTTGTTTTATTTTCTGATTCCTTCCTGTCTTCCTTCCTCCTTTCCTTCCCTCCTTCCTTCCTATATATTTTCATTTATTTATTTGTTTGCTTGCTTATTTATTATTTATTTATTTTTATTGAGGTGTAGTTGCATATTATTTTCAGGTGTACAACACAGTGATTTATAATTCTGCACATTATGTAATACCGACCATAAGTGTAGTTACCTTCTGTCACCATGCAACATTATTACAATATAATTGACTATCTTCCCTAACTGTACTTTTCATCCCCATGACTTACTTATTTCATAACTAGAGGTTTGTACTTAATCCCCTTCACCTATTTTGTCCAACCCCCTGCCTCTCACAACCAACCAGTTGATTCTCTATATTTATGATTCTGTTTTGGTTTGTTCATTTATTTTGTTTTCCAGGTTCCACATATAAGTGAAATCATATGCTATTTATCTTTCTCTGTCTGACTTATTTCACTTAGCAGAATACCCTCATGTTTATTTAAACATTATTTAGAACAACCAAGTTATAGAAGCAACCTAAGTGTTTACCCATAGAGGAATGGATATAGAGCAAGAGTTTTTATCTCTGTGGCTTTGGATTTCATAAAGTCTATGATACTCCTGATTTTGAGTTCAAGTTGAGAGTGTGCTTTTTTGTTGGAGGAAAAGCTTCTAACTTTTGTCCAGCTTTTAAAAGGATCCATAAGCCTCAACTTGATTGAAAACTGATATTGGTCGTAATTGAAACTTTAGGAATAAATAAAATTATTCCTTATCTTCACATATAATTAAAGAAGGTGATGAGGAAATGATGCTAAGGCAGATTTATGGGACAACTAAATGTGTGGACAAGATTGGAGGCTTTAAAGATGAAAAAGATGGTTGTCATACTGGGGTAACAGCTGTATTACAGCAGCAAGTTGCCCCAAAGAAATGCTGCCAAAGTATTTAAATCCTAAGTGGGGTTTAAGTATGGCAAGTTAAGGATGGGAAATGCTCACAGCTTTGCCAAAAAGGGGTCAAAGGTGGCAGCCGGGCATGGCGAGTGTGAAAGCCACACTATTCTGGGTACTGAGCACAATAGAAAGTGAAAAAGTTAAGCTATGAGGGTTAATAATTCATTCAAGAACTTTGGCTGGGGTAGAGCACATGCTAAATGTTCTTACCGAAACAAAAACAAAAATAAAGGAACACAAGGAAAACTTTGAGAGGTGTTGGATGTTTGTTCCTCTGACTGTGGTGGATGGTATCACAATTGTTTGCATAACTCTAAATTCATCCAACAGTACGTGTGAAATGAGTGCAGTTCTTGGTATAGCAATTATATTTCAATAAAGCTGTTGAAAAAATAAAAAATAGGGGCGCCTGTGTGGCTCAGTGGGTTAAGCCGCTGCCTTCGGCTCAGGTCATGATCCCAGGTCCTGGGTTCGAGCCCCGCATCGGGCTCGCTGCTCTCTCGGGGAGCCTGCTTCCTCCTCTCTCTCTGCCTGCCTCTCTGCCTACTTGTGATTTCTCTCTGTCAAATAAATAAATAAAATCTTAAAAAAAAAATAAAAAAATAGGGGTGCCTAAGTTGCTCAGTTGGTTAAGCATCTTCCTTGGGCTAAGGTCCTGATCCCAGCGGCCTGGGATCGAGTTCCAGGTCTGGCTCCCTGCTCAGCGGGGAGTCTGCTTCTTCTTCTACTTCCTCCCTCCCCCCAACTCATGCTCTCTCTCTCTCTCTCTCTCAAGATGATAAATAAAACCATTAAAATTTTTTAAAAAGTAAGACCTGGGCAGGGGAGGGGGAAGAAGTTTCACTGGGAAGATAATAGTAAGTTAAAACAAAAACAAAGTTTTAAGAAGGTTCATAGCTTAGTCTTTAAAATCATCATCAAAGTTCGAAATGGTGTCCTTAATAACCTATCCCTCTATACCTAAATCAGAGATAGAAATAATCCTAGAAATGCCATGATTCTGACCCATTACATACATTCTCAGGTTTCTGGCCTTTATAAAGGGGTTCATAGACTTAAAAAGGGTCAAGATTTTAGGAAGTATTTTATATTACTTACAACTTGAGAAATCTGTATTACTGAGGAGAGAAAACACACCATTTAAAAATATTATATAGGTTTGTGCTTGTGTTTTACTTCATTTTACATGTGGGGACCAAACCCTTGCTTCAGGGAACCTGTGTGTCTCAGATGGTTAAGCATCTGCCTTTGGCTCAGGTCATGATCTCAGGGTCCTCGGACCATCCTGAGTCGGGTTCCCTGCTCAGTGGAAAACCTGCTGCTTCTCCCTCTGCCTCTCCTCACCCATCTCATGCTCTCTCTCTCTCTCTTACTTGCTATCACACTCTGTATCTCAAATAAATAATTAGTCTTTAAAGAAAATCATTGCTTTATCCTAAAAAGTAAATACAATGGCCTGGAGACCTAGTGATCAGAGTTCACGAGGCTGTCCACTTACACATAGTACCCAGCCAACTGGCAGCTCTCCTAGGGTAGATTGGATGATCACACAAAATGCTTTGGTTTTAGAATGTTTAGCAGCTCTTCATTTCCTTCCCAAGGATTCAAGAGTACATGGAAGTTGCATTCATATTTCCCTTGAGTTTATGATTTTTCTACCTGTATGTCACTTTACAATGTACATTTTCCTGAAAGTGGTCTCGTTTTAACAATTTGGGTGGGGGGCACTGGTGTGGTTCCATCCATTAAGTGTCCCACTCTTGATTTTGACTCAGGTCATGATCTCAGGGCTGTGGGATCAAGCCCCGCAATGGGCTCTGAGCTAGACTTGAAGCCTGCTTAAGAATCTCTCTCTCCCTCGGGGCGCCTGGGTGGCTCAGTGGGTTAAAGCCTCTGCCTTCACCTCAGGTCATGCTCTCAGGGTCCTGGGATCGAGCCCCACGTTGGGCTCTCTGCTCGGCGGGGAGCCTGCTTCCCCCTCTCTCTCTGCCTGCCTCTCTGCCTGCTTGTGATCTCTCTGTCAAATAATGAATAAAATCTTTAAAAAAAAAAAAAAAAGAATTCTCTCTCTCCCTCTGCCTCTCCCCCCACCCCAGTTGTGCATACATACTCTCTCACTCTCTCTAAAAAAACAACAATAAGTACCCCTCAAAAATTTAAATAAAGCAAAACAAAAGAAAAAAAATTAATGGGAATTGGTTGATGAAATCCCTTTCTTGCATGACTCTCTACACTTAGATCGGTATGGAGACCCCTTAGATGGAAAGTTGAGGACAGAGAGTTGAGCTCAGACTGCAGAGTGAGGACCATTAAATTTCCAAGCTCCCAAGACTAATTATGCCAAAAAAATATAAACATTCTGGAGTAAGAGAAGAAAGAAAACAAGCATTTCACATTGATTTTGATGCAGGTGCATTTATATACATTTTGAGAGGGAATCTTAACCACATCTAGGAATGGGGAGATTAAGACAAACTCCCTGAGTTTTTGTTTCTGGTTTTCAACATCCATATAATCCTTACTACTTACAATGAACTTTTATGTAGTTTCAATCCTCACAACCACTCTGTGAGGTAGGCACTTTTCAGTTATTAATTCTAATGAGGCATTTTCCCCATAAACACTGAAGGATGCCAAGAAAACTTTGCCTTTAGATCTAGTTTCCATGTATTGAAAGAATAAATACAAGTTTTTTTTTACTTTTTTTTCTAACTTTAGTTTCAGAAATTACATTAAACATTTCTTTTTTTTTCGCAGTCTGTCTTTTACAGAGAAGATAAAAAATATTTGAAAGGTGCCTTTGGATTCTTTTGAGATTCGCTCTAAGCTTCTGACTAAGAAGTGTTTGTTTTGCTCACTTTGTTTCAGGAGCAAGTGCGTGCTGACTCTCTGGCTGTAGGTATTCTGAAAATGAGTGCTGGGGTCTTGCCTTTGGAACCAAACACATCATGATTTAAGTTTGAAGAACTTGGGGTCATCAGGCTGAGTTCACTTGTAGGTGTGGTAGGGCTGTTCCTCAACGTTACATTTACAACAGGGTTTAACTGTTCTATTGTATCTTTTACAGGTCATCCATTTTTTGGATTTTTTTGTACTTTTTTACAATTTTCCCTTTTTTTTAAGATTTTATTTATTTATTTGACAGAGATCATAAGTAGGTAGAGAGGCAGGCAGAGAGAGAGGAGGAGCAGGAAGGAAGGAAGCAGGCTCCCTTCTGAGCAGAGAGCCTGATGTGGGGCTCGATTCCAGGACCCTGAGATCATGACCTGAGCCAAAGGCAGAGGCTTTAACAGACTGAGCCACCCAGGCGCCCCTCCTTTAAAACAGTGTATATTGGGTGTCAGTTTGGGCTTCAGTTTCAGGAGCAATCCAGAGTCAGCAACTGGAAACAGTGTGGACACTTTTGTTCAGCAATGCTCTTACCATCATGTGATGATTGGTAGGTCTAGGGAGGTAGTGGGCTGGCCTGGGCTGTTATCTTATAGTTTCAGGGAGGCAGCCACTAGGTAAAGCTTCTGCCTTTTTTTTTTTTTTTTAAGATTTTATTCATTTGAGAAAGAGAGAGAGGGGGGAGGAACAGAGGGAGAGAGAGAAGCAGACTCCCAACCCAGAAGGAAGCCCCACGTGGGACTCAATCCCAGGACCCTGAGATGACTTAATGGACTGAGCCACTCAGGTGCCCCGAGATTCTGCCTCTTTAGCTCTCCTTCCATGCAGCTCAGACCTCGTGAGATAGGGAGAATCCTCCAGAAGGGGGCTTTCCAGGATGTTCCTCATTTGTGAGATAGTATTGCTGTGGTTTCTTAAGGTTCTTGTGCCTCCAATGCCTTATCTGTAAAACGAGGGTAATAATAGTACCCACCTCACATGGCTGTTGTGAAGAGTAATTGACACAAAGATTTATAACTGTGCCTAGGCAAACAATAACATCCTAATAACTCATAGCTAATGTTGTTATAATCACATTTAATCTCAAGGAGTTCTGTACTCTTATCCACATGTTGGCAGAAGAAGAAACCACAGAAGCATTCAAGTCCCTGGCCTTTATACAGCCGTGGGCTAAAGCAACAGAGCCAACACCTAATCAATTATCAACCATATTTTGCTAGAGCACCCTGCCCCACATGTGATTAATGTACTCTTGGCTTCTCCTGCCTCATTTTGTGTTCCTGAGTTATGTCTTTGCATTTTATTGTAATATGTTTACAGAAAGTTAGATTATATCGTGAGGAAAAAGAGAGAGAGAGAGAGAGAGACCAGAAGTGAGAAGGGCAGGTGTATATGAGTTACAGTAAGATTTTTTGTGTCAGTTTAGCTCAGTACTTCCAGGATATTCTGCCATTCGGCCACAGTGAAATCTCTCTTGGTTAAAGGCAGAAATCCAAATGACTTCCAATTCATCCCAATTTTCAAATAGAAGATTTTACTGGACTCATGCAAACACAGACTAGGTTGTTACATACATAAACAAATAAAAAAAAGACACGGCTCAGATTTAAAACAAACATACTTCTTAGGGAAAATGAAATTAAATAAAATGATCACCAAAAGTTCTTGTACACTGAAATATAAATTGCATGGTGAACTTGGACTACCAATATTTTTCATGCTGTTGCTTTGCAAAATGATAGCACCTTCCATTCACTAGAGATAGAAAATGACTATGAACCTCTTGAAAGTTAAATGCAGGTGCAAAGCTGTTGGTGCCAGCCTGGGATATAAACTTTATATGTCCATGAAGACGGTCCACAAACCCTGACTGTGACACAAGGTTGTTAGGATAACTTAAGAAATCTTAAGTCCAGGAAAAAGGATTTATTTTTTTGTGCTCCCAATGCTTACAGTGTTTTTAGTTGAGCACAGCCAAGAGAAGAAATGGCAAAGTAATTAAGATGACGTCTAAAACCCAGATTAGTTCAGCTTGCTTCTTAGAATAGTTAATATTAACTGACTTTTACATTTAGATTCACTTAACTTGGCAAATGCCATGAAAACTAAATCACATAAGATTTTCTCCACTGACACTTTTTCTACAACTGGGAAAAAATGTCCTAGCTTAAGAAATACTTTTTTTATTTTTTATTTTATTTTTTAAAAAATTTTATTTTTATTTATTTGACAGAGAGAGATCACAAGCAGGCAGAGAGGCAGGTAGAGAGAGAGGAGGAAGCAGGCTCCCTGCTGAGCAGAGAGCCCAATGCGGGGCTCGATCCCAGGACCCTGAGATCATGACCTGAGCCGAAGGCAGTGGCTTAACCCACTGAGCCACCCAGGCGCCCCAAGAAATACTTTAATTTTGAGATGTTTTACAAAGAGTTAGGCTACAAAAAAAAAAAAAAAAAAAAAAAAAAAAAAAAAAAGACCTTATGAACAATAACCAAAGATTGTGGTTAGTCTTGAAAAATAGTTTTAAGAAGTAATCGATTATTTTAACAAGTAAATAAAATGAGTAGCATTACACCTCCACACATTTCCCCTAAAATGAGTGGGTAGTGACTATTTTTAAAGATATGTTCATTGATTTTGTTATACTATTGGACAGTTTAGGAAATGTTAGAAGATACTGTTTCTAGCATCCAAATGAAACTTAGCATGCTAGATCTACTTCAGGAGCCCCAGATTCCTTGTGGCTCAGTTCAAAGACAAATAGATGATAACTTATGAAACCCCAGAAATTCATGGAGACAATTTCATACTACCACTACAGACCCAATTAAATGGCATCAAATATTTTTTAATTGTATGGATTGAACTGGACAGAGAAATAGTGGATTTGACAGTGGACTCCTCCTACCTCTCGTACTCTATCTTGATGATTCGTCCTGAAAAATCAGAAGTATAAAAGAATTTCCTCTTACAGTGATTAAGTAGCATAGCACATAATCCTAGAAAAGCATGACCTATGTGGGGCAGGCTCAGAAAGGCATAGAGTTCAAGAAAAAAAACAAACAAAACAGTTAAAAAGTCATTTTATACAAACTCCATCCTTGGTTTTCAAACTTGGAAATACATGCTATTCAATAGATAGTCCACGCCAACCTTTGTAAAAATCCAGTTTCTTTCCCTAAATATTTCTCTCACCTCCTCCTTTATATGTCCAAACTTTGAGTTCTGAAGTCATTGAGGGCAAATTAGCTATATCATTCACAGGTGCCCACGATCTAAGAATTTTATATTATCAGCAATCTTCACCCAGTTACTGCAACATCCCCATTTTTTGCAGATGGGTTAACTGAAAAATGTAATTTGCCCAGATTTATATAGCCAAGATACTCAAAATGTTTGATTTCAAAACTCATGCTTTAAAACCACTATGTGTGGGGCGCCTGGGTGGCTCAGTGGGTTAAAGCCTCTGCCTTCGGCTCAGGTCATGATCCCAGGGTCCTGGGATCGAGCCCCACATCGGGCTCTCTGCTCCGTGGGGAGCCTGCTTCCTCCTCTCTCTCTGCCTGCCTCTCTGCCTACTTGTGATCTCTGTCTGTCAAATAAATAAATAAAATCTTTAAAAAAAAAAACCACTATGTGTGTTTCCTCTCATTATTCAAAAAAGCCCAATTCTATAATTTGAAAGAGAAGCTATTTCAAAATATTTCTAATCATTAGCTCAAATTCACTGACAAATGTGTTTGTTTACTCCTCTGTCTCTCTCTCTCTCTCTCACACGCCCATGCACTCTGGGATACAAATGCATACATACATATATATGTTTTTCCTTCATTATTTCAAGTTTTTATGTGTGCTTAATTTTAAAAATGGACTGTTTCCTTGCTTTAAAAAATATCTAGCTGATAATCATTCCATTTGAAATGGTAATTGTTGGGGGAGGAGTCAAGATGGCGGAGAAGTAGCAGGCTGAGACTACTTCGGGTAGCGGGAGATCAGCTAAATAGCTTATCTAAAGATTGCAAACACCTACAAATCCAACGGGAGATTGAAGAGAAGAAGAACAGCAATTCCAGAAACAGAAAATCAACCACTTTCTGCAAGGTAGGACTGGCGGAGAAGTGAATCCAAAGCGACGGGAAGATAGACCACGGGGGGAGGGGCCGGCGAGCGGCGGAGCAACGGAGCAAAATCAGGACTTTTAAAAGTCTGTTCCGCGGAGGGACATCGCTCCAGAGGCTTAACTGGGGTGAAGCCCAGGCGGGGTAAGCGCGGCCTCAGGTCCCACAGGGTCGCAGAAGGATCGGGGGTGTCTCAGTGTCGCAGAGCTTACCGGTATTAGAACGGGGAAGCCGGCTGCAGAGACAGAGCCGAGGAGTGACTCTCAGCTCAGGGTTGCCGTGAACCGGTCGCAGGCTCGGTCGGCTCGGAGCGCGGCCGGAGGCCAGGGTGACGGTAGTCATTTGGCGCTGTTCTCTGAGGGCGCACTGAGGAGTGGGGCCCCGGGCTCTCGGCTCCTCCGGGCCGGAGACCGGGAGGCCGCCATCTTCATTCCCGTCCTCCGGACTCTACGGAAAGCGCTCAGGGAACAAAAGCTCCCGAAAGCGAACCCGAGCGGATGACTCAGCGCGGCCCCGGGTAAGGGCGGTGAAACTCCGCCTGGGGCAAAGACGCTTGAGAATCACTACAACAGGCCCCTCCCCCAGAAGATCAACGGGAAACCCAGCCAGGACCAAGTTCACCTACCAAGGAGAACGGCGGAATTCCAGAGGAGAAGAAAGCAAAGCACGGAACTCATGGCTTTCTCCCCATGATTTTTTAGCCTTGCAGTTAATTTAATTTTTTTTCTTTTTCAATTTTTTTTTCTTTTTCTCTTCTTCTGCTAAATTTTTTTTAACTTTTACCGTTTTCTTTTTTTAACGTTTTTTAAATAGTTTATCTAATATATATATATATTTTTTCCTCTTTTTATATTTTTTCTTTATCGGCTTTCCTTTTTTAATAGTTTTTTTTTTCTTTCTTTCTGAACCCCTTTTTATCCCCTTTCTCCCCCCTCACAATTCAGGATCTCTTCTGATTTGGCTAAAGCATATTTTCCTGGGGTTGTTGCCACCCTTTTAGTATTTTACTTGCTCCTTCATAAACTCTTATCTGGACAAAATGACAAGGCGGAAAAATTCACAACAAAAAAAAGAACAAGAGGCAATACCAAAGGCTAGGGACCTAATCAATACAGACATTGGTAATATGTCAGATATAGAGTTCAGAATGGTGATTTTCAAGGTTCTAGCCGGGCTTGAAAAAGGCATGGAAGATATTAAAGCAACCCTCTCGGGAGATATAAAAGCCCTTTCTGGAGAAATAAAAGAACTAAAATCGAACCAAGTTGAAATCAAAAAAGCTATTAATGAGGTGCAATCAAAAATGGAGGCTCTCACTGCTAGGATAAATGAGGTAGAAGAAAGAATTAGCGATATAGAAGACCAAATGACAGAGAATAAAGAAGCTGAGCAAAAGAGGGACAAACAGCTACTGGACCACGAGGGGAGAATTCGAGAGATAAGTGACACCATAAGACGAAACAACATTAGAATAATTGGGATTCCAGAAGAAGAGGAAACAGAGAGGGGAGCAGAAGGTATATTGGAGAGAATTATTGGAGAGAATTTCCCCAATATGGCAAAGGGAACAAGCATCAAAATCCAGGAGGTTCAGAGAACCCCCCTCAAAATCAATAAGAATAGGTCCACACCCCGTCACCTAATAGTAAAATTGACAAGTCTTAGTGACAAAGAAAAGATCCTGAAAGCAGCCCGGGAAAAGAAGTCTGTAACGTACAATGGTAAAAATATTCGATTGGCAGCAGACTTATCCACAGAGACCTGGCAGGCCAGAAAGAGCTGGCATGATATATTCAGAGTACTAAATGAGAAAAACATGCAGCCAAGAATACTATATCCAGCTAGGCTATCATTGAAAATAGACGGAGAGATTAAAAGCTTCCAGGACAAACAAAAACTGAAAGAATTTGCAAATACCAAACCAGCTCTACAGGAAATATTGAAAGGGGTCCTCTAAGCAAAGAGAGACCCTCAAAGTAGTAGATCAGAAAGAAACAGAGACAATATACAATAACAGTCACCTTACAGGCAATACAATGGCACTAAATTCATATCTCTCAATACTTACCCTGAATGTTAATGGGCTAAATGCCCCAATCAAAAGACACAGGGTATCAGAATGGATAAAAAACAAAAACCATCTATATGTTGCCTACAAGAAACTCATCTTACACCCGAAGACACCTCCAGGTTTAAAGTGAGGGGGTGGAAAAGAATTTACCATGCTAATGGACATCAGAAGAAAGCAGGAGTGGCAATCCTTATATCAGATCAATTAGATTTTAAGCCAAAGATTATAATAAGAGATGAGGAAGGACACTATATCATACTCAAAGGAACTGTCCAACAAGAAGATCTAACAATTTTAAATATCTATGCCCCTAACGTGGGAGCAGCCAACTATATAAACCAATTAATAACAAAATCAAAGAAACACATCGACAAGAATACAATCATAGTAGGGGATTTTAACACTCCCCTCACTGAAATGGACAGATCATCCAAGCAAAAGATCAACAAGGAAATCAAGGCCTTAAATGACACACTGGACCAGATGGACATCACAGATATATTCAGAACATTTCATCCCAAAGCAACAGAATACACATTCTTCTCTAGTGCACATGGAACATTCTCCAGAATAGATCACATTCTTGGTCCTAAATCAAGTCTCAACCGGTATCAAAAGATTGGGATCATTCCCTGCATATTTTCAGACCACAATGCTCTAAATCTAGAACTCAATAACAAGAGGAAATTTGGAAAGAACCCAAACACATGGAGACTAAACAGCATCCTTCTAAAGAATGAATGGGTCAACCAGGAAATCAAAGAAGAATTGAAAAAATTTATGGAAACAAATGATAATGAAAACACAACGGTTCAGAATCTGTGGGACACAACAAAGGCAGTCCTGAGAGGAAAATATATAGCGGTACAAGCCTTTCTCAAGAAACAAGAAAGGTCTCAGGTACACAACCTAACCCTACACCTAAAGGAGCTGGAGAAAGAACAAGAAAGAAACCCTAAACCCAGCAGGAGAAGAGAAATCATAAAGATCAGAGCAGAAATCAATGAAATAGAAACCAAAAAAACAATAGAACAAATCAACGAAACTAGGAGCTGGTTCTTTGAAAGAATTAATAAGATTGATAAACCCCTGGCCAGACTTATCAAAAAGAAAAGAGAGAGGACCCAAATAAATAAATCATGAATGAAAGAGGAGAGATCACAACGAACACCAAAGAAATACAGAGAATTATAAGAACATACTATGAGCAACTCTACGCCAACAAATTTGACAATCTGGAAGAAATGGATGCATTCCTAGAGACATATAAACTACCACAACTGAACCAGGAAGAAATAGAAAGCCTGAACAGACCCATAACCAGTAAGGAGATTGAAACAGTCATCAAAAATCTCCAAACAAACAAAAGCCCAGGGCCAGACGGCTTCCCGGGGGAATTCTACCAAACATTTAAAGAAGAACTAATTCCTATTCTCCTGAAACTGTTCCAAAAAATAGCAATAGAAGGAAAACTTCCAAACTCATTTTATGAGGCCAGCATCACCTTGATCCCAAAACCAGACAAGGATCCCAACAAAAAAGAGAACTACAGACCAATATCCTTGATGAACACAGATGCAAAAATTCTCGCCAAAATACTAGCCAATAGGATTCAACAGTACGTTAAAAGGATTATTCACCACGACCAAGTGGGATTTATTCCAGGGCTGCAAGGCTGGTTCAACATCCGCAAATCAATCAATGTGATACAACACATTAATAAAAGTAAGAACAAGAACCATATGATACTCTCCATAGATGCTGAAAAAGCATTTGACAAAGTACAGCATCCCTTCCTGATCAAAACTCTTCAAAGTGTAGGGATAGACGGCACATACCTCAATATTATCAAAGCCATCTATGAAAAACCCACCGCAAATATCATTCTCAATGGAGAAAAACTGAAAGCTTTTCCGCTAAGGTCAGGAACACGGCAGGGATGTCCGTTATCACCACTGCTATTCAACATAGTACTAGAAGTCCTAGCCTCAGCAATCAGACAACAAAAGGAAATTAAAGGCATCCAAATCGGCAAAGAAGAAGTCAAACTATCACTCTTCGCAGATGATATGATACTCTATGTGGAAAACCCAAAAGACTCCACTCCAAAACTGCTAGAACTTGTACAGGAATTCAGTAAAGTGTCAGGATATAAAATCAATGCACAGAAATCAGTTGCATTTCTCTACACCAACAACAAGACAGAAGAAAGAGAAATTAAGGAGTCCATCCCATTTACAATTGCACCCAAAACTATAAGATACCTAGGAATAAACCTAACCAAAGAGACTAAGAATCTATACTCAGAAAACTATAAAGTACTCATGAAAGAAATTGAGGAAGACACAAAGAAATGGAAAAATGTTCCATGCTCCTGGATTGGAAGAATAAATATTGTGAAAATGTCTATGCTACCTAAAGCAATCTACACATTTAATGCAATTCCTATCAAAGTACCATCCATTTTTTTCAAAGAAATGGAACAAATAATCCTAAAATTTATATGGAACCAGAAAAGACCTCGAATAGCCAAAGGAATATTGAAAAAGAAAGCCAAAGTTGGTGGCATCACAATTCCGGACTTCAAGCTCTATTACAAAGCTGTCATCATCAAGACAGCATGGTACTGGCACAAAAACAGACACATAGATCAATGGAACAGAATAGAGAGCCCAGAAATGGACCCTCAACTCTATGGTCAACTCATCTTCGACAAAGCAGGAAAGAATGTCCAATGGAACAAAGACAGCCTCTTCAATAAATGGTGTTGGGAAAATTGGACAGCCACATGCAGAAAAATGAAATTGGATCATTTCCTTACACCACACACGAAAATAGACTCAAAATGGATGAAGGATCTCAATGTGAGAAAGGAATCCATCAAAATCCTCGAGGAGAACACAGGCAGCAACCTCTTCGACGTCAGCCGCAGCAACATCTTCCTAGGAACATCACCAAAGGCAAGGGAAGCAAGGGCAAAAATGAACTTTTGGGATTTTATCAAGATCAAAAGCTTTTGCACAGCAAAGGAAACACTTAAAAAAACCAAAAGACAACTGACAGAATGGGAGAAGATATTTGCAAATGACATATCAGATAAAGGGCTAGTGTCCAAAATCTATAAAGAACTTAGCAAACTCAACACCCAAAGAACAAATAATCCAATCAAGAAATGGGCAGAGGACATGAACAGACATTTCTGCAAAGAAGACATCCAGATGGCCAACAGACACATGAAAAAGTGCTCCATATCACTCGGCATCAGGGAAATACAAATCAAAACCACCATGAGATATCACCTCACACCAGTCAGAATGGCTAAAATTAACAAGTCAGGAAATGACAGATGCTGGCGAGGATGCGGAGAAAGGGGAACCCTCCTACACTGTTGGTGGGAATGCAAGCTGGTGCAACCACTCTGGAAAACAGCATGGAGGTTCCTCAAAATGTTGAAAATAGAACTACCCTATGACCCTGCAATTGCACTGCTGGGTATTTACCCTAAAGATACAAACGTAGTGATCCGAAGGGGCACGTGCACCCGAATGTTTATAGCAGCAATGTCTACAATAGCCAAACTATGGAAAGAACCTAGATGTCCATCTACAGACGAATGGATAAAGAAGATGTGGTATATATACACAATGGAATACTATGCAGCCATCAAAAGAAATGAAATCTTGCCATTTGCGACGACGTGGATGGAACTAGAGGGTATCATGCTTAGCGAAATAAGTCAATCGGAGAAAGACAACTATCATATGATCTCCCTGATATGAGGGAGAGGAGATGCAACATGGGGGGTTGAGGGGGTAGGAGAAAAGTAAATGAAACAAGATGGGATTGGGAGGGAGACAAACCATAAGTGACTCTTAATCTCACAAAACAAACTGAGGGTTGATGGGGGGAGGGGGTTGGGAGAGGGGGTGGGGTTATGGATATCGGGGAGGGTATGTGCTATGGTGAGTGTTGTGAAGTGTGTAAACCTGGCGATTCGCAGACCTGTACCCCTGGGGATAAAAATATATGTTTATAAAGCTGTAAAAAAAAAAAAAAAAGAAAGAAAGAAAGGATGAATCCCCAAGTTTTGTAGCAACATGGACGGGACTGGAAGAGATTATGCTGAGTGAAATAAGTCAAGCAGAGAGAGTCAATTATCATATGGTTTCACTTATTTGTGGAGCATAACAAATAGCATGGAGGACAAGGGGAGATGGAGAGGAGAAGGGAGTTGAGGGAAATTGGAAGGGGAGGTGAACCATGAGAGACTATGGACTCTGAAAAACGATCTGAGAATTTGGAAGGGGTGGGGGGTGGGAGGTTGGGGGCACCAGGTGGTGGGTATTGTAGAGGGCACGGATTGCATGGAGCACTGGGTGTGGTGCAAAAATAATGAATACTGTTATGCTGAAAAAAATAAAAAAATTAAAAAAAAAAATACTTAACCAAAAAAAAAAAAAAAAAAAAAAAAAGAAATGGTAATTGTTAACTTTGTGTTCTTACTTTTGGAGTCACAAAACTATTTTTTTTTTTCCCCTCAGGTTTGCATTATTTTTCCATCTGTGCCAAACCTCTCCTGTGCAGGAGCCAGGGAAAATAGAAGAATATTTAAGAGAAAGATAATAAATAGGAGACTAAGTGTTCATGTTTAATGCATTCAATTCTTCAAATTTTCCATTATTATTTTATATATGTTTTGTTAAAGAACAGTACAGAATAATTTATTATAAAATGTTCACTAAGGGTGCCTGGGTGGCTCAGTGGGTTAAAGCCTCTGCCTTCGGCTCAGGTCATGATCTCAGGGTCCTGGGATCGAGTCCCGCATAGGACTCTCTGCTCAGCAGGGAGCCTGCTTCCTCCTCTCTCTCTGCCTGCCTCTTTGCCGGCTTGTGATCTCTGTCAAATAAATAAAATCTTAAAAAAAAAATAAAATGTTCACTAAAACTTGACAATAAAAAGTGAAAAATCTGATTGCAAAATTCATTATTTTTGACTAGTTGAAAAAGAAAACTTAAAAAAATTATTCAAAATATTTAAAAAACAGTGTTTCAATGGTCTCAAGTGTTAGAAATTATTCATAAAAGTTCAAGGGATTTAGTTCTGTCATTTCCTTAAACCCTATGCAACAAATTAGTTTACTTTTGAATCAGGAAAGAATAAATAAATGAATAATTGTATTTCAAGACACCCACTTCATATAAAAAAATTGATGTCAGAAAGTATCACCCTAACAGAAAATTTGCTTGTAAATACAAGTATTTATACATTTCAGACAGTCATTCAGGGCCAACAACTCTAGAGTCAATCATTACTATATTAAAATATCGTCTTTATTTGTGGAAAGAAATATTTTAATATACTCTAACGGTGATATTGAGACCTCTGTCTCTGTTCACTGGTATGTCCACCAACCAGGAAGCTCCTCTGAAGCTTTGTCCAAAAGTTTGTATTGGGATTTCACTATCTCAGCATAATTATTAAATTATTGGCCAGGTGCTTGAACTCAGTCTCCAGCCCCCCTAGCTTTCTTAGAGGTCAGGCTGGCCTAAAGTTACAATGCTCTGATCACACAGTTAATCCTTCTAGTGACCAACCCCATCCTGAAGCCAGACAGTCACCCCCAGGCACATACTATGTCATTTCACTAGCATAACAAAGAAACACCTATTATCAGAAAATTCCAAGAGTTTTTGAAGTTCTATATCAAGAACTGGAGATAAAGATTAGATATATTTTTATTATACCACAAATGCCCATTATGTGTTTATTTTCTCTAGTATCATAACTGATATACAGCTTTTAATATTTTGTTCTGCCATATACACCTTAATATTCTTACTTTTTTGTGGTTGTTTTTGAGATTACTTTCCAAGGCAATATATTCTATACATAAAATTCTTTTTTTTTTTTTTAAAGATTTTATTTATTTATTTGACAGAGAGAAATCACAAGTAGGCAGAGAGGCAGGCAGAGAGAGAGGAGGAAGCAGGCTCCCTGCTGAGCAGAAAGCCCGATGCGGGGCTCGAACCCAGGACCTTGGATCATGACCTGAGCCGAAGGCAGCGGCTTAACCCACTGAGCCACCCAGGCGCCCCTATACATAAAATTCTTATACAATATTTTAGAGAGAAAGAGAGAGAGCGAGCACGTGCGCATGAGCGTGAGCACAAGAGTCACTATAATCAAATGAAAAAAAAAACGAGAAAAACAATTCATTCTAAGGGCACAAGAATACTTTTCTACTGGTAGCTTAAAATTAATTAATTAGAGTTAATATAGGTTAGGGCTGAGATTAGAATAGACCAAGATTCCAGGGACTTTAGTCTCAACTACTACCCAGCTCTAGACATGAGAAACCTAAGGAGAAGCAGAGGTATTAGATGAAGCACTCAGGTGTGCCTGTGGGGTTCCTGAAGTCATGAACATTCTGCAAAATTCCATGTCAAACAACCATGGGAAGGAAGCTTTTCGAAGCAGAAGATGCCAGCATCCTCACAGAAACCAAGGGGGCGTTATGGGATAGTTTAACAACCAGAGAAGCAAACTAACTGTGTTTAGCATAGAAGCCCACAGTCAGCCCTCTGCTGCCTGAGAAGAGCCAGAGTCCCAGGCAGCCATAACTTGAAGCATTCAGTGATTGACAAGGGGGTCAGTGCTCTCCACGTAGGAAATGCTTTACTGCCTGGTCTTTCCTGAAACCTACATCTCTTCATTTCAGCTTGTTGCCAGAGTTGTAGTCTGACCTGATCCACATCTCCCTCAATCTCAAATGCCTTATACTTAGTCCTAACTTATCCACAAATTAGACCATTGGTCCACAACTTTGGCTACACTTTTGAATCGACAGGCAGAGCTTTAAAAATGTTTGTGCCTGAGTCTACCTCCAGACTAAGTAGAATCCCAAGAATTAAAGCTTGTGTATTTGTGTGTGTATTTGTGCGTGTGTGTGTGTGTGTGTCTTCAAACTCTCTGGTGTTTTCATGTCTATCACTGCACTGATCTGACAGGATCAGCCTTGCCATGTAGTAGTTACAAAAGCAACATAAATCAATAGCAACATTATGTTTAGTTTGAATTCTGTGGCAAGGTATCAGACTAAATTTAACTCAACTGCTCAGTGCATGAATTTGAAATGAATGACCAGAAACCATTTTTTGAAAGGTAGTAGATAATCTCCCAGAGCAAGATAATAAATTTTTGTCCCTTAAAGTTAGGGAAAGCTATAGAGTATCATTCATATCAGGCCCATAATATCTTTTGTGAAAGATAACAGCACCACACAGTATCAGATGCCCCTACATTGCAGAAATTGGTACAAGATCAATTAGGAAGGAAAAAAAAAACAGAGCAATAGAATTACAGTTGTTGAAGTCAGAAAGCCTTTACACTATAATGACTGATTTTTAACAAGGAAGACTAAAAGAATGTTTTCCAATTAGTGTATCCCTTCTAATATGGATAAGCTGACTAAGCCAATTAGGTATGGATCAAAGAAGAATGCAACCTGATAGAGGTGATTCAGACTGATTCATTACTCTTTCACTCTTTGAAAGATTTTTATTACAGCCCATCATTCTGGAATGATACCGCCTACCGTTCTAGGCACTGAGGGTAGAGTGACTGAAATACGTGACATAGTCCCTGGCCTTCTGGAATCTACATTTGTCTACAGGAATCAGATGAGAAACAAAGAATACAAAATTCAATGTTAGGTAGTAATAAATGCTATGAAGATCGCTAAAGCAGAATAAGGGGATAAAGGATGATGGAGGGAGATGGTGATTTAGAACAGGTTGCTAATGAGGATTTATCAAAATGGGTGAAGTTTGCCAGAGATCTGAATGAAAGAGTAAGGCATACAAATATCTAACATAAAGGCATGTGAGGCAGAAAGAACAGAAGGCTCAATGGCCTCAAGGAAGAAACGAGCTTAGAATTTTAAGAGCCACAGAAGTTTATGCCTAAAATAGAGTGAGTGAGGTAGAAAACAATAGAAGACACAGTTTGAGAGACAGCTAAGGGCCAGGTCATGCAGACCTAATAGACCAAAATAAACCTGGAAAAAGAAGAAATGGAAATAGAGCTAAACCCTTGTTTATAATGACCCCAAACTGATTGACTCTAACAGTAGTTTTACACAATTTTAATAACTATTATCCATAAATAAGTGGTACATTGTCAAACAGATTAGGAAATTATTGTTTAAAAAACATTAAGTATGTTTCTTTGCTGTAATACCTCGAAGGGTGTTTCATAATCTGATTTGGGTTCATTCTAAGACAGAGTCTTTCATCTGAGTTTTTTTTTTAAATTTATTATCCTTGATAATCTTTTTTTCATAGATTATCTCCCGAGACTAGAGTTTGTTTGGCCAAACACCATGAAAAGATTTGTATGGAAAGAGATGAGCGGCTGACACAAAACTCAGATCTATAGTTTCATCCAAATGTTGTTACTTGTCAAAGGAATGTACAGACACAGAAGCATTTAAGAAATAACTTAGAGTACCTGGCAAGAAGTTTTGTTAAGGAGATTTGCCCTTTAGAAGGACTGACTAACCGAGTAAAAAAATTCAACAAATATTTGGTTCTTCCAATATTTCTTCTGCCCTGTTCCTCTTCTCCTGTGCTTTCAACTGCATACATGTCAGTCTGTTTGGTCTATCCCCCAGCTCTTGAGTGCTTTTTCCATTTGGGTAATGTCTATAGAATTCTGTAGCTCACTAGTATTTGTTTTGGTTGTGTAGATTGTATGAACACTCTGCTCACAGGAAATCTTCATTCTCTGTTATGTGGTTTTTACTTCTAATATTTCTATTTTTCTTAAAGTTTTTCTTGGCCAAAATTACCACCTGATCTTGCATATTGCCCAGTTTTTCCATTACAGTTTTTAACATATTAATGACGATTCTGAAATTCACTGTTAGATGTTCCGGGACTTGTGTCAAACTGACTCTGGTTTGGTTTGCTTACTTCTTTAGGAGAGAGAGTGCTTTGTCCTGCCACTTTGCTTGCTTCATAATTTTTGTTGTTGGAAGCCAGACATCTCTTTTAAAACTATAGAGATGAAGGTAGATATTTTCTGTAACTCTTGGAAATGGGCACGCCTTTTCTTCCGGTAGACCTTTAGTGTACAGAGTTGAGTTAATTTAATTAAGAGTCAAGCTGGCTTTGCAGTTTGTTGTGTTAGAGTCACTTTTAGGATACCACAGTTTTAATCCTCTAGAAGTATATTTAGGATGAAAAATAGGTTGTCAGTGGGCTTTCTTTAGTGGCTTCTCTTCTTCCTTTTGGTCTTCTCTGTGAGCTATGCCTCAGAGAAGGTCTGTCTCTTGCCTTCTTGCCTACAAGGGACGTATTACTAGAAACTTGCTAACCTGTCGTGTGTGTGTGTGTGTGTGTGTGTGTGTGTGTGTGTGTGTGTGTGTAGGGGTGTAATCTCTGTTCTGAATAAGCTTTAGTCTTAGGCAGTCACCATACCCTTGGTCCCAGCATATGTAGCAGTCTCATTTCACTGTTCATCCCACAGCTGTATGCCCAACCCCACCCCACACATAGATTAATGGGTTTGTCCATGATAAATTTTTTTCCATAGGTTGTCTTGCATAAGGGAGGTAGGGAAGAAGGATCTTGGTGAATTTCGTCACTTCTCCTGCCTTGGCTACTATTTCCCTTCCCCAGTTCTATACAAGGGAGACTTACTTGGGATTTTGTCTGTATTTCTCTGAGTGCCCAGTCAGATTTATATAGAAAAATTCTGCAAGAAGATGTGAACTTCCTCTGTTCCTGGGCTCCCAGGGTCTTCACCCTAGCTGGGCAGGGCATGCAGACTTTACACCAATTTCCCATCACCAAACCTAAATTCTTGCTGGCTGCATCTTGCCCTGGGGAGGCAGTGCTGGCATTTCATCTCTTCTCGCTCAGACCTGCCTCTCCTGAGATTCAGGGCCAGTTGCCTGCCTTGCTCAGCTCTCTAGTGAGGAGTTCCAGAGAAGTTATGAACTTGCTGTTTTTCTGTGTTTGGTTGTTGTAAGGTTCAAAGCTACACTCATTTCAACTCTATGTACATATGGAAACCAATCAAAAGAGTAAAAAAAACCCCAAAACCTGCAGAGGTTACTGAGGCAATATCTAGTCTATACATGGTAGAAAAACAATAGTTTTCTCAAATGATTATCATACCTGCAAGTGCCATAATATAATCAATAACAAACATCAAGGATAAGACCATTTTCTTTACAGAGTCAGCCATTTATAGGAAAGATGATTCAAGGCCTCATGATTATGTGGACTAGAGCTGGGCACGGCAACTCTTTTTGGTTGTTTGCTTCTCCTAGGGGGCATAGGTTTCCCCTGAGCCAAAGCAGGGGAGATGTCATACTTGCTTTTATACTCTTCTCCCATCTACTTAAACCTGAGCTTATAATTAAGATGACTTTTTAAAATTAAACTGCTCTTATTTTATTACAAGTGTTGAGTTAAGTTCTCCACAACCCATCTTTGCTTTGGGTTTTCCACGTTCCACAAAATATTTCATTTGGGATTTAAGGGAAGATACCCGACTCCTCACTAAAGATACTGGTACCTAAAATTGGGAAGAAAAGCAGCAGCATCCTTTTGTTTACAAAATCTGCATCTCAGCTTTTCCACCTTTGAGATAGAGCATTCCACACTATGCAGGAGTGATATTCTTTGTTATCAGCGGACTCTTCAGGGGGCCAGATCAATAACAAGCCCTAAGCACTGCAAATCCCATTCACAGTGACCAGATTTGCAGGGACAGAATCTGCTTTCCTGGCCCATCGGAGTATACAGGGCATTCCAGTGTCCTATCTCCTCAATGAAAATGCACACCCACTCCGAGTACTGAATGCCATGCTCTCTCCATCCCCATCTTTCTCCTCCTTCATGGTGCATTTCCTTTCCCATCGCCTCTCTAGAAGCTGGTCCAAGATTTGATCTTCACCTTCCCTGACCTGCCAATGACACTCATTTCCTCTAATACATTCTGTGACACTTGATTATATCCTGTGTTGTATCTTTCTCCAAACATTTCATGGATCATGTCATTCTAAAATTACTAAAGTCCCTAAGGGGGAAAGCATGTCACTCTTACTTTGCATTCTCCCGCTGCCTTGTACGTTGTCAGGCATATAGCAAGCATGTGACAAATACTGAGCTGAAGTAAGTTTAAATTTCTGTATTGCAGAAAGAGAAAGAGAAAGAGTGGGAGAGAGACTTTGGCGATAAGTATGAATGACATTAAGTCTAACAGGGGAGAAGAATCTGTTGACTATCATAGGCCTGAACTGAGGCTGAAATTCCTATAAAATCTACCCCCCCCCCCCAATTTCCGCCCTCCAGTGTTATCTGCCCGCCCTTCTGTGTCCCAGACACCAAGGCACGTTCCTGAGGCTGCTTTGTGTCTCTCCCTCGTGTCTTCTCTACGTGCGTGCGGAGGTTCCACTGTCTCACGGAAGGGCTGCTGCAGATCACCCCCTCCGCGGGTCCCCCGCGTCGCAGTGCCCAGTGAAAGAAGGCAGCACCGCACGGGGCAGCTGCAGCGATTTCAGGAAGCATCAGTGCATTGCCAGGGAATTAGCAGCCATCCAGAAGCACTTCGTGGGTGAGCGCGTTCCACTGTCGGATGTTAAGGGCGACTCAGAAATGGCCTGATGGAACTGCTCACAATGACAAATGTGACATCTGCCGTGGAGCCCAGCACGCAGCTGTCCGCATCGTCATGTCCGTCGGGGCTGTGGCTCGAGCCCCGTTCTGCCCGGCTCCGGAACAACACCGGGTCTTGATCTGGTTTATGGCTTCGTGTTTCCATCAGCGAATGAGCAGACAGTGCGTCCCCATGATAACAGAAGCTGATGACAGCTTTTGTCACCCGTCTGCCAGGGAACATATGCTGGTGTGATGCAGAATTTGCGTATTATAAATTGCTACATGACCTCCGGCTTCTGCAGGTTTATGGTTGTTCCTAGCAAGATATTCACTGCAAAATGGTTCAAAATTGCCTGCTGAGGATTCCGAATACACCATTCCTGTCCAGCATGCCTTCCTGGACGGCTGCGGAACGACCAGCCTATTTCACGGCCCAAAACATTGAATCACTTGAGTAAAAAAGCTTATGCAACACTCGCTCAGTTTTGTCGGTGACCTTTCCTTGCTTGTAAGAAGAAAATGAAGCTAGATCTATTGTGTAACTGGCTTCAATTTACTGGCCAGGACATTGCCAGTTATGTTTGGACTAATAATATCATCAAGCCCTTTCAGAATTTCAGGGGGGGACTAAACAAAATACAACCAGACAACAACAAAACCATCTATTTGATGCTGCCACATCCTAGGGCTTCTGCTTTTTACTGGAAAGCGGAAACATTTGGCTGCCTGGAACTAGATTACATTCATATTCATTAAAGAGAGTTAAATGGATATTTCTGGCCAGGAATTTGGATATGATTAATTTTAAATTGAATCACAATGAGAAGATGGCCATTTAAAATGAATTTCCAAAATACTCTTTTGTTATGCTATTTTAAAGAAAACTCCAAGCAAACCCTCCCATTCAAAAATAAGGTATACATTTAAATATAGTTTCTCCCTGAAGGTAGTGTCAGTAAGCCAATTCCTTGAGATCCATAACATATGGTGTTTTGGAGAAGCTGTATTAGGCAGCGTGTAAAAGTAATTTATGATTTTCATTAAAGAAACATGAAATTTATTTATTTGACACTAATACCCACATCCAGGAAATTTCAAACCCAGGGAATAAATGATCATTGTTTCACAAAGCCTGGGCTATTGACAACCCTACTCCACTCCTGTCATTCCCATTATTTCTGTCCTCAGTAGATGTCTGGGGTGCCACCAGGCTCTGCCTGTAGAGTCTGGGGTGAATGTCTGGGCAGAGTCCCAGGGAGCCTTGTACGTCTACAGTTACCTCCTCGTGCAGAATTCTCTTTCTTTCTCCGTCACTCTTTCTCTTTCTTTTCCTTTCCTCTCTCCCTTTCTATGCTTTCCTTTATATATATATATATATATATATATATATATATATATATATATATGTTTATTTGCACACATTTATTTACACAGTTGGGTTCCTTTTACATACAACACGAGGCAGCCTATTTCATTGATCCCTAACGATGTGTGAAGGTTATCTTACTACTACTGTAAACACTATGTTATTTCATTCAGTTTATCTGCAGGATGCAGGGTAGAGCTCCACTGAATGGATATACATAACTTACTTTTTTTTTAAAGAAATAGAATAAACATGTTTCCATTTACAAAATAATGTATGCCCATGGTAAAAGGATATTGGGCTGCACAGAGGAGAGCAAAAGGGAGAGCAATAATCTGCATTTACTGCCAGCTGTCTTCTTCAGAGACCACAGTGTTAACGATTCCTAGATTTTATGATTGTTTCAGCTATAAGAAAAACAATTGTATCTTGTCATCTAAGCCCTAATTTGTCACATGTATATCATATCTCTTTATTGTCAAACCTCCCCCCACCACCATGATGATGGGGAATTTAACAAAGGTACAGTACTTCCCACTCCTTCTCTGCCTTTGGATTTGGATACTACTATTATTATTATCATTATTACTTTTTCATTATCATCATCATCACTGTTATCATTAGCGGTATTACTTGTAAACCTGGTGTTTGTTTTGATATTTTTAAATAACCCACTTAAATCACTACTGCTTGATTTATCAAGTTCATCCAGTTTATTTTGTGTTAAGATGATACTAGCTCTCATTACAGATAAACCTCAAGTCTCAGAGGCTTAATACAATAAAAATTCATTCCTCACTCCCATCACTGTTCATCTTTGTACTGGTCAGCTCTCCTGGAGGGCTTTTTTTCTCCTTGAAGCTTTTATGCTATTTTCTTTCATATAAGAGTATTAAAAGTTTATGATAATTTCTCCAAGAGTCATTTTGTCCCTTGACAGGATTTTGCAGTGAACACGTATGTCTTCAGCTTCAGAAAATGGGGATATAATTTTTAATTATTCTTTTCTCTCATTGTTGCTATTCTATTTGACAACTTGTTATATTTCCACAACTCTTAATATTTCTACATTTTCCAGTTTTTGGTGTCCTTACTTTTTCTAGGATTGATCTTATCACATTTCCTTTTTAAAATTTAGCCTTTAAATTCAGAATTTCTTCTATAATTTCAGAATCATATTTGAAATTTTTAAGGAATCATTTTTCTCAGATCTCGGTTTATATTTCCATTGCTGTATGAAATGTATTTTTCAGTCTCTAGATTATATGCTTAGAAAAATTGCTTCTGAATCTCTAATTGGCCTATTTCTTCTATATCCAACTGTTCCAGTGGTTTCTTGTGACTATCTTTCATAGAATTGATTTTCTCAAATATCCATTGATTTTCATAGTTGTCTTTTAGTTGTCTCTTAGAGAACTCTTAGTTCTCCAGAAGCCTCTTATTTGAATGGGAGAATGACCAGCAAACCTAGATAAACTGAACACAGTGTCAGAAAGATTTCCTGTAAAGTGTGGTAGAAAGTGATATAGATTAGATTTCTCAGAAAGCAGGGTCTAAGATGTCAATAGGCATGAGAAAGTTTATTGGCGATTGATCTCAAAATCAACTCCTCTTGGAGAAGAAAAGAGAGAGGAGATAGCTGAAGAAGTTGGGCCATGAAGAAGTCAACACAAAAATTTAGCCACACCCATAAAGAGTTTAAAAACTAGACAAGCCCTCCATGGGTGCCCTGATTCCGTCAAACAAATTGAATGTTTATATCCTTGCAAGTGCCAGTCATTTGAGGATACAGGCTGCTGGAAGAAGAGTGACATGACTTTAGTGAGCAGCTTTGTTCAACCTAAGATGTTTCTCCAAACACGTAAGCAACTGAAGGCTGTTCTTGGGTAATGGTCCCAGCATTGGGGGAATGAGTCCTTCAATCCAAAAGGGTCTGTGCCATAACATGGTATCCATCACAGGTGCATGCAGACAATCTGGGAACTTCCATATTGTAAAGTAAGGAGGACTTTGGTGTGTGGTAGAACTTTATTTTTCCATTTCTTTTTACTGAGGAAAACCAGTGATCAGTCTGGCTCTGCTTCTTTCTTGGGCCACGCTGTCTTTACTAATGGCCCCCTTCAATACATGGCCTATTTCCTTTAGAGAGAAGGTCACAATCTTCTTTTTGAGGTCAAAAGTGATAGCTATCAGCCATTCTATTTTTATAGAGAAGGGAGACAACTGCCTCAAAAACCACTTCATTAGATCATCCAGTGGTCACCCCAGAGTACCTATTATTGTTCCTTTCATTGAGTTACACCAGAGTGGGGGAAGGCCCATATTTTCTTCTAATGTCTTGGGTTATGGCTTAATCTTTCTTCAAACATCAATCCCATCTCATCTGCTGTTTTCCTGGAACTTTCCAAAAATGTAGTTCATTCCTAGCACACTCCCTTGTGCTTCTGCATTATTATGACTTCTTTCTTCTTAAATTTACATTTTCTTTCATTTCATTTGTGAGCAGGAAACCTATGGATCAAGTTCTCATTGTGACTGATGGCAAATGCCAAGCCAGCTCAGTAGAATGGAGTGAATATTGGTGAAGGTTTCAGGCAGGCATCTACCTAGTTCTACCACTTGTGACCTATGTGACTTAAGGCCAATTATACACACTCCCTGACACTCAGTTTCTTTTTAAAGTGGGAATAATATGTACTAAATCAAGTTAATATAAGGATATAAAAATGTTTAGCACAGTGCCTGGAACATAACCTGCATGGAAGAGATGACTATTCTCCCCACAGCCTTTATGTCCCTCATAATGCATATCAGTGTGCCTTGTATCCTCATGAAAAAGTAAAACTTCAAAAACTTGAATAAAATCTAAAATCTATCAGAAGACCAGAGTGCAAACATTTTAAGGATTTAGTGAGGCCTGGTATATTTTTAAAGTGACTGAACGATTGTGACAGCTTCAACAGTGCTGCATATAATATTACCACTGCTGACTACTACCTTGAGATTTCACAAAATGTCATATGTAATGGTGACAGCATTTTACCTTACAGCTTTCTTGCTTAACACCTTTCCTTTTAATAATGTTTTATCTCTTACTCTTTATAAAATTGATTGATTAAATAAAGATAAACTAGTTATTACCTAGAAGCAGGAGGTCAATCACAGAGTACTACAAGATATATTAAATTCAATTAGAGTTTCTCAGTTATGATAGTTAAATGGCATGAAAGAAATATCAGAGGACATGGCCGTCTACTTGCCAGATATTTGACTTTGCTTTAAGCCCGTCACTTTAACTTTTAGCCTCCTTGTCTTTGGGTCTCAAAGCAGAATAATATGGTCTCCTGCATTAGCTTCCTTGGGCTACTATCAAAAAGTCCCACAAGTTGAGTGTCTCAAATAGCAGAAATTTATTCTCTACAGCTCTGAAGCTACATGTCCAGCATTAAGGTGTTGGTGAGATTGGTTCCTTCTGGAGGCTCTGTGAGAGAATCAGTCCTATGCTTCTCTTCTCACTGGTGATGGCCAGCAGTACTTGACATTCTTTGGCTTGCAGAGGCATCACTCCAACCTCTGCTTTTGTCCTAATTTCCCTCATCTTAGACTGACACCAGATATTGGATTAGGGCTTGTCCCAATTCAGTATGGCCTCGTCAGAACTTGATTACATCTGCCAAGACCATATTTTCACTTACGGTTGCATTCACAAGTACCAGGGGTTAGGACTTGAACATATCTTTTGGGGGAGCAAGTTTCAATGCATACTAAGTCCTAAAGTTTAAAAAAAAAAAAAAAGTTATAGTGGCTGTTTTGCTTAAGATGCTTTGTGTCATGAACCAAAAACCCAAACAAGTAAAAGATGAAAGGTTCTGGGAAGGATTCTGGAACATCCTTCAATTGAGTTGGACACTATGAACAAAAGGAAATTGAGGACAGCAATGTTACTGAAAATTGGGGAATTCTTTTTCCCATCTCTTTGCCCAACTACATACCACTGGACCATTCTTCTCTCTAGTAGTAAGCAAGTTTTCTCTGTTTTCATGTTGTGTAACAGAAAAGGGCTATCCAACATCTTCCCAGGGCAGAAGACAAAGGTCAGACAGAAAGGTACCATGAATCCCTCTGTAGATAAAGTGGGCATGGGGAAAGCAGGGACGGCCCTGGAAGCTCAGGGAGTCTTGTCTACTGACCTCATTTTTCTCAGTGAGGAAGGATGTGGGCTTATCTTCTGAGAGAAAGAGATTTTGATGGTATAAAAAAGTCAATATTCAAGTTTTATAAAAGCTGTCAGTGATGAAGAGCCATTGAGTGTGGTGTTAATACCCAGACTGAGGCTGGACACCATGTGTATTTAACAGACTGGTAGTGGTGAGGAACTCCAGTGTATCAGATGATTACTAGGTGAGTATATCAGACAATTACCAGATAAGCCCTGCATTCTTGCATAAGCAACACAAGGGGACATTTTAAGTTCATTTAAACTTGACCTTTCGAGAGTATCTTCATGGTAAAATGGCTCATCACAAAAGGAATATCACATAAAATCTTAGTCAAATTTTTTTTCTCATTTCTTTTTTAGTTATCTTTAATCCTTAGCTTCTAAGGAAAAACAACATATTTTTTCATAAGTCAGGGCTTCTAAGTGGGTTTGGGTTACTGTTTCTATAACAGGAACTCACACACAAAAAATAAACTTTTTCATTTCTAAATACATATTATGTGTGCTCATTTCATCACTGGACAAACTTAGATATGAACCTTTTGCTGTTCTGTAATCCAGCGACTTGTCAAGAGTGAGCAGGAGGCGGCCCAAACTCTTGCCACACCAGTTCATTATTTTCTAATGAGACAACTAAACATTATCTGGAAAAAAAAAAAAAAAAAGCCCAGGGGCACCTGGGTGGCTCAGTGGGTTAAGCCGCTGCCTTCAGCTCAGGTCATGATCTCAGGGTCCTGGGATCAAGGCCCGCATTGCGCTCTCTGCTCAACTGGGAGCCTGCTTCCCCCCTCTCTCTGCCTGCCTCTCTGCCTACTTGTGATCTCTCTCTGTCAAATAAATAAATAAAATCTTTAAAAAAAAAAAAGCCCAAAACATCGAAAAGCACTTTCTGTCGAACTTTGAGTTGTTTTTTTTTTAATCTCTTCTTGTTTATTTGTTTGCCAATGGACAGTCTAGATAGACATTCTAGATAGAATATCACTAAACATCAATTCAAAGAAAACTGAAGCATAGTAAACTCCTTTCTTTATGACCTTGGCTTCTACATTTCCTTTTTCCTTATCTTCTCTATCTTCCCTTTAGATGAACTCTCCTTTCGATATTTTTTCTAACCCCGCATCCTGATAGCATCTTCCTCTCTCCAATCTTCCCTTTTCATTCCCCAAACAGCCCCTAGTCTAAGAAAGACCTTTCTAAAGCTCTGTTATAGGGATGTAATTAAAATCTACCAAGATCTCTTTCCTCTCAGTGGGTATTTGTGTGCTCACAGACAGAGAAAACAGTGCCCTGTTCAATGTTCAACGTGGTTTCGTTGATAAAGGAGGGTTACAGGAACGGTGTCTGTGTGATGAATAGTTTTGTTTTTTTTTTAATTAATGTTCCATAAGCAGTGTTCTCCAGGCAGAATATTTGATTGCAAAAACAGGAGACTTGCATTCTTCTCAGTTTTACATTGATTTTCTGTTCTGCTTGAGGCCTTTGTAGTTATGAATGTAAAAAACGTCTTTAAGAATATGATTTTGGGGGCGCCTGGGTGGCTCAGTGGGTTAAGCCGCTGCCTTCAGCTCAGGTCATGATCTCAGAGTCCTGGGATCGAGCCCCGCATCGGGCTCTCTGCTCAGCAGGGAGCCTGCTTCCTCCTCTCTCTCTCTGCCTGCCTCTCTGCCTACTTGTGATCTATGTCAAATAAATAATAAATCGTAAAAAAAAAAGAATCTGATTTTATTTATGTAAAGTATTTTGGACATGCTTCTTGATTGTGGTCTTTGGAATGCCCATTTGCCTTTCTATTGAAAGGGGTGTGCATGTAGTCTTCTCATATAATTGTCGATATTAAGCTTCCCAAGAAGTCATCAGCTTGTGGGTGTTAAATGGGGCTGCAATAAAGCCACTACTGGATTTTATTCCTCTGAGATCATAACATAGGAGTCTTGGTGATTATTTCAATTAAGCATGGTCAGCTGTCATGGGACTGATCACATGATATCTGATGTATTGTTTTCCTCCCTTCCAACCCTCTGTTGGGCATCAGGACACCACCATTCTTTTCCTATGGCATTTACTATTGCCTGATTCATCCATGACCTTAGCTGCTTCAGCAGTGAAAAAGTATTCCTGTGTTTTGGAGGTGGTTGGGAAGAGCATCACAATTCTTCCCTGTTCTGCCCTGTCAGAGTGGTCCTGAAGAAGGATCACTAGAGACCCAGTGTCCCAGACAGTTTTCAGGGAATGGCTGATTTGTTTTTGTTAATAGTACCTCCCCGCCCATTAGATTTTAGTCTCAGACACTATGATGTTCTCAGAATCCTACACATTTCTACTTGCTAAGACTGTATTCCTTCAAGGTTTTCATGCCCTTAGGATGTGTTATCTCCTGGTGAGATCTGTCTAACCTAAGATGAAAGAGGCATTTCTGCAGTGACTATAATCTGTACAATGCCGAATCTGTATTGAGGGAAAATAGTAAAATAAATATAGATCTAAGTGTGTGTGGTGGGAGGGGGTCTGTCCCAACATATGTGCCTTTTTAAACAGAAGTAACATGTTATTTGAAAATTTGATCTTAAATTTATTGAAAAGTTTAAAAATAAGAATACACATATATCCTTTGCCCACATTTGCCTATTTTTAATATTTTATCTATTTGTGTTTTCCATTTTTTTCTTTCTCTCTAAATCCATCATGTGTATTTCATAAGAAACAAGATAATCCCTACAGAACCACAGGACAGCTATCAATTTGGGGAAATTTAGCATTGATATAATCTTTTAGTCTAACTATCGTCTGATTCTAATTTTTTTTTTTAAGATTTTATTGGTTTATATAGGAGCCAAGAGAGTGAGGGAAAGCATGAGAGGGGAGAGAGTCAGAGGGAGAAGCAGACTCCCTGCTGAGCAGGTAGTCAGACTCCATCCTGGGGACTCTGGGATGTGATCTGAGATGAAGGCAGTCACTTAGCCAAATGAACCACCCAGGTGCCCTGTATTCTAATTTTTTTCAAATAACATACATATGTTCTTTATCATGTTTATCCCTTACACAGAATCTAGTCTAAGATCAGATATTATATGTGTATTTTTATATTTATATTCAGTTTTATGTCTCTTATTCTACTTAATCTAGAATAATCTAGAATACACCCACAGGATACTTTGTTATAACATTGGCTTTTTAAAAAAGGAGATTCCTTTTGCATATGTCCCAGTGTTTTCTGATAATTAGATTCAGGTTATGAACTGCTGGCCATATTACATCTGGAGTCACATGATATTTATCTGTCCTCCAATGGTGATATTAATTTTGAGCATTCTGCCAAGATGTTAGCCAATTTTCTCCACTATATAGTTATTATATTTCTCATGCAACTGCTAAGTGATTCATGTATAGATATTTTACAACCATGCAAATATCCTACTTCTCATCAAATATTACCCTCAAATTCATATTCATGATGATTATTGTCTGAACTAATTACAACTATGATGTCTACAAAGTGATGATTTTCAATTTCTAATACCTACTACACATTTTACTTTTGGCATTCAACATTCTACTGTAAGCAAGGTAAGTGCTGGGTCTTAAGTTAATCTGTATTATCAGACCTGAATTTGTACACTCACAATACACACATACACACACAGAGCTGCATAAGAAACCATATCATATACATATATATGTATGCACACAAATACATATATATATATATATACACACACACATATATATACAATATATACATATATATAATAAACAATAAACTTTTATTTTTATATTATTTTCTAAGACTTTTTTTGTTCTCATATTGCTGGTTTGAAAATCTCCAAATGTTTTTTCCACCGGTTTAACCTTAATCTCATCAAGATTGAATATTGAAATCTCTAGTAAAGTTAGTATTCTTAACTAGGATTTTAAAAAAAAATGCATTGGAAAACATTTAATGGTAACTATAAGTTGTTCATAGAGAAAATTAGAACTGAAACTCACTTGTCACCAGAAGTAAAGAAAAAAGACAAAAGGATTTCTCTCTGCTCTACATCCATAAGACAAATAAACATGACTAATATTTGGACGAGTTACTATAAAATACAGTTTCTGCTTTGGTAAAAGAAAAAAAAAGCCGATACTCCTTTTTTCATTAATTATTACCTAATTTATACTGGGTTTATGTGAACTGATTTAAACATGATTTTAACATTAGATATGGCCCAGGAAAGGATAAAAAATATTTAATTAAAAGAAGCAGTTTAAGCACTTGGACATAGACTAACAATAGACTAACCCCTTTACTTTGGTTGATGACTGTAGATTTGCCCTACTGTCTTTTACCTTGTTCTTTCTGTTCCTTAAGTCATTAAAGTAAAATAAAGAAGAGGGCACTTAGTCCTACTTAATTCTATTGAATGCTCTGTCGTTTGACAGCTAAATGTCTCACAGGTTGTAAAGCATTAGGTTCTTCCTGCTCCTTTCTTGCCTGGAACAATCCTCACAGTCTCCTGCCTATGCATCTGAGTGGCATGAAAAGCACTGACAAGGAGAAGCATAAAAAAATTAAACCTTTCTCAGAACATAATACTTTAATGTATTAACCTGAAAGTGCATGATAGCATAACTATTTTAAGGCCAAAGAGAAAGAACATGGCAAGAGTTTATTATTTTTAAGCCTGTTTAGCTAGATATCTTAGCTGAATTTTGGGGACTTAACACATACATGCGCAGAAGTTCATACTCCTAGGAGCCTCTATTTCAACAGAAGATGAGCAATTTCTCCCTTAAGCAAGGAACATGGAGTTGAGTTCATTAACTTAACCACGCGCTGTGGGAACTGGAGAGCCAGGCCAAAAAAGAGGAATGACTGGTGCCAGTTCCACGAGCTAATTACTGCCCTTACTTTCCTGGCTCCAGAGAGTAATAAGGAGGCCTTAGGGCTGCGGAATCCCACGCAATAGCAGGGTAGAAGCCTGGAAGCAGCAGCAAGCCGGGAAGCAAGTTGGGGGGGCGGGGTTAAGTTGTCTTGGATGTGAAAGCTGAAAGGATGGCACATTCTCTAAATACCTTCGTTTTCACATTCCTAAAGCTGACTCCTCCCTCAGAATTCATCAGCAAACTGTGATAGAGTAGGCCCGCAGTTAGATCTGAGCAGGGAATGCCTTCTGACTGATTAAAAAAGTGGGGGGGGGCTGGGTTTAGAAACCAAATTCCAAACAGCTGGGAAAGACCCGAGGGGGATATCCATGTATTCTCTCCTATGACCACTGACCCACAGTAACTTATAGCCTCATTATAATACTTTTATTGTTTTGACACCATGGCTCCATGGAGGGAGGCTGCCATGACAAGTCCAACAAGGATCACAGAGGGCCAAAAACTTTCCCTCTTGACTGGTAGGAGGAATCCCTTAGGTGATTGGAAGCAACCTTAGTCAGAGACCACCCAAGCTATGATCCATAACCTACGCAAACATGACCAAAAAAGACATCCCTGACCCCAGTGCAGTTGCCACCTCCTGGCCTGCCGCTCTCTCACCTGGAGAGGGTTCCCTTGCTTTGAGCACTATTCAACACTTGCTTGCTTAAGAGTTTGGCTCTGAATTATTTCTGGTCAAACTCAAGAACTAAGGCCGTTAACAACTGTGGTCCAGAATTGCATTTATAGGTTGGGAAGACACAAAAGCCCTAGGTGAGTCCTCCTAACAGCAAATGTATTGCACTGTTCCACCAAGACTAAGTCTCCCATTCTAGCAGACTTGCTTCCTCCTTACAGATGTCGCCAAAGCAAAATAAGTTCACTCCCAGTTCATTGTGCTTGAGTCTGCCTGAAAATGTGGCCTCGTTAGATTAAACAAGGAGGCCATGAGGCTGATGTGTCTCTAATGCCTGGATGATCTGCATAAGCTAACCAGAACCAAAGCCTGTAAATTCCTCAAGGTTTATAATCAAAACACCAAGGACTGTCAAATCACAAACAGCCGACTAGGCTTTAAGCTGTAGCCAATCAATTAATTTCCTTGCTTCATTTCTGCCTTTTCCTTATAAAAGTCTCCCCTTAGCTCCTGTTTTTGGAGCATTTCTAAAAATTTCTGGTTTGGCATTGCTTGATTTACATAAGATCTTACAATGTTTAGTACATCTCAGTTTATTCTTTAATAGCCTTAAGATTTTTGAACCATTGATATGAAAGATAAAACAAAATGCAGAGTCCTGTCCCACAAGAAGCAAAGTCTTAAATAGAATTTGAAGATTGCCTTTGAGAGCGGGAAGCATCACTCTGATCAAATCTTCATTTATGTAAATATAGTTATTCCATCTTATCTCTGAGGGATACATTCCCCAGACCCCACGGGGATTGCTTCAAACCAACAGATAGTACTGAACTCTGAATAGACTGTTTTTCTATACATACATACATACCTATGAGAACGTTGATTTGTAAATGAGGCACAGTAAGAGATTCAAGCATTAACTAATAATAAAATAGACAATTATAACAATATACTGTAATACTGAATGTGGTCTCTGCGTCCCAAAATATTGTAGTGTATTGTATTGTACTCACCCCTCCTCCTGTGATGCAATGAGACAGTAAGATCTCAGGTGACCAGAAGTGAGGAGAATGACTCTAGAGTTGTGAGGAACGTTCCTCAGGCCGTTACTGACCTAATAACACTGTGTCAGAAGGAGGAGCAACTGCTTGATCTGTGACTGATTGCAGGTAAGTGAAACCAAAGACAACAAAATCACGGATAAGAGGGGACTATTGCAGACCTTAAAGATCACAAGAAGGGCATCTCTGAAATGCTCTACTCTAAGAAGAAATAGCTCTAATAATGGAAAATGGTATCTGTGAATCATGTTGAACTACTTTTTATCTTGTTCCCTGGAGAGTGTTTTTATTTTCTTCTAAGTGAGGATTGAAATTGTTCTGGGTCTAAAAACTGTTGCTTGGGGTTGTTTTGTTTTGTTTTGTTTTGAGGAGCTCTGCTTTTTATGTGTTTTTCAGTTGTGTATAAGAGACCTCAGAGCCAATCGAGCCCCACATGGGGCTCTCTGCTCAGCAGGGAGCCTGCCTCCCCACCCTCTCTCTGCCTGCCTCTCTGCCTACTTGTGATCTCTGTCAAATAAATAAATAAATAAAATCTTAAATCTTAAAAAAAAAAAAGACTCAGAGCCAAATATCTGAAGATGAAGTCTCTCTTTTCATGGGCAACAGTGAGATGCTTGTAAGAGTTGCTGGGCCAGGCCCTATTGAGGAAGGAAGCACAGGTCCAGGGAGGGCAGCATCCTGACCACTGGGGGTTAGTTCCCGTGGTGCCCACCAACACTGTTCTCATAAGTCACTCCGTGTAGAAAAACATCCCTGCATTTGCTTCTGTTGAACAGCTTCATGAAAAGTGGACAGCAAACAAAAAAAGTCAGAAGCAGGAGAGCAACATAGGGGACTCTGCCCAGAACACAAGACCACACAGATTTTGGAGACCTGCTGAAACTCCAGTGATGGCAGCTAGGGGCCTGCTGGTGGGGTAGCACTCCTATAAGCATTAATATGAGTGGACTTTATTTTGCCCCATGGATGAAGGCAGAGTTTCCTACTTCCTTGTTCATTTAGGTAATACTTGAAGGTTTCTTTTCAATATGAATATCCTATCAGGGTGAGCCCAGAGTTCAACAGTTTATTTTAAACATGACATTCTGCAACATTAGCCATGCCTCTATCGTTCTGAAGTGGTTTAACAGTTTAAAAGAGCTATCAACCTAACCGAACTCCCGATGAGGACATAAATAACAAATGACACAGGAAGTTAAGGAACTTAGGGAAGCCAGCTGGAAAATGAAGAGAATGGAAATCAGGGTACTCTGGTGGGGCACTTCTGTGTCACCATAGAGGTCATTGTGACAAATGGGATGCCTGGAAGGGGGAGGGCAGAGGATGGGTACAGAACCTACAGTAAGTTATAAAATTTCCTTTATAACATTTGGTCTCTGGTTGGTCTGGAATTTATATTTACCACTAGTCTTTGAGAAAGCTCACAAATTTTACCTAAAAAACAAAAGTCCAATAAAAGATAAGTTTCCAATTCATGGCAAAGCTTGTAATATTTCAAAGTTAAAACCCAGCCCCCAAAGGTCTCCAGAGAGATGGTCCAGCTAAGGAAGGGCAAGGGTGCAAACTGATTCTGATGGCAGTTGAGAAGATGTTGATAGGGTTTGCTGGAAAGAGATCATCTTGCCTTGTCAAACCCTGCCAGCCATAATTTAAAGGGACAGAAGTCATTAGTTTGCAGCGTTATTCTCTTGTACCAATAAAACTTGTATTTGCCTTTCTTTGCAAGCCTCATTGCTCTGTAATTCAGTGTCAGCCAGTGAGTGAGACCTGTCTTAGTAACAGTGACAACCACAAATTTCAGCAGCATAAATGTTACACACACGCATCTGATCTTCTGAAGGTGAATTGAGTTGAATTGTTTTCCAAGCTACACCTTTATTATCAGTTAAATATTGATGATCTTAGATAGCCCAAAAGTTTGTAACATTTTATTTTCTAATAAGGGCAATCATACATTTAACTCAAAAAGGAAATTGAAGCTATAGCCTCTTGTTTAACTGAATCAATGTTTGAGATCTGATCACAAAGCAATCAAGGGGATTTTCCTCTGATTGTTTGGATGCGGTTTTAGCTGTCAGCTGCTAAGTTCCTGGTCTTTGGAGAAGAGGCAAATTTAGCTTGGAACACCCAATTCTACAGGCTGTGTAAATCCAAAGCCCTCATCATGATTTTGAATTACTGTGGACTTATGTTCTCATGATTCACTTCCCTGGTGCTGCTCCTGTTATATCCCATCCAAACCCTAATGAGAATTCTTTTATATTAACTGATTAAAAAAATCAATTTCAACAAACATTCAGTGAAATTACAGGACTTTACCAAAAGTGATATTTGATGGTTATGGAAGGAATCACACTGCACATAATTCAGTCACCCAACGATCTGAATTCTCTTTTCTACCACTCTATCTGCTGCCTGTCTTTGTCTCTCTTTTCCTTTCTTATTTCTATGAAGAGAAAAAATAAAATTCTTTCATAATAATGATACAGGGAGTATAGCAATCACCTTTAAAGAAAAAAGAGATATAATTGTCATATGACATTGTTAAGTTTAAGATGTAAATCACGTTGATTTTATACATTTATATATTGTAAGATGATTACCATCACAGGGTTACCTAACAGCTCTAGCATGTCTTATAATTATCATGTCTTTTTTTATGATGAGAATGATTAAGATCTGGTCTCTTAACAAGTTTGAAGTTTAAAATATGGTATTGTTGATTGTAATCACTATGTTGTTCATAAGAGCCCCAGAATCTGTTTATCTACTCCTTGCAAGTTTGTCCCTTAAGATTTTATTTGACAGAGAGAGAGAGAGAGAAGCACAGGGGGAGACACAGAGGGAGTCCAATGTGGGGCTCCATCCCAGGACCGTGGGATCATGACCTGAGCTGAAGGCAGATGCTTAACCAACTGAGCTACCCACACACCCCACAAGTTTGTACCCTTAAACAACATGTCGCCATTTCTCCACCCCCTAACCCCTACAACCATCACTCTACTCTCTGTTTTCCTTAGTTCAGCTGTTTTAGGTTTCACCTATAAGTAACATAATAGAGTTTTTGTTTTTCTTTGTCTGATTTATCTCACTTAGCATATGCCCTCAAACTCCATCCATATTGTTACAAATGGCAGGATCGCTTTCTTTTTCATGGAAGAATAATATTCATATATATATGTATACACACACATACATATGATATCTTCTTTATCTGTTCATCCATTGACAGACATTTGGATTGCTTCCATATTTGGCAGCAATGCTGCAATCAATGTAGGAGTGCAGATATATTTTTGTGTGTGTCCTATTTTCATTTCCTTTGGCTATATACCAAGAAATGGTGTTGCTGAATTGTAAAGAGGTTCTATTTTTAATTTCTTGAGAAATCTCCACACTGTTTTCCATAGTGGCTGCACCAGTTTGCATTCCCATCAACAATGCTTGAGGGATCCTTTTCCTCCCCATCCTCACCCATACTGGTTATCTCTTGACTTCTCGATATTAGTCATTCTGACATGTGTGAGGTGATATCTCATTGTCGTTTTGACTTACATCTCTCTGATGATTAGGGATGTTGAGCACCTTTTCATCTACCTGTTGGCCACCTCTAAGCCTTCTTGAAAAGAAGAGCCTCTGCCCATTTTTTTAAATTGGATTGGTTGTTTACTTATTCACTGAGTTGTATAAGTTCTATATATTTTGGATATTAACCCCTTATCAAATATATAATTTGCAAATATTTTCTCCTTCTCTATAAATTGTATTTTCATTTTGTTGCTAGTTTGTTTTGCTATGAAGGTTATTTTAAGTTTGATGTAGTTTCACTTATTGATTTTTGTTTTTATTGCTTCTGCTTTTGGCATCATATTAAAAAAAAAAAATCACGGCCAAGCCTAGATCAAGGAGCTTCTATGTTCTTATGTTTGTCTTTAATCCATTTCACATTAATTTTTGTAAGTGATGTAAATAAGAGTCAAATATTTTTTTCCATGCAGTTATCCAGTTTTCTTGGCCATTTTTTTAAGAGACTATCATTTCCCCACTGAGTGTTCCTGGTTCCCCTGTCAACTTAGTTGACCATGTATGTTGGGATTAGCAATCATGGCTTTGCCAACCACTACCTTTGTGACCTTTGGCAAATTGCTTAACCTCTCTGATACTTGATTTCCTGAAATCTCAAGTGGTTGGCATAGTACCTGGTGGATAATAAGTTTTAATTTAATTTGATTTTTTTGAAGATTTTATTTATTTATTTGACAGACAGAGATCACAAGTAGGCAGAGAGCAGGCAGAGAGAGGAGCAAGCAAGCTCCCTGCTGAGCAGAGAGCCGATGTGGGGCTCAATCCAGGACTCTGGGATCATGACCTGAGCCGAAGGCAGAGGCTTTAACCCACTGAGCTACCCAGGCTCCCCAAGTTTTAATTTTAATCAGTTTCTCCCTTATTTTAGAATATCCTGTATCAATGTCTTTAAAATAGAATGAAAATCCAATTGTGATGGCCAGGATCATCTTAGAGAAAATATATTCTTCCTGGTTATAGACAGCTCTTCCACTAATTCTTTGGTTTTTTAAAGTAACAACAATATGATCTTTAAGTAATATTGAATTTGGAGGTCAAAACCTCCTCTTTTCTAAAGTTTTACTTATTTCCTCTTTTGTTACTATCTATGAGTTTGCTTATAATGCAAGACTTCTAAAGTGAATTAGCTATGATGATGAAAAGAGCTTAGTACTTTGAACATCTAGGAAAAGGTTTTTTTATTATATTCATTTTAAATTTATTATTTGTTATTCAATTATGACATATATTTATGTATATTATATTTATTTTGTATATTAAAAAGTGTAGAGTCAAAGGTAATAGCAGTATTTCAGGAATCAGGAGATGTAATTGATAATGACAAGAAGTAGGAAGAGATCTAAGGATATCAAATATGTTTTTGAAAAAATACTAGCAAAGCCTCCAAAATGGCTCTGTATATATCTTAGACTGTGATGTTATCATTCAGTGGCTCTCAAACACAATCCCCAGACCACTGTAGAGAGGGCTACATCAGACACAGTAGAGCAGTTGGCCAAAAAGCTCAGATGTCCACACTCAGATATTCCTATTGACTAGTCTGGGATGAACTCAGAATTTGTATTTTTAAAAGTATCCCAGATAAATTTTTGTACATCCTACTTGAAAACTAATGTGCTAATGGCAGTGACCAAGGAATAGATGATATTTTTATATAGTTGTTAAATGTATTATATTTTACTTATGTAAAAATGTATTATATTTTACTTATGTAAAAAATAAACTCATTTATAACTCTCAGTTTCAATAATATGAATTGAAGAAAATTATCACGTGATTGTATTTTTATATTTCTCTGTGGTTTGAAGCAATCTAACGGGTGCAAAGTATCCTATGTTAATCACTATTTACACAATACATTTAAAGTTTGCCAAGTAACTCTATGTCTGTTCTTTCATTAGTTCTTCACAATAGCCCTCCAGGATGGGTGAGAGTAGAAATAAACACTGCCCTATTATTATGCAGCTGGCCAACCCCCTTTTCTTTCCTTATCATCTTATCGCACTTACTCTCTTATAATTCAAGGTACTCACTGCATCTAGTTCTCTAAGTACATGATGTTAAATTACATTTTCATGGTTTTTCGTATGTGGGTCCAGTTTCTGAGAATTTCATTCCTGGTCTTGTTTTTATCTGAAGGACTTCACTCTGCCAGCTTTCCCGGTTAGATCAGAAGGACAATCAGAGAGACATGTACTGAGTTCTGCAGCTGCCTGGGGTTTTCTGGGAAGCCTTTGGACAGTACCCAGGTGCACAGAAACTATACTCACAACCCTCCTCTTCAATTGATCAAAGGAGCTCATTTTATTATCCACAAGAATATACAACAAAAGGAAGAACCCAACAAAACTCTGCATAGAAGCCAAACTATTTTCTTCTGGACCAGCTATTCTCAAACTTCCTTTTTTTTTTTTTTTTTTTTTTTTGAATCTCATCATACATAAAATATGGCAATAGCATGTGGGAGACACACTATTAATTATTTAAATAATAATTTGAAAAAAGCAAAGCATTTGCAAATTTGGCATTTTAAATATTATAGTGACAAACTATTTGTCACCCTCATATTGTATCTCACAATTAGGTCAGGACCCCAGTGTGCTGTGTCAACCTACCTTCCTCTATAATTCTTTTGTTCCAGATGGAGCAAAAAATCAACAACCTGCTCACACCACAGGCTTCAGGTTGGGGTGTGTAGGTCAGTGACTCAAGAGCAAGTCTCACATGAATACTGTAGCAATTAGACATAATAATTAGTGATGAATGTGGAAATAGTCTACTTTGTTTGCCCTTCACTGATGTGGAGACATTGGTAATGCCATTGAGTAAGGGAAAACAAAGAAAACATTTCTGTTGGTGGTAATTTACTCTCATACAACTACTATACTCAACACTCTTCAGACACCAACATGTGGAAAGATGCTCATCATCACTCATCATCAGGGAAATGTACATCAAAACATGATGAGATAGCATTTCACACCTGTTAGAATGGCTAAAATAAAACATAAGAAACAACAAGTGTTGATGAGGGTGGCAGGAAAAGGAACCATCAATGCACTGTTGGTAAGAATGAAGGGGGGTACAGTCACCTGGGGAAAACAGTATGGAGGTTCCTCAAAAAATTGAAAATAGAACTACAATATGACCCGTAATTTCACTACTGAGTATTCATCAATATCAACAGTAATATTAAAGGATAGATGGACCCTTATGTTTAGTGTAGCATTATTTACAATAGCTAATATATGGAAGCAACCTAAGTGTTCATGTGTAATAAATATATATTTTATTATATATATAATATCTTACACCAAATATATAATTATAATATATATTATAATTATATATTATGTTATATATTATATTATATTATTATATATTATTAAAATATATATTATGAGTATATATTATATATAATATATATTACACAAATATACATTATATTATAATATTAAATTATATATTACATATAATATATTATATATAATATATTACACAGATATATTATATTATAATATATATTTGATATTTAATTATTAACATATATATATTACTCAGTCATAAAATGCAAAGCAAAATAAGTCAGTCAGAGCAAGACAAATACCACACAATTTTACTCATAAGTTGTATTTAAAAATTGAACAAAGAAGGGAAAAAAAGAGGAGACACACCAAAAAACAGACTCTTAACTATAGAGAACAAACTAATAATTACCAGATGGTAGGTGGGTGGGGGGATGGGTGAAATAGGCTAAGAGAATTAAGAGTATAGTTGTCCTGATGAACACAGTAATGTGTAGAGTTGTTGAATCACTATTTCATAAAGTTTCTTAACTTGATGCATTGTTTCTTAACTATACTGGATTTAAAACATTGTTTCTTAACTATACTGGATTTAAAATAAAATTAAAAAAACAACAAAACCCTCTCCTGACATCAGTTGTCAATTCTGCATCAAACAGTTCTGCAACACCAGTTGGGTGTTCCACAATTCATTTTAGTCCTGACACTCTCTACCTGTATTTAGCATCAGATCTCACAGACTATGGGCTCAGTTCCACAAGGATATCCCCACTTCAGATGCCAATTACAAGTCACAGGTTATCACTTTCACTTCGGAGACTGATTATAAATTGAGGTTCCCACAACCCATTCCTGAGTTTGATAATTTGCTAGCATGGCTCACAGAAGTCAGGGGGAACATGTATGTTTCCTGTTTTATAGTATAATAAAGGGTATGATAAAGGATAGAAATGAACACCTAGATGAAGAGATATATAGGGGCAAGGTCTGGGAAGGTCATAAGTGCCAGAGCTTCTGTCTCTATGGTGATGGATTGTGTCACCTGTTACATGGTCATGTTCACCAACACAGAAGCTCTCTGAACTACTGTTGGGATTTGTATAGAGGCTTCATTATGTGGGCATGATTGATTACTACGTCAGTTCCCAGCCCCTATGTAGGTAATGGGGGAGGTGATTGAAAATTCCAAGCCTCTAATCATAGCTTGGTCCTTCAGGTAACTAGCTCACATCCAGGAGCCAACCAGGAGTTCACCCAGATTGCATCCTTAGAACAAAAGATATTCCTATACCTACAAAATTCAAGAGCTTTTAGGGGTACTCCTCTCACTCAGAAAATTACAAAGGTCTTAGTACCTCTGTTGTCAGAACTGGGTAAAAAAACTAAATGTTAAAACAAAAGTCACCTAACGCCACCATTACAAGGGTTTTTAGAAGATGCAACGGAATTGGATTCAGAGATAGGCTTATATTTTATTATTTCATAACCATCCTAGATACACAGTCTAAAGATACTGTCATGGCAACCTTTGCCAAAATGTCACTTACCACTTCTCTAGAACATTCTCATCAATGAAATGGAGACATCTCATCATATGTGAATATTTTCTATCATCATTTAAAAATCATTCTCCAGGGACCCATACTGAAAACGAACTGCTGTAATAAATAATCAAATCTGATTTATTTATCATGTAATGCTGAAATACTCTGCTCATGAAAGGACTTTTTTTTTTTACTTTGTATTGTCAGTACTAAAAGGTCTACTTGATTATTTTTAGTGGTTTCACTATTTAGATTCCTCTTATTTAAATTTTCCATAGGGTTTCTAATTTCATATAACAATGTAACATTAAATAATACCAAAATATTTCAAAATAAAATGTACTTCACATGTGATTTAATTTTATATGTTTGTGATTGAATTGAGGTAAGTATAGACTCTCCTTAAACAGCAATTAAGAGATTTTTTGTCCAGAGATAACTAAGGAATCCTTCTTTGTTGTCCAGAAGTGTTGCTGTCACCTGGGTGGGACAGGACCCTTGTTTTCTGTCCATGCAGGAATCCTCATGGGCCGCCTAGACCAGGCAAGTTCTCCATGGAGATTCCCATGGAGATTTGATATCTGTACTCTCTTTCTCTATTTGTCCTCAAGACAGGAAGGATGTAGATCCTTATTTCGCTTGGGTGGAAAGGAAGCAGACACTGTTCCCTTCACACACTTGTCATCCCTATAGTTATGAACTGGGAAGGTTTCAGTACTTTTCATTTCTTTCCTTCTCCTTCTGCTCCTCCTCCTCCTCCTCCTTTTCCTTCTTTTTCCTGAGGGAGCAAGAAACATATCAAAACTGTTTCTCACTAATCCTGTCCTTTAAAACATTCACAAGATGGAAAGAGACACTAGCAACTCACAGTTTCCACCTGCAGAGAAGTTTCATCTGAATGCTTTTCGCCCTTGACCTTTTCTATCTCTTAATCATGCTAGTTTCTGTTCAGGGCCCATTTTTTTCAACCACCCACCATCTCTAAACTGTGTTTCCCCAGAAGAAAGAAGTCCTAGCAACTAGGCACTGGATTCTTTTTAGTATCTGTTAAGCTACAACAGTCTTATGTTTATCTGGCTGTGGATAAAAATGTTCTATTGTCTCTAAGTGGACTAATGGGTTGTGGCTCATGAGTGAGAGTTTTGCCAAATCTTATTTTATTTCTTCACCGGTGAGGGCTGCTGTTGGTTTCTTCTGAAAGAAGAAAACTTTCTCTTGCTAAACAGTCTGAGAAAAAAAATGGCACTAGCCCCAGATACACAATTTTAACCAGAAAGTGATGGTGGTACATGCGTGCGTGCGTGTGTGCATGTGTGTATGTGTGTGTGTGTGTGTTGGGGGAGGATGGGGTTGTCTCCGTTCATCCTTAGCCCTACTTGAATGTAACATTTTGGGAAAAGCATGGGAAAGAAGCATTCTCAGGCCATCATATATATTTTAGGCAGATTTACTGTAGTCCGGTAAATGAGTTTAGGTAGATGAACAGAATTTCTGTAAACCTGTGACCACCAATTTGCTTTTTGTGTAGTATGAATGATACTGAGATTAAAAATTCGTTACATAGCATGATTACAGCACAGGAGAGTCATATACATATGTATATATATACAAACATATACATGTATATATGTGTATGTATTTTAGAACAAATGGCTTTATTAACACACAGCTGGAATTGTTGATCTTTTTATCCATACTTTATTCCTGGTCACTACTTTGAAGACTATCTGGAGATTTAGGGCTCTCTTGAGTTGAAATAATGTTTACATCAGTCCACATCTTTCCAGCGTAAAAAATGGACAAAAAATTTCCTAGCAAAAATGATCTCTATGAGGAACTTAGCAAACCTGTCTCCGAGAGAGAGTAACTGCCCAAAACCAGTTAAAAGGAATACAGAGAGAAAAACTACTGCCAAGATGCGAGATATTTTTTCTAAATGTGCTAATTTATAGCTTGATCTATCATTTGTAACATTCATTTTCCTCTCTGGATTCTCATCTTTTACATAATTATAAAATCATCTTTATAATCCCCAGTTTACAAACCTTCTTGCTCAACCAACAGCACCCCACCCCCGTGCATTCAACTCCATCTTTTCAGAGAAAATGTTCTTGGAGAAATAAAGGGAATAAAAATCAACCATTCCAAGTCTCTTCTCTTCTCCATCTAATTCCAAGTCTCTTCTCCATCTAATTCTGCCATTTAGGGAACTGTTACAAGGGACAGCAGACAAAATTAATGCTTTAGATTAGAGAGATAGTCACGTTTCTTAAATCTAGCAGGTTTTCCTTTTGATAGATACTTTATGGCTTTTTCAAAAAGTCTCATACTGGATAATCATATCCCAGATATTGAACTCGTCAGAGGAGAACAGGTCCAAAAGTATTTGCTTCCCACATTCCAGAATGCACAGGGTGACTGACATTTAAAGTAAAGAAGAGACTTGTCCTGTTCAGGGATGGTTCCCTAACATGAAGTGGTAGGCATATTTGCTGAATACTATTTAAATACACATGTCCACTGAGAAAGCAGACAAATTAATAGAGGTCAACAGTTCCCTAGTTTCTCCATTAAGATTCCTGTGTCTTAGTTTTCTCTTAAAATTTCCCATTTTCTTACTTTTCACCAAAGTTTTAAATATTTGAAAGAAAAAATATTGGGTGAATAAACCCTCATGATATATTTGTAAATTTAGAAACTGCCACATTATTCAGCTTTTATGGCTGTGCCCTTTCACCCAGGGTTTCTCAAAAGTATGTTATGAGTCTGGAAATTTAAGGCAGTGATTCAAAACCTCTGAACAGGGATACCTTACCATGGTTTCATTTTTTTAGCCTCCAGGCTACAAAAAATATCAGATGTATTTAAATTGCATCATATATATTAAAATTAATTTTGCTTTGTGAGTTTTGTGCTACCTGTAATTACTGAATTTAAAGAAATAGGGTTTAAACTTCCACCTTTATCATTTAAAAATAATCATTTTAATTCATAACATCTCCAATTTACAGCATAATTACAGAACAAGCATATTTTTAGTAAGGAAGGAAATAAAAATGAAGTCAAGGATAACATTGTGGTGACACTTCTTTCCTAAACTCTTTTTAAAAATTTTTATTTATTGGGGTGCCTGGGTGGCTCAGTGGGTTAAGCCTCTGCCTTTGGTTCAGGTCATGGTCTCATGGTCTCAGGGTCCTGGGATGAGCCCCGCATCGGGCTCTCTGCTCAGCAGGGAGCTGGCTTCCCTTCCTCTCTCTCTCTGCCTGCCTCTCTGCCTACTTGTGATCTCTGTCAAATAAATAAATAAAATCTTTAAAAAATAATAAAAATTTTTATTTATTAAAAAATATTCATGTAAATACAAACTTTGAGACGCACAAGATAACATGCATACTGTTGCTTCTCTATACATTTATTTATCTTTGTAAACAGCATTACAGTTTTTACTTCTAACATTCTCTCTTCAGGCACTAAATTAACCAAGTAGCCTGTGTAATCAACTTAGGGTAATTGTTTTAGATCTTGCTTCAAGTATAAACCAGATATCAAGTATAAACCAGAATCAAATATAAATATTTGATTTATAAGTATAAATCAAATATAAACCAGAAACACAAGCATACACACACAAACACACACACACAGAGTCACTGTTTGCTTTTTAGAAGCAATAACAAGTTTTCATATTGACTTCTCTGCTTTTTGCTCTTCTTACTGGAAAATTCATTATGGAAAGTCTTTGTCAACTAGTGCTGCTCTCATTCTTTTTGTGGTTGTATAATAAATATGTGATGTGTGTACATCACAACTATTTCATGCAGATAAAGGGCATTTACATTGTTTCCAATTTTTTAAATATTACAAATAATGCTGCATTAAGCATTTGTGTACATACATCCTTAAAATGTGGGGCTTTGTTATAGATCCCCATAAGTGAAGATGTTAAATCAAAGCATACTTGTATTTTAAATTTTAATAGACATTGCCTAACTGCATCCCAAAATAGCTGGTATGATGCACATTCTTCAGAAAAGAGAATCAATTTTCAGGCCTCCTTAGCAGTAGGTGATATTTTTCTATTTAATGTGGCTAACTTAGTGGGTAAAAATTATAACTATAATTACCCTTGAATATCCTTTCAAAAATTTATTAGAAATCAGAATGGTTTTATTTTTTGAATTTTTATTTATATCATTTGTTCACTTTCCTATGGAATTCTGGCCTTTTTATTATTAGTGATAATATTATTCTCTAGTTTAATAAACAGCATTTTGAGTAAATATTTTACTCTAGGATCTCATATATCCCAGAAGATAAAATTGATACATTCAATAAAACCATATCTAGGCAACTAAATTATCATTGTTTTTCAGAAAATTCTTCTTTTTCTTGGGAAACTGAGGTACAACAGGGAACAAATGGAAAAAGTTATTAACTCACATTATTAGTAGTGTACCATGGATAAAGATGTGGAAATCATGACTTCAAAAATTTCGGAAATAAATTAAGATTATCCAAAATAAGACCCTAGAACCAGAGTAAGGTATAAGAACTCCTGTAAATGATTCATCCCATATTGATAAATATGATGAGTGAAAAATTTTTTCTCAAATTGCAAACCTAGAAACATCTTTCATGATATTATTTAATAGGCAAACCTTGATCTTATCTGCTGTTCTCTTACGATCCTTTTTCTTCCCCCTTTCCCTCCAAAGCCTGGAGTTAAAGCTTGTTGCTTAACTGAATTCTTGGAGAAAATATATCCTAGGACACTGAGGAGGAAAAGAGGATTGGCTGCAGCTGACCTTAACACCGCTGAAAAGTCCATATACAGTCAACATGTTGTACTGGTAGAACTTGTATAAAGATAGTTTGGGGGACCATTTTACAGCGGAGATGTGAGATAACCATACAAGCCAGAAATGACATTTGATTCCTGGAAACAAATTCCCCTCAACAGTCTCTAAAACTAGTGTCTTTACAGATTATAGTTCAGTAGCATGAGGCTGATTTAAAGATCTCTGACATCTATAATCATTCTGTGAGACTGACACATTTCTGAAGATATGTGCTCTTAAAAAAATGTAAATTATTCAGTCCACTTTCTAATTCACAGTTTCTTATTTGTGACTGGTTGGGACGGTGTACGTTTATGGAAAGAAACCCTCTTCAAATCAATTTGGGAAAAAGAAGAAGAAAACCATCTCATCTGTGAAGACAGTGTGACTTTTTTCTAGTATTTCTACCATTTCGGGTCTCCTAGGATTGCAATGGTTTCCATTTTTGACAAATGTTCTATCTTTTTGTAGGAACTCTGTCTCTTTATTGTCACTAAAATGTATAGAACCTAGTATTTCACAATAAATAAATCTCTATTGAATGAATAAATGAACAAATATTTATTTTAAATAAATGTAAATAAATATTAAATATGAATTTTATACCTTAGATATAAATATTAAATATTTATTGGATGATTATACGAGCAAAAGTTCTCATCATGACCTAAGAGATGTAAACCAAATTAACTTCTTAGGTACCAGACATCAGAAACCAAATCACATAAAAAGGGGAGCTGAAAGATAAGAGCTGTCCCCACGCATTATAATCTCACTGAAACCAAGGGAGAAATCGCTCCAGCATTTTGGCCCAAGTTTGCTATTGTGACCTTCCATAATTAGTTACTACTGTCTTTGCTGTGTATCACTGGAAATGCGTGATCCTTTATGTCCCTGGATTTCTTAACTATTTAATTTTAGATATTACCATCGCTATGCTTTAGGGTATCCTTTCCATTTTTTTTCTTTCCCACCGAATGTGTGCCTGCTTTTGCAACTGGATATCCCAGATTCTACATTCTTATAAGACTTCAGAATTTTCTTTATATTTAAAATGCCCGACTAAAATTATCCAACTACGATTTTTAAATGTCCATCTAATATTTTTTTATTGCCGATGATGTATTAGGTACAGAGAACATGGAAGAGAAAAGTTTTATTTACCTTATCAACTGGACTTTAAATTGTCCCTTTGTGTATTGTGCATTTAAAATTTTTTTATATTGAAAAACAGTTTAAAAAGTTTTAAATAGGACTTATTAAAATACCATAGATCACAGTATAGCTTACTAAGCCCATTGTAAAAATAATGGTGCAGTTTGCCATCTTTCCTTTTTAAAAAGTCAATCAAGAGTAAGTTAATACTAAAGAAAGAAAAGAAATGATAATTTTGTGATGCTATTTTCAAAATCAACAACATTTAATAATATAGTATCTGAAATATGTCATGGAATGCAATTTTTAGGGAATTTTAAGCATAGTTTTTTCTAGGTTTAGTTATCTTAACCATTTTTGGAAAGCTATAAAGTCCCTGTAAAAACATATCTATTGATTGTAATTCCTACATCTTAATCTTATTCACTCGGTCCTTGAGGACAAAAGCACTATTTTAAACAATTTCTGGCCAGATATTATTGCACGAAGTTTGACAACTTTTAGCTCAGTAAGTTTCCCAAAGGCATAGAAACAACTAAAGTCCGAAGGAGCCAAAGCAGAAGTTATTTGACCTTGTCCACTAAATTTTCCATTCCTTAAGATTTATTGAGCCTGATTCATGCAGTGTATTTTGTGATTTAGACAACCAAAATTAAATCAAATAGGTTATACTTAGACCTATACCATTCAGAAAGGGAAGACAAGCATTCTATGTGGTACTTGCCCATCCTACACAATAAAACATGTCCTTTTTGGTTCTCTCTTTCTTTCTTTATTTTGTAAGATTTTATTTACTTATTTGACAGACAGAGATCACAAGTAGGCAGGGAGGCAGGCAGAGAGAGAGAGGAGGAAGCAGGCTCTCCGCAGAGCAGAGAGCCCAATGCAGGCCTCAATCTCAGCACCCTGAGATCAAGACCTGAGCCAAAGGCAGAGGCTTAACCCACTGAGCTACCCAGATACCTTTCTTTGTTCAATTTTATTAATTTGTATTTTTATATAGGTTTAAAATCTGAGATTTAAGATGATTTTAAGACATTATAAAGGCAAATACTTATGTTTTAAATTTTCCTCTATAGGACTTTTGAAAACATACAGCATGAGTTAACTTCAGATCAAACACTTAATAAAAAAAATCATCTTGATAAGGAAGAAAAGTTGTTTCCTTACAAAACTATAAGGCAACTCATACTATTCTTCAATCATATGTAATGGTATTAATTGGAAAGCTTCAGCTGTCTATTTAACTATATAATTTTGTTTACAGATTTCAGAATTATTTGCTCAATAAGATGCTAAAGAGACATTGTAAACTCTGCCTTAAAATACATATAGCCTGAGAAATTTGTTAAAATGTGCTCAAAATGCATTAAATTAGAAAATTTTTCCACAGAGAGCTAATGATGAATGGACAAGTAAAGGTAAACAGTTTAAACATTCTTCTTCTAAATTGGCATGATATTACAGAAAAATCTTATTATTTCCAGAAAATACTCTGCATAGTGTAGTCTATTTTAAAAATTATATTTTTATTTGAAGTCATAGAATATGCTGTGGAGTTTAAATTATTCTAAAATTCAACAAGATACTTTAAACTAAACATTTGCTTTTTAAAATGTGTGTTGCTAAGGAATTCTTGTTTTAAATCCATTTGCAACATAAAATCTGATTTCTGAGCTCCAAAGAAGAGAATGTTTACTACTGAGGTACTGCAAATAAGATTAAAAAAAAACCAACAAAAAGGAAACTCAAATTACCAAGTTTGGGTTCAAATCCTAGGAGAATGATGTAAACACACACACAGGAATGCACAGGAAAGGATGGGGAGCAGGTGGGGAGCAGGAAGGAGATGGTGTTTCTTTCCATATGATAGGCAGCTGTAAGGATTTCTAAAAATTTTCAAAAAATCATATAGTATGAAGAGAACTTAATCAACCTGGTCCTTTAACTGCTCTTGACATTTTATTTTTTTTTATTTTTTAAAAAGATTTTATTTATTTATTTGACAGAGAGAGATCACAAGCAGGCAGAGAGATAGGCAGAGAGAGGAGGGGAAGCAGACTCCCTGTTGAGCAAATAGCCGGATATGGGGCTCAATCCCAGGACCCTGGGATCATGACCTGAGCCGAAAGCAGAGGCTTAACCCACTAAGCCACCCAGGTGCCCCGCTCTTGACATTTTTAACACTAACAAAAATTAGTACCAAGATACCCTATGCAGTTCAGCCTTTGTCCTGGACTCTTTCCACAGTATGTATGAAATTTTTAGGAAGTAAGTCAATAAACTCTGACCCTATCTATGAGGTCAAAATGAATGCAGCTTCTTTAGTCAAGCTAAAGAGTTTCTCATCCTAATGTGAATTGCCACTACCTCAAAGGGGACCCGCCATTGTTACCACCAATAACTATGGTGGTAAAAATACCTTTGATGGCCAGTGATCTATTTAGGCTTTACCTCTGCCTTCTCTTTCACTTCCTTCTTTTTCCACATCTTCTTTGTTCATTTTCCTTAAACAGGTTATAGATTCATGTGGTGAAAACAAAGATTTCACGGGAGAAAAGAGCTCACTACTGACTCTTACTTCCCAGAGACAGCTCTCTCCAGCGTCTCTCTCTCCTTCTATGGCTCTCTTGTACCTACACACATACCTACACGTGCACTTCCTATGTTCTTTACTCCCCCATTCTAGCTTTTCCTGCATATTGTTCTATGCTTTTTGTTTTACTAATAATGTACGTATATGGGGGAAAAACTGTAACTCTTCTAATGTTTTATAAGAATTGCATCATATGTATTCACCATGACTTATTCAACTAGTTTCATCATGATGGGTGGTTAGGCTGCTTGTTATATTATACTATAATGAATACAGCTCCATACTGATGGGGGACGGCAGTAAAACAAGTTCATATGCAAGTATAAATACATCAGCAAGCACATTTTAAGATGTGGAATTTCTAGGCCAAATTCACACAAGTTCTAACTTTTACAGTTATTGCCACACTACTCTCTATAGAGTTCTTAACTAATTTTTCACTCCCCCCAACAAGGTGTGAAAAGTGCTCTACCTCATATTCTTCATAGTATTAAGAAAAATTTTGGTATCTGCTAATCTGACAAGTGAATAATTCTCTCTCGTTTTAATTTTACTTTACTTTCATGTTACGGCAATGAGATTGGATAACTTTTCATATTGTGTCATTTCATTTGCACCTTACTTTCTGCCTAACCTCATCAGGCAGTTTCAAATCTTGGTAATGATTTGACAGAACGATTTGATACTGTATCTCACCCCAGTTTTGTCTTCATGTGGATCATGGGTTTTCCCCACCCAAGTTTTCTAATTAATTTTCAATGAATATAATAAAATTCATGGACTATATCATTTAGATTACTTTAAAATATTTTAAGGCTCATTATCATTCTTTTCAATAATTTATACAAGATCAAACAATGCAAGTATTTTCTAAATATTCTCTCATTTAAATAATCTCATACGTTTTTACTCTTAAAGGACTTTTAAAAACTTGGTTATACCATGATTTATTTGCAAGCAATGAGTTATTCTAATCTTAAGCCTTAGGGAGTGGTGAACTACTGTAAGGACATTTAAGGCATCCTGTGTGTCATTCTGAATTTTCTCAAAGGTTTAAGCCAAAAAACTGATAGTCATCTTTAAATCCTCATTATCATCCATCCCAACATCTTGTCCATGTTTCTTGATTCTGGTGACAACATGGAATATCTCAAATCCATTTGGATTGTCTTCAGCTTCAGGTTACACTGCAGGTCAAGGCAATGCCCTCTCTCATCAGGACTGTGTATCTATTCCTAACTGACTTCCTCACTGCCATTCATAGTCCCTAATTCATCCTCCACTAACAGTCAGGGTGATTGTTTCATAACTTAATTCATGCCCAAATGCTTTACTGCTCTTAGTTTAAATTAATATTTAGGTTAATCTATGAGGGTCCCAGTTTTCTAACTGTAAAGCTCTTGCCCCTTGCTCACTGTACATTTTAATCACTCTGGCATTTTTCTTTTCTTATGTGTATAAAACTCTTGCTCTTGAGACATTTTAACTGATTCTACTTTCATCCCCAAATACTCATCATCTCACTCTTTACTTTTGGCTCCAGCATATATGCTCTTTCCTCCCAGAGGCATTCTCTTTTCTCCTGTTCCTGTCTGACATTTGGAGTCCCTATCTTTTTCAGAATCAGCGGTTTGACTTGAACAAAATGTACATGGACTTGAGAGAAATTGGAATTTTTTGAACAAAACTTCAAACCTCGAATCCCATTTGTTAGAATATCTTTACATTCTTTCTATCTTTTGTATTATAAATTCCTACCTTTTCAGGTCCACTTGTTTCTTTTCGTACAAATGGAATACCAGTGTTTAGCTTTGAAAAGAGATGCTGATGAAAAGAATCTCTGAGAGAGAAGAAGGGAAAAATTTCTTTTTCCTCAACAGCTGACCAAAAAAAAAAAAAAAAAAAAAAAGAATGCAAGAAAAGAAAGAAGAGCTTTCTTTGAAATAAAACTTGTTCCAATAAAGTGGTGAACTGAGAACACTCACAAAATCATCAGTCTTGCTCTTATCTGATATGGAGACTTCTGTAAAATGGAAGGTTTTTTTGCTGTTAAAAATTGGGGAGGAGTTATTTACACAAAGCAGTTTTTGAAGACATTCATGTTTCAGAAATGTAGCAACATTTTCTTATTAACTATAAACTGAGGAATAATATGCAAGCTGACTTTTCAGTCATGAGCACTCACTGTTCAGTCTTTCTTCTTTGTGATGTGAATTAAGCAAGGATTCCCTAGACACAGTGTCCCAGAGTCTTTTATTTTTGTCCATTTCCACAGAATTATAATTACTGTTTACCTCTTTGTGAATTATTCTCACTTGATGCCTTATAAATCCAGCAATTTCAGTACTACTTAACATATATTAGCAAGCTTCTTGGAGTATTACCATTAAATCCTCTCTCTGTAAATGCTCAAAAGTGTGGTCATCCAACAATTGTTGAATCTTTTTCAATATTCTTTCCGGTAGCTTCTCTCGGAGCCTAGAGCATTTCTTTGGTACTAAGGATATGTAAGATTTTGCGAAAATGGGCAAAAGTTGGCAAAAAAATTATTTATATGTGAAATGAAAATGTAAGTATTGATTTAGAAAGACAAACTTTAAGAAAAATATTAAAATTCATATACAGTTTGAAAACTATTTTTACTGTTTAAATTATCAACATGACATTTATCACTAACAATTGTATTGACTTTTTCCTTATAAAGCAATAATTTCTATGATAAAAATAATCCCTTTAGATTTAAAAAAAGAAAACCAATTGCTCTCTTGGAATATGTCGTAAACATAAGGAAAATGTCGTAAATGGAAATGGAAATGGAAATGTTGTAAACATAAGAAAAAGCACTATGGAGTTCCATGTGCTTTTTGAGAATTTTACCTTTTAGTTCTAAGGGATGACGGTGTCATAACTAGTCTCTTACTAATATTAACATAAATAAGTTTGAGCTTTTAAAATAAATTATTTGTTCATACTTGTAGCTTAGATGAACTCTAATTTTTTTTTTTTTTTTTTTGAGATGGGGAGCTGGATGGGAAGGGATAGAAGGAAGGGGAGAAAGAATCTTAAGCAGGCTCCATGCTCAGTACAGAGCCCAATGTGGGCTTGAGGCAGGGCTTAATTGCACAGCCCTGAGATCATGACCTGAGACTAAATCAAGAGTCAGATTAGCTGACTAAGACACCCAGGCACCCCTAATCTTCATTTTTTATATAGCATTTTATTTTTTAGAATTATATTGAAAATTAGTTCAAGTACTGTGATAGTTTTTAAGATCTCAGGCATATTTATGTGCTAATGAAAAGATGATATTAGTTTCAAATAATCCTTATCATTTGAAATATTTTTTTAAAAGATTTTATTTATTTATTTGACAGAGAGAGAGAGAGATCACAAGTAGGCAGAGAGGCAGGCAGAGAGAGAGGAGGAAGCAGGTTCCCCGCTGAGCAGAGAGCCCCATGCGGGGCTCGATCCCAGGACCCTGAGATCATGACCTGAGCCGAAGGCAGCAGCTTAACCCACTGAGCCACCCAGGCGCCCCTATCATTTGAAATATTAAACTTTACTTTCCTAATGCTATTAACTTGACCTTATATGGAAAAAAACTAGAAGTTCAATAGTAGAATAAATGTATAAAAGGAACACATCACAGCATTGTAAAATAGACATATTATTTTCAACCTATCAGAAGTTAGTAGTATTTAAAAATATTTCTATATCTGATTCTATATTTCTATGTCTCTGTCTATATCTTTCATCTATAACTATCCAATTTACAAGCTTTTTAAAAAAATTAATTATTTCATCTCTCTGTGTCAATAATTCTTCACTTCTAAAACGGTGATGAAAAGTAGTCATTCATACTTTTGTGTGAGATTTAATTCAGTTGGTGATTCTAAAACTTTAGCATCTGGCTTACAGTAAGAATTCAATAAAGATTTACTATTTAAATTATTATTTTTTAGGTAGTCAAGAAATTTTCAAAACAATAGTGAGGACAGAATTTTTCCAATCAGCATTATGATTCATTATGTATCAATACCTTCTTCAGGCTGTGGTTTACATGGGGTAAGAAAAAAGGATTTTCTTCCTCACATTGAGTGACTTCCAATAATAAAAAGAAACAGCATGGATTATCAGCCAGGAAAATGCAGCACAACCTGATGATCTAGCATGCCTTGTTGCATTTTCTCAAGTGCACCTAATGAAGGGGAATATGATAATGTGAAAGACATTTCACGCCTTGTAAACATCTGAAAGTGGATTTTACAGGGAAGCCTGTATGTTAAATCAAAGATAGTCATTTGAATCAGTAACCACTCAGTGAGCCATTCTATGCTGAAAAATGATTTTGAGGGAAGGCTCTACTATGACTAATGCAGAGCACTAATGTGAGAATGAAGTATTCTTTTATTATATGCTTTAAAGAAAGGTGTTAATATCATATTATGAGAAAGAATATGTAACTCTTTGTGTAATTGTTGTCAATGCTGATAGCAACCTGGTGGCCATATTCAGCTGGCTATGCCACTTTAGGGAAGTAATTGATGAGCTAGGGAATACAAACTTACTTTTTTCCCCCTGAAACTTAAAAGCATTATTGAGGTGTAATTTGCAGACATAAAATTTTCCTATTTAAAGTATACAATTCAATAGATTTATAGAGTTGTGCAACTATCTCCATGAACTGATTTTAGAACATTTAGAACATTTAGAACATTTCTTCATCCCAGAAAGAAATCCTATGTCCAATTTCAGTCACTTTGCAAAACTTGCTCTATGTCTATTGAGATTATTGTCATTTCTGTCCCTTAATCTAATAGTGTGGGCCATTATATGGACAGACATATAGACCTTAACCAACGTTGCATTATTGGGATAATCATTTGTGGTCTTTGTATGTAATGTGTTGATGTGTTGACCTGTTTGCTAGTATTTTAATGTGTTGATCCATTTGCTACTATTTTAAGTGGGTTGATCTGTTTGCTAGTATTTGGTTCAATTTTGTGTTTATATTCATAAGGGATTTTTTTTCTATAGTTTTATTTTCTTGTGATGTCTATTTTGGTATCAAGGTGATACTAGCTTCATAGCAAAAGTTGGAAGTGTTTTCTTTTAAAATTTGGTGGAGTTGGTGAAGGACTGGTATTAATTCTTTCTTAAATGTTTGGTAGAATTCACCACTGAAATCTTCTGGTCCTCTATTTATTTTTATGGAAAATTCTCAAATTATAAATTCCATGAAATTGTTTGTAGGTCTGTTCAGACTGCTTATTTCTTCTTGACTCAGTTTCAGCAGCTTGTATCTTCCAAGGAATTTGTCCTTTTCAGGTAGATTGTCTTTTTTGTTGATGTACACTTACTCATTATGTTCCTCTAGGAAACTTTTTAGTTTTGTAACATCAGTAGTAATGTCTCCTCTTTCATTCCTGAATTTAGTAATTTGAGACTTCTCTCTTACTTTCTTAATCAAGTCTACTCTAAATTTTGTCAACTTTGTTGATCTTTTCAAAGAACCAACTTTTGGATTTGTTGATTTTCTCTATTGTTTTTCTCTTCTCTATTCCATTTATTTCCAATCAAATAATATTTCCTTCCTTCTGCTTGCTTTGTGGCAAGATTTCTCTTTATTTTTATTTTTTAAAATTTTATTTATTTATTTATTTGTCAGAGAGTGAGAGAGCACAAGTAGGGAGAGCAGTAGGCAGAAGGAGAAGCAGACTCCCCACTGAGCAGGGAGCCCATTGTAGGACTTGATCCCAGGACTCTGGGACCATGATCTGAGCAGAAGGCAGATGCTTGACCGACTGAGCTACCCAGGCATTCTTAGTTTTCCCTTTAAAAAAAAAAAATCTGGCTTCTTAAGGTAGAAGTTTAGGTAATAGATATGAGATCTTTTTTAGAATAGACCATAACAATGATTACATTCCCCCTAAGTGTTGAATTTTGTTGCATTCTGTAAGTTTTGGATCGTTCATTTTTAGGCATCTCAAAATATTTTATAATTTCCCTGTGATTTCTTCTTTAATCCATTTGTTAATTAGGAGTTATTTAATTTCAACATATTTATAAACTTCCTTTGATTTCTAATTAAATTATAATAAGAAAACAGCCTTTGTGTGATTTCAGTGTTTTAGATTTATTGAGGCTTGTTTTATGGTTTAACTTATGACCTATCCCAGAAAATGTTTCCTATACATTTTAGGAAAATTTATGTTCTGCTGTTTTTGCATGGAGTCTTCCATAAATATCCATTAGGTCTGCTTGGTTTACACTATTTTTAAAACTCCTATTTCCCGCTCAAAGTCCTGACTAGTTGTTCGATCTATTCTTAAAAATGCAGTATTGAAACTTCTGTCTATTGTTGAATAATCCAAGTATCCCTTCAATTCTGTCAGTTTTTGATTTCCATATTGTGGGGCACTATTGCTAGGTTTACATGTGTTTATAATTATGTCATCCTGATGGATTGACTCTTATTATTTGAAATGTCCTTTTTTTCCCCTCTAGTAATAATTTTTGTTTTTAGTTTCTTTTGCCTTGTATTAGTACAGCTACTTCAGCTCTCCTTGGATACTGATGCATGGTATTCTTTACTATTTACTATTCATGGTATTTATCCTTTCACTTTAAGTCTGTGTCATTGAACCTAAAGTGTGCGTTTTGAAGGCAACTGACTATGGGTCATTCTGTCAGTCTCTGCACTCTGGAGTGTTTAGTCCCTTACATTTAATGCAAGTACTGATAAATTAGGACTTGGGGGGTGCGCCTGGGTGGCTCAGTGGGTTAAGCCTCTGCCTTCGGCTCAGGTCATGATCTCAGGGTCCTGGGATCGGGTCGGCTTCGGGCTCCCTGCTCAGCGGGGAACCTGCTTCCCCTGCTCTCTCTGCCTGCCTCTCTACCTACTTGTGATCTCTCTCTCTGTCACATAAATCAATAAAATCTTTAAAAACAAATTAGGACTTGGGCCCAACTTTTGCTATTCATTTTGTGTGTGTGTGTGTGTGTGTATCTTATGTCTCCTTTGTTTCTAAACCATTTAATGCCTTCTTTTGTATAACCTTTTAGTTCTCTTGTTTCTTTAAATGTTTTTGAGTTATTTTCTTAGTGGCTGCCCGAGGAATAATAATTATCTTAACTTAAAACTATATAGTTTAGAACGATAGCAACTTAATTTCAATAGTGTGAAAACCCTTAGCTACAATATAGTTTGTTACTCTCCCCTCTCCATACTGTTATTGTCATACAAACCATAGCTTTATAGATTACAAACCCATCAACATGGTTTTATAGTAATTACTTTGTATATCTGTCTCTTAAATAGGATAGAAGAAGAGGTGCTTTAAACAAAAATACATGTATACTCATTTTTTCTATGTAGCCACATAATTTTACTGGTGCTCTTTATTTCTTTCTTTGGATTCAAGTTAGTTTCTAGTGCCCTTTTATTTCATTCTGAATCACACCCTTCGTATATTTGGTAGAGTAATCTGCCACCAATGAACATTCTAAGTTTTTGTTTACCTTGGAACATATTAATTTCTTCTTTATTTTGAAGAATCTTTTTGTTAAACATAGAAATCTTGGTTGGCAGCCCTTCCCTCTCAGCACTTGGAATATGTTTTTCTTCTATAATTTGAGGTGGAAACAAAATTCATAAATTTGCATGTTTATATACTATCATCCCAGAGCCATTTGTTGAGAAAACAACTCCTTTCCCACTGTTAGGTCTTGGCCTCTTTGTAACCTGACCATAAGTGTTACAAGTTATTTCTAGAATCTCAATTCTACTGCACTGATCTATCCTTATGCCAGCATCATGCTGTCTTATGCGCTGTAGCATGTAAATTATGAAATCACAAACTGTGACTTTGTCCTTTGTTCTTCTTTGTTGAGATTGCTTGGCTGTTCTTTTTGTAATTTCAGTTTTAGTTCTAGCAAAGTAATACATATTTGTAGTTTAATAAGTCAATTACACAAAGTTACATGTCTATGTCTTGAATTATCACTTTTAGATTGTATCAATTGGCATCCTAAAGAAATCAAGCATTTAAATTACATGTATCTAAATACACACACACACATACACACACACACACACACACACACACACACACGTATCCTTTTTTTCTTTCCCTTATATAATATATAAAATGTGCATGTATATGTGTGTGTATGTGTGTATTTGGAGATATATATTTATATACCCCAATTCATTTTTGGTCAAATCAGTACTCTCTACTTACCTTTTTATGGCTACTTAGAATTTATATGCAGTTGAACCATTTTTGTGCATTACACATTATTTTGTTCTTGGTACTTGGATTAAATATTGTGTTTCTCTGCTTAAATTTTCTATGCACATAAGAGGAATCTATACTAGTATCTCTGAAATACATGCAAAATTTTCAATATGGCTAGAATAGATATTTTGTTTATTTACTTATATATCTGTGTATTTTTATTATAAAAATCTAATTTCCAGAGTCCCCCATTTCCCACTATATCTTCAACAGGTGTCTTACTAGTCCCACTCTGTGTCATATTCTGTGATTTTATTTCTTTTTTCCTGGGGTGTGTCCGCTCTTTCCCAAGACCCCAGATTATGTTTTCATTTTATCTCTCATGTTGGTGATGCACATTCTCTGGTAGCTCCTTGAGTCAGAGTACATTCAAGGCTAATATTTACAGTCTTTGTCTTCTGAGAAATGTCTTTAACCCTCACATTTGATTTATGGTTGACTTCATATATAATTGTAAGTTTAAAATCATTTTCTATTAGAAACATGAAGTCTGTGCTCTCTGTTCTAGAGTCTAGGCATCATATTCTAGGCATCAAATGTTAGCTACCATTCTGACTTGTGGTTGGCTGTCACTTGTTTTTCCTCCTTAAAAATTTTTATCCCTAGTCTTAGTGACTTATGATTTAATATTGCATCATTGTTCATTCATTATGATGGACACTTGATGCCCTTCCCATATGAAAAATCATGTCTGTGACTACTTTGAAAATTTTTCTTTCATGATTTTTATATATTTTCTTCCTCTTGGTTCCTCTCTCTTATGGAAATTCCCACTTTGAGACATCGATGATTTGGATGGATCTTCTAATTTGCTTATCTCTTCAATCCATATTTAAATTTCATTTTCTTTCTGTTCAACTTCAGTGAGTTTACCTTAAATTTACCACCTAAATATTTTCTTTTTAAAGATTATTTATTTATTTATTTATTGGTCAGAGAGAGAGAGGGAGAACACAAGCAGGCAGAGCAGCAGGCAGAAGCAGAGAGAGAAGCAGGCTCCCTGCTGAGCAAGGAGCCCGACGCGGGGCTCGATTCCAGGACCCTGGGATCATGACCCGAGCCGAAGGCAAAGGCTTTAACCCACTGAGCCACCCAGGCGCCCCACCACCTAAATCTTTTATTGATTTTTCTATCAGAGTTTAATTTATATGAAAAATTATATATAACTAATATATATACCATAATACATATATACATAACTATATATAATATAGGCACATAACTAATTACATGAATGTTTCTTTTATAAAGTATTTATAAATCTTGTTTTAATTTCATGACACAATATTTCCCTTTTTTCTTCCAATATCTCTGAATGTGTCTGTTTTTAGGTTTAATTCCTCTCCTTGAAATATCACAATTATCACTGACTACTCTTTATTTATTAGTTCGTTTTGGTTTGGTTGTCTTTCATGTTTGAAACTTTCCTCAAAAATCTTGCACTTTTTGGTTCTCACTTTTTTAAGAATAGGATAACAAAAAGCAAATACAAACTTCTGCATCTAAAAGACAGGTTTATAGAACCATGAGTTTCTTTGTAGAGAAGTTCAGCAAAATTTAAACCATGACTCTTGGGGAATCACAACTGGCAGTATCTCTTTGTATTGTCTCTTGGAGAGTTAACTTACCAAATAAATATCTTTTATCTCTAGAATGGGGCTGTAAGTCTGCCTTCTGATACTCACCACAGGAAGAATTTAACTGAGTCCTCCCCAAATCTCAAATCCTTCAGGTTCAAACCTTTCAGAATATAATTCTCTAGTCTACACATGTGGCTCAGAGCTAGCTGTCTGGGAGTGAGAGTGGCCTAAAGATCTATAGATCTAACTTTTAGAAACTTCCAGTGTATCCAACTTTTTCAACCTATCAACCATCCTGTGTCCAAGATGCTGGTTCTTCTGTTTTCTGACAGCTACTCAGGATCTGCGACAGGCATTGGCTGGCCTCCCAGTTTTCCATCTGCCCTTTCCCCTTTGTCCATTTGTAAGAGGTTAGCTTTCAACTTTTTCTGGCATCCCAAATAAACTGCTATTTACAGCCATTCTTTTTTACCTCTGACATTCTGTTTTCTATTTTGGCAATCTCTCTGTCTTTGTAAGGTTGCTTTTTTACATATTTACTATAATTCCAGCGGTGTCTCTTTGAAAGTTTAGAGGTAGTGTGCCAAATCAATCCACTAACTTATCACAGATTCCTCACCTGAGTAGCCACTCATTCAACTAATATATACTACCATCTATTGAACTATATTCTGGGGACGCCATGATGAATATGGTATACCTATAGTCAGTGGAGTCTGGAAGGAAGATAGGTATGTTACTAAATAAGTGAATATTTACTATAGCTATTATTATTATTGTTATTGGCAATAATACTATGGTCATATGTGAGCTAGTCTTAGCTCAAAGTGATTTATAAATATATAAGTGAATATTTACTACAGCTATTATTATTATTGTTATTGGCAATAATACTATGGTCATACGTGAGCTAGTCTTAGCTCATAGTGATTTATAAATATCTCATTTCATAATTTGGGCAGAAGATATAGTGGATAACAGCACACTATCAGTAGCTAAAACGTGGTAATGGTCCAATTATTTAAACCCTCTGCCTCAGGTTCTTCATCTGTAAGTCAGGGTCAATAATAGTTCCTATATTATATGGTTTTTATAAGGATTACAAAAGGTAATAGATCTGAGGTGATGAGAACAATGCTTTATATAGTGTAAGCATATAATAAATCATTGCCAAAACAAAACTAAATAAAACAAACAAAATCATACAGTTTCTTAAGTGCTATAGTATAGTACGCCTTATAACAGTAGGGATGAAAACCTGAGATCATTCAGAAAAGTGTTTCACAGTATCATATAGGGTCATGGCACCCATTCTATTTCCTAAATAGAAGAAATATTTTTCAGCATTAATCCCAATAATGTAGTTGATACTGTATTTTAAAAACAGTAGAATTAAACTTTTCCTTGCTCATTCCATTTATTGGGTGCTTACCTCCAAGTTTACTTAGTTATATACATTATTTTTCTTATATATTGATGAATAGGTATTATTTTCATTTTGCCAATGAGAAGCTGAAGCCCAGGAAAGTTATGCTACCAGCTCATCGTCACAAAGAACAGAGAGTATGTGCTGTTGAAACTGGATGAATCAAAATGCTCATAGTAAAAACCTGCATTCACCCTCAAAAAGACATTTTACTTAGAAGAAATCATTATTTATCATTTAGGTACTTAATATTGAAGATAACAAAAACCAAAAAATCATCAACATTTGGGAAAAAGTAACATTGTGAAAAAAGGCATCAAACTCAACAAAATACAAGAATCTAAAGTAGAAGATGTTAGAAAAATTTAAATAAAGCTATTAATATAAATATAATAAGAATCCTTGCTGAGACTCCAGAATACTTTTTTAAAAAGTAGATTCATATTGTTATAAAAAAGAAAGAATAAAGATTTCTTGGATAATAAAGTAATTATTTATAAAATTAAAATCAAAATTAACAGGGCAAAAGAGGATTGAACACAGTTGGAAATCAATTTAATAAATTATGAAATTGAGCTGAAGCTCAATTGATTTGATGAATGAACAATTGATATGTACCTCTGAGAAGGTACATAATAAAAATGACATGAAAATTATGAGAGAAAGATTAAAAAACATAGAGGAATAAAATTTAACTTGATAAAGGCAATCTGCAAGAAACCCATAGACTCTCACACATAATGGTGCAATATTTTAAACTTTTCCATTAAAGTCAGGAATAGACAAAATGCAATTGGTACTATATGACTAAGCTAGGCAATTGAAACAATGCAAAAAGACAAAAAATAAAAATCAAACAAGGAAGGAGGCAAAACCATATTTGTGTTAAAATTGTCTGCCTAGAAATCTTAAGATAATTAATTGAAAAACTTGTAGGACTTTAGTTTAGGAAAGTGATCAGATATTAGATCAACATGTACAAATTCATAATTTCCTTTGGTACAGCAAAACTAATTGGATAATGTGATGAAATAACCCCATTTACCTCAGCAATCAATATTCTGAAAAAAAGGAAGGGGGGTACTAAGCCTAATATAAAATAAGTTAAACAATGTTATGGAAATTATAAGCACCATGAAAACTATAAAAATTATTTAAAAACTATAAAATACAAGCTCAAATGCTTGGGTAAATAGAGAAATAGATCATCTTCTGGTTGAGAAAAGCTGTCAAATCTCTACAAATTAAAATATAAATTCAGTGCAAAACCCAATTTTATTCCCAAGAGAACTTTTTATGTGACTTGACAGCTGCTTTCAGCATTTATTCAGAAAAGAAAATGTTCAACAGGAACCAATGATTTTTAAAGCAGTCCAGTGAGTAAGTAATGACCTTACATATTATTAGATCATACTCCAGTAATTGAAAGAGTTAGCTTAGATGTAGAAATATACAAATAGATTAAGACAATAGAATTTTTAGAAGTAGAGGAAACAGATACAACATACATGAGAATTTTGTCTTTAAACGTTTATGAAAATTTTTAAAAAGTGGATTACAGCCATTATCAATTGATAAACTTGAAGTTGATCTTTGGGAAAATTCTGGAATGTATTTTCAAATGGATGGACTATGAACATTTAGAACAGACTGTGATCTCTAGCAGTCAATATGAACTCCCTCAGGGGTGCCTGGGTGGCTCATTGGTTAAGCACCTGCCTTCACCTCAGGTCATGATCCCAGGGTGGGGACAAGAGCCCTGAAAGGGGTTCCCTGCTCAGTGGGGAGTCTGCTTGTCCCTCTACATTTCCCTACCCATGCTCTTTTTCATTCATGCTCTCTCTCATTCTCAAATAAATAAAATGTTTCAAAAAAAAGAAAAAAGTTTCAAAAATTAAAAAATGAACTCCCCCAAATATAAATAAATATATGCAAATTAGGTCATACTAACCTCATTTTCTGAGAAATGATCATCTACACAGTAAAATAATTTTTTAAAGTTTATGAGAATTTTGTCAAGTCCCTGAAATTCCTTTGCATTGGTAATTCAATAATCAAATTGATGAAAGTGGTTTTTATTAAAAAAAAAAAAGCACAGACTTAGGATTAAAAGGAAGTGGATTTAATCTTTCCACTGACAAAACACTAGTGACCCTGGAGAAATCATATGACTTAGTGTTATTGAAAAATAAGAGTCTAAAAGTAATTTTTCCAATCTTTAATATTTTAGAAATCATCAAATAAAATCATCTATAAGTCTTCCATAATTTACAAAATATATGCATGTAATATTTTTGGACCAGAATTTTTTTTTTCGCTCTCTTTCATATAGACAGAGGAAAACTAGGGATTACATATACACAAAATGGTTACTGTTGGTAGAATATCATTGCCATCTGCAAAGTAAAAGTCATTCAATCTTTGCAATTTCCAAATCAATGAACAGCACCCTGAGATAAACTTTCTTCAATAAAATACAAGTTACTAATATATAAAAATGGAAGAGAGAAAAGGTAAGGGAGTCAAGAGTTAAGTTTTAGACTTGATAAGATAAAGAATTTTGGGGGACATCCAGCTTTAATGTTGAGTAAGCAACTGGATATACAAATCTGGAGTTCATAGGAGAGATCTAGTTGAAGGTATAAATTTTGGGATTCATCAATACTGAAATTGTATTAGAAGTCATTTAGGGAGTAAGAGCCAATAGAGAAGGGAAGATGTTAGAGGAAAGAGTTGTAATAATTAGAAGTTAAAGAAAAGAGACTGAAAATAAGTAGCCAAAGAGGTGAGCGGAAAACCAAGAGGTTGTAGAATCCATAAAGGCAAGTTTAAAAAAAAAAAGACTCAATAGGAAAAAGCAATCAGCTACATCAATTGCTGCTGATAGGAAGAGTAAGATGAAGAATGAAAAGTGATCATTGACTTCAGCATTGTGAAGGTCAATGGTGATCTTGAGGACAGTTTCAGGAAAGTGGAGCGCATACTCAGCTGATTGCAGTCTTCAAAGAGAACAAGAAGAGAGGAGCTTGAAACAGACAGCATTGTTTTAAAGGGGAGTAGAAGAGTGGAAAATCGCCAGATGAAGATGTGGCATAAAGGCAGAGTATCTTTTGGTTTTGTTTTTATTTTTATAATGGAAGTTTTTTCCTTATATTGCATGCTGTTTAGGCTGATTTAGGAGAGAAGGAAAATATTCAGTTTCAGGAGAAGGAACAACTGCTAGAACAAGTCTTTTGAGACGGTGAAAACGTATAAATCTAATAGAGAATTTAAGAAATTAGCTTATTAAGGGTCATACTGAACATTCTGAGCTCCAAACTCTGTTATATAGAGCAATCCTGTTTCCTTCTGGCCGGTAACTGAATTGTGGGAGAGGAAATAATAGGTTTTTTGAAAATTACAAATTACTATTTATCTAAACATATTTGCTTTAAACTAAAACTGGCACAACTACTGCTCTGATATCCCCCCAGTCTATAAAGTTTGTCAATAAGCATAAAAGAATATCAAGCTATCAGCCTGCATTGACTTGTTCCAAGCATCTCTGTTGCCAGACAATAACTCTCAGTATTTGACTAGGTAACTCAATTACATTTCAAGATGGTTCACCTAATCTAGGAATACAGCAAAGTTCCAATTTCTTGACAGAAAAGTCTGAGATCTCAATGTGATCAATCTTATAAGATTGATTTAAAAAATTGATAAATATTACCAATTAAAATATTTATACCTATAATATCACAGTTCATATTTTATTCATTACACACAGGATATCCATAGTGGAAAGTATTAATATTTGATCCACTATATCTACAAAATTGACAGTATTATGTTTCTCGGGATAATTCTTTGTAAATATCCAAAATCTCAAAATTCAATTTGATTATATTTTTAGCTCTTACAATAATATCAAAATAAAAATAAAGAATTGCTCCAGCAACACCACACAAAAAGACAAGAATTTAGGTGGAAGGAAAGCATTTATCAATTAATAGTACTTGTATTTTGCCTCCCAAATTGTCTAGTGCTATATTCATTACTTCGAAAAAAGGAGAAAAATGACATCCTCCATCTTTTAGTTACTATTACTGTCTACCAACTTACCCCCAAACTCAGTAGCTTAAAACAATAAGTAATTTATAATGTCACATGGATTGTGCAAGTCAGGGATTGGGGTGATTCTTTTGCTTATGGCTTCAACTAAGGCCACTCAATGGTACCTAGCTGGTAGTTGGGATAGTCTATAGGCTTGAAGATGGTAACAATCAAATGCTTGGCATTTTGGTAGGGATGGCTGGAATACTGGACCCTGAGAATGACTCTCAGCAGGACCACCTACGTGTACTCTCTCCAGCCTGTTGGTCTCAAGCGTTTGAAGTTATTACACAGCAACTGATTTTCCTCATGGTGAGTATTCTAAGTGAAGCAGGAGGAAATCACATGTTTTTGTTTGTTTGGGGCTTTTTTAAAGGAAAAAATGAAATCGCTTATTAAAAATGCTTACAATATCTGACATCCAGTAGGTGTGCAATAAATGTAAACTAGTTCTCTATAATCCTTCCCTTCTTTGCTTTTTTTTCTTTTCTTCCTTCCCTTCCTTCTTTCCTCCCTTCCTTCCTTCTTTCCTTCCTTTCTTTCTCATCCTTTTTTTTCTGAGTACAACATACTGATTGTTAAAACACCTTCAAAAGAGATCTAATATGACTTCTCTTATATTCTATTGATTGAAACTGCCACCAGCCCACTCAGATTTAAAGGTAGGAGACATAGACTCTCCAGTTCTCAACGGAAAGAATGTCAATGAATATGTGGCCTTTAAAAAAAAACAATCAAGCAAACAAACAAAAGAATAACACAATCCTCAGAGATCATCAAATAAGTTAAATAATTAAAAATTCAGTTTAAAAATAACTACAACTTCAAAGAATCTTCAGAAAAAGATGGGACACTAGTAAATTCAATGAACAAAATATCTAAAGTTAGTTTCATCATCATGGAATAATTCTGACAATAATTTTTAGTAAACTATGGATATTTATTTAACAGGAATACTAGAATGGTGCACAGGACTTACATAAGACATCTGATAGAGTCTTTAATGATGACTCTGCCGAAAAAAACCTGAGTATAATCAGGGAGGCCAGAATTGCTGTGAATTCAGAAGGAGTCCTAGAGGTATAGAATGCTTTTATGTCATCGACATAACTTTGGACTAGATTGTAAAGAGGTTGAATGATATAGCCCAAACTTAAAGTATATATGTGATAGGATAGAGCATAATTTTTCAGAATGCTGTCCTGAAAATACTGTCCAATCGGATGTTATTAATACAGGTTTTCATGTTCAACACAATGGGAAATATCACTCTTAGCTTTTGAAGAATAACAACTAAAGAATCTTTTAAATTTGAAGTACAAAAATATTTTTCATTGTATGTTATTCTGAGCATGAACCCACACACTGAAAAATAGTACCATGAGTATAACTACAAATGGGAACATGTGTATAGCTCAGCAGGAGTAAAAGGAGGAGGAGAAGGAGGAGGAGGAAAGCAACAGAACTGATAGGAATATTAGATAGTAAAGTAACCACCAAAATACCTGATATTTGTTGCAATTTATTAAAAGCAAAAATCCATGAGGCACCTAGGTGGTTCAGTCAATTCAGCCTCAGACTCATGATTTTGACTCAGGTCATGGTCTCAGAGTTGTGAGATCAAGCCCTGAGTCAGTCTCTCTCAGTGTGGGGTCTGCATGAGATTCCCTTTGCTTTTCCCCCTGCTCATTTGTGAGCTTGTGCTCTCTTTCTCTCCCTCAGATAAATAAATAAAACATGATATATATATTTTTTTAAAGTACAGATCCATTAGAAGTGAGTTGAGATCACAATCTATAATATATTGGGTAGAAAATTCCTAGAGCAGTTTAATAATGGATTCTTCATTTAAAAAAGAATATTGAGAAAGAATCTCAAATTTATGGAAGAAGAAATTTGCTAATGAGGGTATTTAACCCACATCATTTGAAAATGTTTATAAAGATGGAGTATAGTGCCTCAAAGGGAACCGATTCTCAGTAATAGGAATTCTGTAATCATCAGTTGGATGACAACTCTGTCATTGGTGTAATCCACAGATTCAAGTATACTAGTGGTATATATAAAATCACAGAGATGTCCAGCTCAATAGTTATCAAGCTTTTCACAATTTATCACTTTTAATCTGGTCTTCTATATTCCCTGATTCTGTTTCCAAGGTTATAAAGCACTATCACTTGTCCTGCTTCATTTCACTTAAGACATCCTTGCACTTTTGTTCCACCTATTTTGACCCATGATGCTGTCAGGGCATGACTTTATGACTTGTCCCTAGGCCCTCACACTACTTCTGTGAATAGGAGACACTCTCACCTCCATCTCCTTTCCCAGCCTAGTAGAAACATAGTCCTTTATACTTACCTTCTTCATTGGAATAGGGTTTAGTATAATTCAAGAATCTGGTAACAGTTTAAAAAGCTTGTCCTTGAATGTCTCTTCTTTTCTTTCTTTTTTTTTTTTTTAAGATTTTATGTATTTATTTGAGAGAAAGAGAGAGCAGCAGTTGGGGGGCGCAGAGGGAGAAGCAGACCTCCCCCATCCCCGACAAAAACACACTGAGCAGAAAGCCTGACACATGGCTCAATCCCAGGACCCTAGGATCATGACGTGAGCCAAAGGCAGATGCTTAACCAACTGAGCCACCCAGGTGTCCTTTGAATGTCATTTTCATTTTCTATTTTAAAATCATCTTCAATGAACTGAACATGATATTAGTTCCAGTGTCTTTTCTACATCTTTCTCCTGTGAGCCAAGTCTATCCTCCTTGGCAACTACAGTAAAGATGCCAGCAGTTGACAATAATCTCAGAATCATCTATTTCTGGATAGGTGTCTTCCAATGTAGAAAAGTGAGGATCATTTCCAATGAACAGGGAAATGAGACAATTCTAAGTCATATAGCCTCACTGACAGAGAATGATTAGTATTGCTAGAAAGAATCTTATTGCAATGATTCCACCAACAGAATTTCTAATGCCAAGCATACATTTAAGTATAGATTTGGTTACATGATTTCTCATTCAAATAAGAAGGACTAGCCCTTCATGATGGTGAATGATATGTAATATGATCAGGTCTAGGTGTAGGACAAAGGAGACAACTAAAGCATTTCTCTAGAGAAGTTAATTTCTATGGTTTTTGTTGTTGTTGTTCTTGTTTTTTTTTTTAAGATTTTATTTATCCATTTGACAGAGATTACAAGTAGGCAGGGAGGCGGGCAGAGAGAGAGGGGGAAGCAGGCCCTGCTGAGCAGAAAGCCCAATGCAGAGCTTGATCCCAGGACCCTGGGATCACGACCCGAGCTGAAGGCAGAGGCTTTTACCCACTGAGCCACCCAGGCACCCCAATTTCTATGGTTTTAACAAACATGAAGAAAACTCCCATACCCTATCATAATCATCACAAAATCACTTACTTCAGTGATTCCTGATATGATGAAGACACTTGCAGGCTTGTTAGTTTCAGTGTAATTGAAATAATCAATGAGCCAACTGTCAACTGCTATTGCTTATGGTTTGGATAAGATATTGAGGCCCAACAAAGTACGCTGATCTTTGACCTGGAAAGTAGCATCTTTATGTGTTCATCCTTCCAAATAAGTTTGAAATATTAAAAATCTAATCTACAACTAGATACATTCTCAAGTGGACAAGTAAATGGTCTATTTCATCACCAAATTCAAGCGCAAGCTTAAAAGGATATCAATGAGCCAAAAGTATTTCTGCCCTCTGTACAATGCATGAACATGCTAAAGTCCTTAAGTAACACTCAGACCAGTATTGAGATAGTGTTCATCTATGAATAAATCTAAACTACTTATGCACATTTTGAAGAACTGAGCTAACATGAAATCTGCCACCTTGATCACTACAAAGAAAGCTCTATGTTTGACAAGTCATTGCTGAGGCACTATATATGTCCCCAAATCTCAGAAGCTTCTGAAGGACTTTTTCAACGACAGATGATCAAACAAGATCACAAACCCCAATGACCATTGTTGATGGAGCAGCTGCCCAGGAAGCCAATACGTCAGGAGACAAATCAGAAAATGTTAATATTTTTTGTCTCCAAATGTTACTCATGGCTTCCTTGGTATTAAAAGTGATAATAAAGGCACAATTGTTCTTATCAAACATAATACCCCCTTTTCCACACACACAAAAAGACATAGACTTTCATTTCCCATTCTCATAACCATTTGGCTTTATGAAGATGGGAAGGCAATGATAAAGAAAAACCTTGCCTGGAAAGTTTGACATCCCACGCATTCCCATGAGCCATGTGGCATTCCACAGATTGAAATCACCTTTGGTGCTAATGCCTGTGATAGATAACCTTAAAGGTGTCCATGGTGGATCAGGTTATAGTAAATAAAGAAAGAATTATAATCACTCTTGACAAAGGCTGTTTGAGCAAAGGCAATAGTGAGCAGATAGTCAAGGAGGTTAAGAAATACAGCCAATGAAGATAAGAAGTCCAGAAAAAAGATGCCATCGGAGGCCTAAATTGAATCTTAAATGTTTAATATGAAGGCCATAGGAGAAGATGAGAACCCTCCAGGAAAGACGAATGATAAGAATCAGCAAAAGATGTTTGACAAGTGCACTAAATTACCAGCTGGCTAGACAAAAATCAGACTTCGCAGAAGGATGACTTCGAACATCAGAATGACCTGGTAAAAGTCTGTAAGCTCTTCATTATTAAGCAGTTTCAAGTTCAGGGAATATGCTAGAAAGGAAAACAGCTTCCTCAGGAGCAGAATTCCTTCTTCTTTTTTTTTTTTTTTAAAGATTTTATTTATTTATTTGACAGAGAGAGATCACAAGTAGACAGAGAGGCAGGCAGAGAGAGAGAGGAGGAAGCAGGCTCCCTGCTGAGCAGAGAGCCCGATGCGGGACTCGATCCCAGGACCCTGAGATCATGACCTGAGCCGAAGGCAGCGGCTTAACCCACTGAGCCACCCAGGCGCCCTCCTTCTGAAGGTACCTCTGAACCTACTGTTGATGATGACTAATCTTCCAGTAAATCAAAATCTTTTGAAGAACCAAATATTAGGAAAATTCATTCATTGTAGTTTAATCATATTTCACATAAAAAATCATGTATTAGGGTGCTTGGGTGGCTCAGTCATTAAGCTTCTCCCTTCGGCTCAAGGTCATGATCCTAGGACTTTGGGATCGGGTGCTGCATCAGGCTTCCTGCTCCATGGGAAGCCTGCTTCTCCCTCTCTCACTCCCCCTGCTTGTGCTCCCTCTCTCCCTGTGTCTTTCTCTCTGTCAAATAAATAAATAAAATCTTAAAAGGAAATCATGTATTAAAGTTTTACTGGAGTGTTTCAGTACTTGGCTACACACATAGCAAAAGTCAATACGATTGTACTTTATTGGCGTTTGTGTAAGCATGTAGAAAATTCAATTTATGTTTTAAATAATAATTTAAATAATTAGATACCATAAACATATATAGGTGATTAATTACATAATTCAATTCAGTCTTTAAATAAATATATCATATATAATATCAAATTAATAGATTTTATATGTAAAACTTGTAGAATGGTAATAGTACTGGTAAAGAGGAAATTAGGGAGAGAAAGGGGGATTTATCCCAGTTTTTATTATAACAGATGTTTCCAGGAATCTTGGAAGGATAAATGCTTCCTAAAGTCACTCTTGAAACATAATTTAATTCTGAAGGACATAAATCATTGAGACTAAATTATTAGAGTTAATCCAAGCTATATATCTGTCTAAAAACTATGATGATGGATGGATATAAAGTTTATTCATGTTAGGTGTTCAGGAATAAAAGTATGCAACTATTTATTTAATATCTGTCTCAAAACTACCAAGATAAATGAATATGAAGTTTATTCTTTTAAAGTTTTAAGGAATACAAAAATATATGCTATTTATTTAATAATAATTTATGGCCATTACATTGTATGCTTTATATAGTAATTCTCCCATCATTTAATTTAGTCTTCATAACAAACTTCAGAATTGGCTACAATTATTTATTTTATAGATGAACACACTGAGACATAGAGAGGATAGGGTAGTTGATCAAAGTTACATAACCAAGAAGTGTTTCTTTTAGAAAATAAAATGAAACAGTTTCATTCTGAAGTTTATGTTCTCAACTGATTTCTCTGTTGGCTCTCTTTAATAATAATACATCTGAAAACAGCTGGGTATATCCAAGGTCAATGGTCAGTTATTTAATGATCGTTGTTAACTGATGAGCATTGCACTTACAAAACCTTAGTATTTTTTGATTTCCAAGATATTAAAATTGCTTATAAATCTTTGATAAATTGTCCACAATAGCACTACCAGCTATAATATAACTAAACTGCCAAACAATCATAATGACTCCATAATCACTGAAAAATAAAAATGCCATTCTTCACACTAATATCCTTAGAAAACTGAATGATATCAAATTTAATATCCACTAATATGACACAATTCCTTTAATTTTCCAAGCGAGGCTTGAGGGACAGACTGATTGAGATCACTTTTTTTTTTTCTTTTCCCAGCATCTGTCCACATTAGACAAACAGCATCATTAAAGATACCACCTTTAATAAAATGTTTGGAAATGTTGAAACAGACAATCTAAGTCTGAAGAAAGGGTCACTGGCCAACTGAGGAGCTCTCTCTTGAGCTCCAAACACCCTGTGTTCATTACGAAACCCCCCTCAGCTACAGATCAGCATTATCATTAATGCTTTCCAACATTTACCAGGAAAAGAATGCACACAAATGGTAACATAATACCTGCACTGAGGATCATTACCATTTAGCTCACATTAAGATTAAGAAGTGAAGTTAAAAATCTGTCAGGAAATGTGACTTTCATGCGTACAACCTTAATTTCTGTTTTCTTGTCCTTTTATCTTTCTTGATATGAGCTTAAAATGGGAAGATATTTGCAATAAACAATGCATAATGTTCTTGAAAAAGTGTTATTTCATAAATTGGGTTTATTTCGTAATAACGTGTGAGAAACTAAACAAAATTCTCAAATAAAATTATTCACTGAAAGTATCAGTTTTCTAACAAGATGAAAATACTCTGGATTAAAAGATGATAATGGTTGCTAAGGCTGTAGGAAATCAAATGTACATGCAATTTAAATGTAAATAGGGCACGTACTTTGGTACCATCCAGGAATATGGACCTTATGAAAAACATATCACTTACTTTAAAGAAAACACACCAGATATGGCAATGCTCAAAACATCCAAACAGATGGCTGTACGCTTTTCATAACTTAATAATTTTGAATGTTCTTTAGCAGAGAAAAATGGGTAGTCATATCACTATTAAAGCTAAAAAGGATTTTCTTTATAAGTAACAAAGTCCATTGCTTCAAGTTAAAAGCTTACTTTTGTGCATATGGCAATTAATTTATTTAAAATTATGACACAGAATTTATGATATGCTTTCTAAAGAATAAGAAGTCTGAAATGATCCTAAGATATTCTAGGACATAGGACTCATGGAAATTTGGAGAATGCAGTTCCTATTGTGATATGCTTTTTTTTTTTAAGATTTTATTTATTTATTGGACAGAGAGAGATCACAATTAGGAAGAGAGGCAGGCAGAGAGAGAGGGGGAGGCAGGCTCCTCACCAAGCAGAGAGCCCGATGCGGGGCTTGATCCCATGACCCTGGGATCATGACCTGAGCCAAAGGCAAAGACTTTAACCCACTGAGCCACCCGGGTTCCCTGTGTGATGTGTTTATAAGGGTTATTCTCTTTTCCCTCATAGCAATTTGGTTATCCTATATAATATTGTAAAGTCATCTGCATTTGAAAAATAAAACTTATTTATTCTATCAGGTCTTAACTTCTTTCTATATACCTTTCCTTTTCCTATTTTTGTTCATTTTTTATTTCTTTCCAGATGATTTTCCTTTTACTAAGTTAAATGTGCCATTGAAAATTACCTAAGTAATTAAAATAATGATACATGAAATAATTTCAATAAAAATAGTTGTCAAAAAAGTTGTCAACAACTTTATTTTCACTCATTCCCGAGATAATTAAAAAAAAAAAAGTGCTTCCTCTGCCATTTTATAGAAACATTATTGTGAGGTTTGTACCTATTTAAAGGAATAATGGGGTGCCTGGGTGGCTCAGTCTGTTGAGCATCAGTCTTGGTTTTGGCTCAAGTCATGATCTCAGGGTCCTGGGATTGAGCCCCATGTGGGGCTCCACACTCAGTGCAGAGTCTGTTTGTCCCTTTCCCTCTCCTTCTGCTTCTCACCCTCTCACCCACCCCCAAGGCCTCTCTTTCTCTCTCAAATAAATAAATAAAATCTCAAGGAAAAGAAAGGTAAATAACATCTCACAACCTCATGCTGTGCTTACTAAAGTTGGTATTCTGTCAGTATTCTGCAATACATAAAAGCTATCAATCAGACTTTATTTGTAGGCAATGATAGACATGGTGATGGGAGAGTGAAATTGTTAAATCTCTTTTGATTAAAATAATAATAATAATAATAATAATAATAATAATAATAATTTGTTTCATAAGTTTAAGAGACTGTGTCTTTGGCCCCAGTTACCTATTCTAAAATGTAAAGTGTTGGTTAAAATTACAATGGGGACCAAATTGAGGGTAGGGATGGTTTTAAGTAGAACTGAAGAAAATATAATGACACCACTACCTAAAGGAATTGTATTTATTATTTAGATTCATATTTTAGAATCATAAAGAAATATAGTATGTGCTGTTCTATTAAGTAAAAATCTAATAGGTAATATTTATTGTTATGATACATATAACATTTGTAATTTTTAAAATATTTATATTTTAACAAAAGTTTATAGCTTTAAAATTTATAATAATATTTTCAAAAGTTCCAGTAAAAATGAGTATATTGATACTCCAAAATACTGTTTCTGACAAAAAAAGTTAAATCCAGTAACAATACTGTAAGATGGTACACTGGCATTTAATGATGTTACTTTTATTTATAATATTAAGCATAAGTACAAAATATTTGGATTAATGAAAATGAATAGTTTCATTTCTATACTTTGCTAATGTTTTAGTATTTCCAGTACATATTGTACATTTTCGGAAAAAGTATAACATAAAATTTATAGGTTAGTTTTTTAAATCTTTTATTATTGAGATAAAAATTTACATATCTTGTATGCATAGATCTTGAATGTGCATTTCAGTATGTCTTGATAAATATTTAAATTCCTATAACTACCATCCCAATCAAGATATAGAGCAATTTCATCACTCTAGAAGGAAATCATCTGTTCTGAATTCCGAAAGCTACAAAGACAGTCCTTCTAAGTAACATTAACAGAAATGTGAGAAGTTCCTGAGATACAAATGTGATATTCTGAGTTTCCAGTTAAAAATAATAGGCACCATAGGGAAATCAGAGAAGAAAGAAAGAAAAGTTATGGATAATAGAAAATACTATTTTGCATATTAAAAAATGACAGAACCAATTATATAGAAACCAATAGCTTCTCAACTTACTCAGAGTAAAAGCTAAAATTCTCAGCTATAAGATTTGGTTCTCCATTGCCTTTCTGACCTCACCTCCTATTATACTACTTTTTTTCTGCTTTACTTGTTTTTTTTTTTTTAAAGATTTTATTTATTCATTTTACAGACAGAGATCACAAGTAGGCAGAGAGGCAGGCAGAGAGAGAGAGGAGGAAGCAGGCTCCCTGGTGAGCAGAGAGCCCAACGTGGGACTCGATCACAGGACCCTGGGAACATGACCCGAGCCGAAGGCAGCGGCTTTAACCCACTGAGCCACCCAGGCGCCCCTCTGCTTTACTTGTTAAATATGCTCTTGCCACGGGGCCTTTCACATGCAGTTTGCTTGCATCAAATGCTCTTTTGCTTGTTATTCCTGCTGCTGCTTTCTGCAGTTGGTCAGACCCTTACTCAGACCCTTTTCTTTCTTTCTTTCTTTCTTTCTTTTTTTTAAAGATTTCACCTATTTATTTGACACAGAGAGATCACAAGTAGGCAGAGAGAGGGAAGTAGGCTCCCCACTGAGTAGAGAGCCCTATGCGGGCCTCGATTCCAGGACCCTCAGATCAGGACCGGAACTGAAAGCAGAGGCTTAACCCACTGAGCCACCCAGGCACCCCACTTAGAAACTTTTTAATGAGGTATTCCTTAGTCTGCCCTTCAAAAATATCACACACTTCCCATACTCAGACCACCACTTTAAATTCTCTTCCTTCTTTTGTTTTTTTTCCTTTAGTTCTTATTATTGCCTAATCAACCTAATTTTTTACAGTATTTATCTTATTTATTGTCTGGCTCCCTTACTGGACCACAAACACCATAAGAGAAGTGGCTTTCATACCCAGCCCTTAGAAGAGTTTCTGGTTCACATAGTGTCTTCATCAAATAATTGTCAATGAATAAATCAACAATAAGAAAACACTCCTAAACATGAATATAAAATACTGAGGTTAATCAATCAGCCGAATGTTTTTATACTCAAATTTTCCCTCCTTCCAACATTCCAATTTTCTTACTTCATGTATATCTTACTTTGTAAGGAATTATTAAGATATGTTTTCATCCAAAATAGTGCCATCTAGCTGCTCTTGTTAGAAATACTTGTTAGTAGTACCAGGCAACAAAGTTCTGGGACCATGATTACCTTCCCCTACCTTTAAAACTCTGCCTCTTACACTGTTGGTGGGAATGAAAGTTGGTGCAGCCACTTTGGAGAACAGTGTGGATATTCCTCAAGAAATTAAAAGTAGAGCTTCCCTATGACCCTGCAATTGCACTACTGGGTATTTACCCCAAAGATATAGATGTAGTGAAAAGAAGGGCCATCTGTACCCCAATGTTTATAGCAGCAATGGCCACGGTCGCCAAACTGTAGAAAGAACCAAGATTCCCTTCAACGGACGAATGGATAAGGAAGATGTGGTCCATATACACTATGGAGTATTATGCCTCCATCAGAAAGGATGAATACCCAACTTTTGTAGCAACATGGATGGGACTGGAAGAGATTATGCTGAGTGAAATAAGTCAAGCAGAGAGAGTCAATTATCATATGGTTTCACTTATTTGTGGAACATAACAAATAACATGGAGGACATGGGGAGATGGAGAGGAGAAGGGAGTTGAGGGAAATTAGAAAGGGAGGTGAACCATGAGAGACTATGGACTCTGAAAAACAACCTGAGGGTTTTGAAGGGGCGGGGGGTGGGAGGTTGGGGGAACTAGGTGGTGGGTATTAAGGAGGGCACGTATTGCATGGAGCAGTGGGTGTGGTGCAAAAACAATGAATACTGTTATGCTAAAAAGAAATAAAAAATAATAAATTTAAAAACAAAACAAACAAACAAAAAAATCTCGCCAGAACCGTGGGCTATTGGGAGAGATGGGCTCCCTCAAAAAGCTTTTAGGATCCAAATTTAGAACATGCCCTGTGATCACCATTAAAAGCCCTAAGAACATGTTCTAATATTGTGATAATAATATTTTATATTTTAAAACATTGAAAACCTGAATTTTAGACAATATACGAATGTTTAGTAGGAACCTATAGCCGTAGTCAACCACACTTAGAACACATTTCTACTTCTCTTCCTTTTTTTTCCCTTCCCAAAGCCAGCTATGTCACCATTGAGTTACAAAGTAGTTTCACAACCCATAAAAATCTAAACTGTTTGGCCCAGAGTCGAATGCCTACCTTCCAAGAGAAAGAAAGGCAGAGAAACAGATTGCCTATCAGTCACTCCGACTGACTGCTTAAAAAGCTATTGTTTGGGGCGCCTGGGTGGCTCAGTGGGTTAAGCCGCTGCCTTCGGCTCAGGTCATGATCCCAGGTCCTGGGTTCAAGCCCCGCATCGGGCTTTCTGCTCAGCAGGGAACCTGCTTCCTCCTCTCTCTCTGCCTGCCTCTCTGCCTACTTGTGATTTCTCTCTGTCAAATAAATAAATAAAATCTTTAAAAAAAAAAAAGCTATTGTTCTTTGGCAGACAGCAGAAATTTCAAAGTGAGAAAACAATTTCTTAAACCAAAATATTTACCAAATAATACACACCAGTATTATAGTTCAGAGGTTTCATTTATACTTAATCATCCAATCAATTAATTCTTCACATAATCCATTTTAAGACCATCATTTGAATAACTGACCTCAAATATTTTATTCCTTAGAATTAGGTTACCAAATTCTCAAAGAACATATGTTTTTTTAAGAATAAATTACAGCTGATGGTATTGTTTCCCTTGAATCTCTCTCTTTTTCATATACACACATATTCATAGGTCCTCATAAATGTAAGAATGAAGAACTGGAATAAATTCTATAGCATTTTCTATAGAGTGGCTCTCAAAACTTACTCTTGAACACATAAAAATATGGAAAGTATCTTTCTATATTATATTCCTAATGCAAAGTTATAAGTATCAACTGGGATGTAAGTATCAATGAGGATGAATTAATTTTCCAATAATGCATAAAGATCTAATTCAATGTGAGGTCAATGACTCAGGAAACAGACACATTTAGATGTGGTGTGGGCCTCTGAGAAGATTCATCTGGTCTCTAGAGGCTCAGGTTCATTGATATCTTCTTGTTACAAACTTCCTTTTTCCCTTGGCATCTTCTTCAGTCTGATCTACCTAGTGGCAGCAAAAGGCTGCAGCATTTTCAAGCCTTATCTCCACAGAAGAAGAGAAAGATTCCTTTTCTTTAACTATTGAAAAAAATCCTAAGCATTAGTCTGATTGGGCCAGCTGAGTTTATACTGCCATTCTGGAACCAGCTATTGGGCACATGGGATTATATTATGCCAATAAATTAAGCCATTAACGGTCTGAATGGTTATCACTCAAAAGAAAGGGGTGGAAGGAATGCAGAGATGACAAACCAGCATTTAATACAAAATTTATATATACTCTTTAGTTCTATTAATTGCTCAGCCAACAGATATTTATTGAGTTTCTATGAGACACGCAAGAATAAGGCAGAGACTGAGAGAAATACAAAGAAATATGACAGAGCTCTTATCTCAAGAAAGCTAAAATCTAGTTTGATTTCAATCAGAAATAAAAACACACAAAAACGAGAGTGCAGTCACTGCTAAAGGTTTAGGCATTGTCATAGAGCAGTGAGGGTTCCAAGAATAGAAGATATAAAGAAGAAGATATAAGAAGATATAAAGAAGGAAGACCGCGGTAAACAGGAGCAGGTGAAGCATGCTACTTAAAAGACATTGGGACAATCCAGGGTATCTAAAATGGAAACATGCTGAAAAAAATAATTAGTCTGTATTTTGTAATGTTTTAGTATTTTTTTAAACTATAGAGGACTCTTTACTGATGGCATTTTCATCTAGCCAGGATATGTATATACAGGCACAGAGAAATGTCTCAAATAATGTTGACAGAATGCAATACTTACTACTTAACGAGGGTAAGATCTGAAGTCATCTGTTGCTTTTTCAATGTTTGGATACTGTCTGATTTTTGGTGTAATGGAAACGCTTAATTTTTAAAACACAGTAAAGTGATTTATTGCTCTAAAAAAGACGTGTGGTTTGTGTGGGGAAAAAAGAAGATGGCCATTTTAGGTAGCAGAAATGCATCCCTGGCAAAGATGTGAAGGTGGGAATTAGGTAAGGAGCAGACAAGGAAAGGAGACAATAGAACTGACTGGAACAACAGGGAGAGGTAGGTAAGCCATAGGGAAATGCTGTGCAGGTGAAATAGGTACAGATAATTGAGTATCTTGAAAGACCCACAAAGATTTTAGACTATGTAGTAGATATAAAGAGGAACGATGCAAAAAAAGAAAAAAAAAAAGAGTAGCATCGTTATCAAAATGTCAAGTAAATAACTTATTGCTCTTATTTAATGGAAGAAACAGAATTGGAGAATAGCCACATTCTGTATAACTGCGTTTTGAAACATTAGATCATGTGTAGATACATGTACATACATTCTGAAATGCTAAAAATGCAGTATATTAAATTATCTCTAGACAATAGTGTTTTATTGATCTAGATAGTAAATTTTTAAGCTACATGCTGAGCATGATGATGAAGTAGGTAAGCCAAGCTGTAAATCATTCTTTTTTCCATGAAAACCAAAACATATATATTCTCTCCTTTCCTCTAAGATGCTTATAACAGCAGCTGTTATACAGCATAGAGCCTTTCATAACCTTTCTTTTATTTTGGCACAACACATTATAGTAAGAGTCATATTTCAATCTGGGAGGTTACCTAAATAATAGCCCTTTCCCACAGAGACCCAGTGCCAATTCCAAACCTCCATTATCAGTACTGAACCTGGGATAGAAAGACCAGCCTGGATCGATTTCAACAGAATGCTTTTCAAAGACAAAAACTTATCTAGAATATTTGAATTATAGAATCAATAATTTTAGAAGAAACCTATAAATTATATAGTTCTACCCTCTTCTCAATATTAAAAAAATGGAGGTCAGAGAAGTTGTGATGTATCTCAAATGGCACATCTAAAATGCCTACTCGGAACCTAACTGCGACTTTTAATTCCAAATCTGAAGTATTTTCCACAAGACCGTTCTGTGCGTGAGATAGTAAGTGTTGATTCCTGTGAAGTTCATTGAAATAAGAATCCACACCCTCTGTGTCAACCTTTCCTGGAGAAAGTTTCTTCATGACTTATTCATATGTTCTGTATATAATTCCATTAAGCTACAGACAATGCAAATCTTGCCTAGAAGTTAAAACCAACTGTTAGAAGAGTGTGGGAAGCAGCATGCAGGCCTGAAATAGCTCATTAGGAGACCACACACCATGAGGACCACTGACATTTCTTCCTCAAACACCCAGGCTCATGCCTGGAGCAGTTCCAAAATTTGCAAAGGAAAATGCTACACCAAAAATCAAACCAGCCTTGGCACAAGTAACTTCACAAACAGTGGCACAGAGAGACTCATTAGTGATGAACAAAGTAGGGGAAAGACAACATGACTTTCCACCAACACCTAATTTAATATTTAAAAAAATGCATTCAATTCTATTCTATTATTTACATTACTTTATAAGAATATTATACATATATGATAGAGGAACTGACTTTGACATAGGAAAGGAATCTGGAGCAAAATATTTTCAGAAAACACTCTCTGTGAGTATACATATTAGGGAAAAATATACAAATGCAAGTATACAGTGAGATAAATCTTAGCATAATATCATATTTCCATAACATGTATTATTTATTTCCATTGTAATGGGCTTACAATTCCACTTTATTGTAAACCTTGGAAAATGAACTAAGAACATACCATTGTCCATTATGGAGATGGAAGAATCTACGTCTTTAAGAGGCTAATTCAGGATACTATAGCAGGAAATAGTGGGGATAAGTAGAAATCAAATGCTTTGATAAACAAGTAGAAATCAAATGCTTTGATAAACCAGTATTATTTCCAATATAGTGCTTTCCTTTTCATGATACTTGCTACTGCACTTATGTGATTACAGAGGAGAAATTAAAATATGAGACAAACTATATGACAGGAGAGAGTTAAGTAATATGTATAAAATTAATCCATAACACTACTTGCCAAGTGATGGTTTGCCTTTCCCTTCTTGAATTCAACTGAACTCATTTTGCATTTGGTTCTCAATTTTTCAGACAGAAGTATTTTTTTAAAAATGATTGTATAATCTTTTCTTTCATTAATGATTTTAAACGTTCCCTACATAAAGATCTCTGTCTGGTCCAAGAAAAATAAAGATAAAAAGTTTTGCCTGGTCAAAAACAGAAAGTGAAAAGAACCAATCTAGAAATCTTGTTTATATATACACAATTTAACCTAAATATTTTTAAATTGCAATTTATTTAATTTTCATGGTCCAGGCCCACATTATTTAGTACTGTGTAGACACTAAAGTATTTGTGTAGTGAGTATATGTTGAAAGTAAATTTAAGCCTGGATTTTTGCTTCATATTCTTTCCAAGACAACACAGTTCAGGTATGGATGGTGGTGGTTTAATTCAGATTATAGTCATCCTCCCCCTTATCCATGGGGATAGGTTCTGGGACCCCCAGTGGTTGCCTGAAACCATGGGTAGTACCAAACCCTCTATATACCATGTTTTTTCCTATGGATATATCTATCTATCTATGTGTGAATATATTTATATAACTATATACCTATATACTATATATACCTATATACCTATATATATATATATATATACACACACACCTATATACCATATACCTATATACCATATTTATATATATCTATGATATACTTCTATATGTAGAATATATATATACCATATGTCTATATACCATATCTATCTATCTATATAGATATAGATATAGATATATATGATACACTTCTATTTATAAAATAGCAGATCTCGGAACACTGAAAAAATAAAATTAAATTTAAAAAATTTAAAAAATAAAATAGAGTAAGAGATGAATGACATAAAGCAATTATAACAATATATTGAAATAAAACTTAAGTGAATGTGGTCTCTCTCTTCCAAAACATCTTATTGTACTGTACTCACCCTTCTTCTTGTGATCCTATGAGAGGATAAGATGCCCATGTCAGGGAATGAGGTGAGTCTCATAGCGAAGCAGGGCTGAGCAACTGTTGACCTATGACTCATCAGAAGGAGGTGCATCTGCCTTTGGACCTTGCCTACTGCAGGTAAATGAAACTACAAAAGCAAAAGTGCAGATAAGTGGAGGTAGGCGGGGGGACTTCTGTATAATTATAGCTAACCTTTAAATTGTGTAAATAGACTGAGGGGTTTAAGACAAAAACATACCTATAATCCGTTTAACAGAATCTCACTGTGAATCTTTAAAAATCATAGAGATTTCAAAACGTAATTATAGATATGTAAGTCTGAAATTGTCCTTTTTTTCTAATCTTAATTCTAGTCAATGTATCTTCTCTTTAAAGGCATAAACTATATAACTTGTTTGGAACAACATCAGAAAGTATATACGGGATTTCAGTTGACGTAAATATTATTAGTAAAATCTGAGGTATAAAAAAATACTTGCCAGACATAAGCATCAACTCTGGCTTAATTCCATTTTTAGGGTATATATTTATAAGAAGGAAGACCTCTAGAAAGTATTTAGAATAAATGCAGTAACTTTATTTCACAATTTTGGTAGTATTCATTCTGACCTGAATATTTGAACCATTTTTGTGAGTTGAACTGATATGTATTCCTCATTAACTAGTGACTGTTTCAAATTGATTTAGATAAAAAATATAGCTTACATTTCCACTTAAGAAACCTGAAAACCAAATATGAAAAATCTACAGTACAGTGCCTCATCAAATATTTTGGTTGAAAGCATATTTATCTTCTAGGAAAATATACATATTCCATAAATGTAGGAAAGACAAGATTACACATAGTAAATTTGGATCTGTTAACTGTAATTCTCCTTCTCCTGCAAGGCAGAAAAACATTTATAAAGAAAAAATATGTTTGGATCAAAAAGATTGAGAAAATAAAATATCTTTTTGAAAAGATTCAATTGAAGAGGAACTGATTGCTTTTGTGATATTCCTTCTAGTGAGAAAGAATAAAAATGTTTAAGACTAGTATTTTTCTTTAAAACCCTGCAGGTTTCCTTTAGGACAAACAAGGGAGAGAATCTTAGAGTATGATAATATATTAAAGGTCAGTGTGTCCAACACCCTCCGTTAGGAGGGAAGTTCTTCAACCTACCAATGATGGTTCCTTTTGTTATATTTGACAATGCTGTGATTTTCTCCCTACGCCTCTCATTCTTCACACTCACCATCCTCATTTCCCTCAGCAGTTTGGAGGTCTTGGTTACTATTTTCCAGGTAATCTCTGTCTGATTTCCCAGAATGGCACATGAAACTGAACACAATATTCCAAATGGGTTCACACCAGTGCACAGGACACTACTTTCTCTTTCAATAAAAGCATTATTTACTTTTGGGGGGATGGAATCATAATTGGATTCATTTTTAACAAGTATGCTTTTGGTGCCAAAGGACCTTACCTTTTGTTAGCCTCCTGCACACTATACTTGAGTACTGAAATTAAAGTGGAAATTTAAGATTCCTATTTACTCCATTTCAAGGTCATCTTGTTTGCATATCAAATAAAGATTGTATAACCATGGTGTCTTTTTCTCATTGTACCAGACAAGATCAGAAGGAACACACAACTAGAGATTTGCTCCAGATTGGCATTGACGCCATAGCTAACACTCTTAATATCAGTAACCTACATACCTGTCTAGCTCATTCACATCTCTGACCACAAATTTCTTCATTAATTCATTCAACAAATATTTATTGTAAACTTACTCTCCGCTAACAATGGTCATAGCTGTTTTTTGCAGCAATATAAAAAGCAGACCAATCACTTGTAGAATTTATATAAAGTTAACAAATAAACGCCTTATCAGTTATATCCTATATTTTATCTATAATATTCATCTTGTCTACCAGTCTGCTATTGCTACTAAAGGAAAATGGGGTTAGTTTGTTATTTATTCTTACTCAATTATTTCTGAACTTCTGTAACATTCTCTGTTGAATTTCATTTTGTGCACTTCTTAAAAAAACTAAAAATCAATATAAATTTCACCACAATGTACTTTCTGGTTTCAATATCTGGGCATCTCCTGCCATCTTCTACAAAGAACATTCACCATTATTCTTCCTTGGTGGCATTTCCAAATAAAAATTAATTAATTGGGGTGCCTGGGTGGCTCAGTGGGTTAAGCCTCTGCCTTCGGCTCAGGTCATGATCTCAGGGTCCTGAGATCGAGTCCCGCATCGGGCTTTCTGCTCAGCAGGGAGCCTGCCTCCTCCTCTCTCTCTGCCTGCCTCTCTGCCTACTTGTGATCTCTGTCTGTCAAATAAATAAATAAAATCTTTTAAAAAATTAATTAATTGGTAGATTGATACTGCCGGGCCCCTGTAAAGTCAGCTTGCAACTTCCACTGAAAAAAATCAATATTGAAATTTTCTTGTTTCCCTTGTCAGTTCACTTGTATTTTTCCCAGGTGCTATTTCAAATGTTCTCTTTTCACCTCAAACCTCATACAGCCTCCTTTCTCTCTGAGCTCCTATTTCTTGGGGGAAAATAGAAGCCATCAATTGAAAACCCTTTGCAACCCAAGCCTTTAAAATTTTCTGTACATCATCCCTCCCAGGGAACCTTGTTCTACTCCTATCTTTCCTAGTTCTTCAATATTCCTCTATACATTAATTCTGTTCGTAAACAAGTTCCAGTCTCTCCATGTTAATTTTTCTTTTCTGAACCACCTACTATCCTGACTCCACTATCATCTTCACACCCATTTTTTTCCCCTCTCCTGCAGGCCAGGTCCATCTGGTCTGGTCTGTCTCTTGCTCCCCGCTGTCACTCCCCACACAGCCAGGGCTGTTAATGACCTCCCTGCCATGCCATCCAGTAAAACAAGTTCATTCTCTTTTTGGTGAATAACGAATTTGTTTGTCTAACAATATGATCTTTTTGAAACACTCTCTTACTCTGTTATATAAGCTACTGTGCATTTGGGTTTTTTTGCAAAAAAATATAAATAAATTTAAATAAATAAATAAATAAGACCCTTTCCAGCTGGCTTTGTAGGTGCCTCTTCCTGAGACCAGACTGCAATTAATGGTGGCCTTAGGGTTCACCTCACACTTTACATTCTCCCTGTACCATCTTTAACATCAATATATTCCTGAGAAAATATTTACATCATGAATCACTACATCTCCCCTGAACTTGCAAGTATTACAGCTAACTTCCTGGTAGTTGTTTCCATTTGTATATCACATGGAAACCTCAAATTCAACATGCTTAGCACTGAGTTTACTCTGTCAATTCCCTCCCCCCTTCCCTCCACACACACAATCTTACGTTCTATTTCAGTAAAACATCATTCGATTAGAAATCCCTGATACTTTTTTGACTCCCCATATGCAAACAAGCATTAAGTTGGGTCAGTTCTGCCTTATAGCTTTTGGATTGTGGTATTTGGCAGTTCCAGACCATTATATCTTACTTACATTTTTTTGTCCAATAACCTTGTAATTAACCTCCTTTGCCCCAATACCTGTCTTCCTCCTTTTTCTACAGTGATGCCAGGGTTTTTTGTTTTGTTTTGTTTTGTTTTTTATAAAATGTAGATCTCATTTGATCACTTTTTTACTTAATCTTTCCATGAATTTCCATTATGATTAGGACACCATTCAGATTCCTTGACATGACTCATAAAGCAAAAGGTGGATGAGGGAAATATTCGAATGGGTTTAAAGAGATAGTGAACTCAGGGTATTCCAAATTTGAAAAACTATCTCCCTTTCCTTGTCCTAATTCTAATATCCTCCCAGCCTCTGACCCCATTATCAAAATAATCTCAGAAAATGGTCTTATATGAGTTCATTATACTACGGAGGGAATTTAAATCAATTATATCTTTCTCAAAGATGATTTTTAAAAGTCATTCTACTGTCACTTACAGGTAAATATTTTCTTTTGTAAGGAGTCCCTCCAATGTTTATGAAATTGCACTATATTCCCTCAAGGAAGGTAGAGGACCTTTGGACCCCTAAGTGACTGACTTGAACCAATACAGTTCCAATGTCTAAAAGCTCTGTATGTTATAAATATCTTAGTAAATTTGTGGCAAATTATCGCAGCAAAACCTGCTCCCACCTGACATTAAGCTATTTGTGGTCCTCAGCCCACCTACATACATTAATACATTTCACAGCAAAAATATTAATGTACTTGAATATACGATGTTGCCCCAGGCCCTGGAGTATTATTTAACACATGATAAATACAGAGTATTACCTTTCTAAATAAAAAAGAAAAAAAAAAGAAAATCTGAAATCTAAAATACACTGATCTCATGAGTATTGGATAAAGAATTCTAAGCTTGTACTAACTTTAATTAAGCTAACCAGAGTCTATCAAGCTTCAGGTTTGCAAGATTTATTTCTGTAAGAAGAAAACAAATTGCCTCTTGCATTGTATGAGATTCATTGAGGGAACTTGTTTAAGAGCAATTTTACTTTTAGAAATTAAGTTATCGCACCCATTTTCAGGATACCTGTTTCATACAGTTGGGCTGACTTTAGTGCCTTACAGGATTGAATTCTCTTCAAGTTTGTTTCAGCCTGGCGATTCACACAATTAATGCCATATTCACTGTCTGAGTCATGAAAAACCTTTTGAGTCCTAATAGTTTAAGACCAGTATTGCCTAATCCAAGTGATTTCTGGGGAGTGATCTCTCATAGTTTCTGGATTACAAAAATCAAGTATTTCATAGCTTAGAAATGTCAGTGAGGTAAATTGGTGTGTGTGAGGGCTGAGACACTGTTCTCATTCTCCAAGCCCAGCTGGAATAACAAAGCCTCCTGAGAAGTTCACCACCTCTCCACGTGTGTGGTCTTTCAGGCATCAAGAGATTTGCCTTCACAGTTAGTTGCAGCATTTCACTCACTACAGATACAATTGTATATCTTGGCCCAACTTTATCTAACACACACTTTATTCTGCCCTGTTGCTTACACAGCAATTAGGAATTCTCAGAGCAGTATCTTCCATCTCCCTGCCACCATTACCACTCTCAATGCAATTTTACTCTGCTTTTTATTCAAGGGTCTCTGAAAACAGAGTCATCAAGATGTCCTAGAGAGATTTGTAGTGTACTCTAGTTCCAATAAAATAATCCTTAGTAACTGAAAATCTTCAAGTGGCTTATGAATATTGACAAAAAGTCATGTAGACATTCCTGAGAAGTTTTTGTTTTTGTTTCTGTTTTTTAAATCCTCCAATAATGGGGTTTTTAGGGTTTCATGCTTTAGGGTGTTTTATTAAATTTGAAAAGAAAAAAAAAGATTAACGTCTGAAATTAAAACATACCCAACAAAGCTGTGTTTTATGTTTATTCTCAAAAAAGAGAAGTTTTTATGCTACATCAGTTCCATGACATTCTCTTAAATGTAAACTAATATTCCCTTTAAAGGAAATAAAGGAATTGGATTACAGCAACTACCTTATTCCTTAAATTGAAAAAATGAAGCACTTTGAACCTTATAAGAGAATCTAAGTACACACAAAATTTGGAACATCAAGTGTGAACTTGAGTTTTATAACATCTATGTACTTCCTTGTCCTCTGAAGACTTATTAATTATTTGTAACATGTAGCAATAAGAGTTTGTTGTTATTATTGAAGCTGATGTTTCAGGTTTGGTTTTGTATTTCCTTTGTTTTTTTTTACAAGAGGATTAAAATCCTAAAGTAAACCATGCTGCTTAATTAATTGCCAGCTTTATGTTACATGAAATCATCTTTATAGAATTAAGAAATATGACATAAATATTAGAAACTAAAAAGCTTCACATGACTTAGAATTTCTAATTAATAAAATGATCTCTTTTGTTATGACTTTGTTCAGAGCTAATTTTTCACATACCTGAAACTTTGCCCTAGAAATTTTAAGAGACCCAAGCTTAAATAAATGTTTAAATAAAATTTGGACTTGCCTCCTACAAATAAAGTGAACACCCAGCAGACATTTACTAAACTCATGAACTACTCAAGGAGAGGTTAAATCAACTGTGTTGAAACTCATTTATTTCCACACTTGGAATCAGTTCTCAGTTCACAACAGAATATTTAAAGTAATTTTAAAACAAATAAGTAATTGTGAAAAGAAATATCACATCATCTTCTCTGCTTGAAACAGATATAAAATGCAAATTTAATCACATAAGGTAATCCTGTAAATATTGCTAGTTATAGCAATCAAATTAAGATTAATTAAACATCATGATAACTATATCTAAGAACCAAACCCACTGATATAAAAAAAAATAATATAGGGCATATATTTTGGTATCACTGAAACTAGATATACTTTTCAGGGATACAGATTTAGAGAAACCATTAACTGAGGAAACCATAATCAATGGGACTAAATGATATGATCAAATTAAGACAAACTCTTCAGAGTTTTTGTTCATAATAAGTGAACATCATACTCAAGTATTTCAGGAGCTACAGTACGGAGATGGTAGAATGGCATGTAAAAAATTTCAAAAGATATTTAAATTACTTAATTTTGAATTAAGTAAATTCATATTCATTAAGAAAAGCTCACATTAATGCTTCTCCCATTGATTAGCCACACAACGATAAGTAGAAAACAGCATCTCTTCAAGACATTTTGTCTGATGTGGAGAACAAAGGCAAAAGAAATATGGGGCGGGGGACCTTAAACCTCTTCACAACTTACAACGCATTGAGACAAGTACTTGAGACAGAAGAGTGACCTTCTTACAGGAATTCAACTACCTCAATGTTAATACTTTGCTAGAGGCAAAAGGCAACATTAGCTTGACATTAGCTGGACCTCTAGGACCTGGTAGGTCTTCTTTAGCATATGGAAATCCCACTGGAAACTTCATTTATTTCTTACACCGCCACAACCACCACCATCAGTTCCCCTCTCCCCCATCAGGATGTATGTTAGCAACCATCCTCCACACATATGGTATACTGATACATATCTGAAGGTTCTCACGACGAAGGTTTTACTAAATAGTAGTAAATGATCTTATCCTGATAGCAGCTAGGCCTTCAAGTTCCTGGAACTCTTGCTTTGCAATTCCTGAGAGACTTAGACTCTCCCTAATCCTTTCCCAACATGAAAGTATATAATCGATCACTCCTTACAACCCCAGTACAACTCTTTCTGCCCACAGGGCCTGTCCCCATGTTTTAATAAAACTTCCCTTTTGGTGGCACCTGGGTGGCTCAGTGGGTTAAGCATCTGCCTTCGGCTCAGGTCATGATCTCAGGGTTGTGGATTGAGCCCCACATCAGGCTCTCTGCTCAGTGGGGAGCCTGTCCCCCCCACCGCCTGCCTCTCTGCCTACTTGTGATCTCTGTCAAATAAATAAATAAAATCTTAAAAAAAACCAAAACCCTCTGTTTTGCACTGAAGACATCTCAAGAATTCTTTCTGACTGTTCACTCCCAAACTTTTAACATTTAACATCATTTTGGCATCCAGTGTGGGGCCTGAATCTTCTGGTGTCAACCCTGAGCCTTAGAGCAAACTTGGTGATTACTTTCTTTTCTTTTCCTTTATTATCATTTCAGGGGCTTTTCAAGGACTATGGTATTATTGGAACATTCTCATGTCGCTTGGTCAGGCTGCAATCCTCTAGCCCATGGCTGTTCTATGGGGAGGAATTAAAAGCCTTTCTTTTAGCTGGAAGTTAGTACCATGGCCAGAAAGATAATAGGACTCAGAAACGTGGTGCCCTCTCTTTATTCCTATTCTTAGACAAAGCTGTCTGTCTTGGGCATGGGACACTAAGTCACTAACACAGCTGCCAATCTAAGACTCTCATGTAAGGTTTCCTCCTCATTGGTCTAATGTGATCCCCCTACATCTCTTGTCTAGCCACTTCTGGCTATGAGACCTCCACTCAGAGCTGGCCAAAAACAGCACCCAACTGAACTAAACCCACCTGGGAGCTGTTTCCTAGGGATTTTGGCTATAAGGACTACATATGTTGGAATGTTGCTTAGGCCATGATGGATTTTGCTCTTCACTGTTTTCCATCAACATGTCCTCTTACTTAAATTATGAAATTGGGTAATTTCCCTTTGTAAAACTTTTCTAGTGTTTTCCATGGGTTAAAAATGGTGGGTTCTTCATGGCATGACAAGGCATGACAAGGTAAAGCATGGCACAGTATCTTGGTCTATACACTGGCACCTATTTGTAGTCTAGAATGCAAGAGAAAGCAGGGGGGGGGGCACTGGCATCCCTCCTAAGGGGGCAAGGCAGTGATCATAGAGATTTCACTTGAGGGATACCTCTAGTCACTTTGACACCAGGAACCTCTGATGTACCCTGTGTGGGATGCCACCCAGAAGTCAGGGGAGATTTTCTTGAGAGAGTCCATTGCAATGGACCTTCTTTCTTAGGTTCCAAGGACTCTCCCTTGGAATTCCTTTTAACTCACTGGAATAATTCTGATTGCAAAATTTAAGAAAGGACTGATCTGTAACACTGCATGGCCTCTGTATGATCATTTAGATCTCTTCTGCAGGAAAAAGGGAAAATGAACAGAAGTAGCCTAGGTCCAGGTCTTCTTTAAATCAGCACCCAGACATATGGGTCTCTTGCAGAATGTGTTTAGCTATTAACAAGACCTGTAAACTCTTTCCCAATATACTGGATGATAATCGTCTAAATATGTCTCCTAAACCCTTGTTGCTAGATGTAATGAAGGGGATGTTGACTCTCTCACCATTCCTCCTCCTAAAAGATGTGGGTTCTTCTTTTTCATCCATTTCCCAGGTTAATGGAATTGAAGCCAACTGTGGTCGGTCTACCTTGGGACAGGGACTTTGAGCAATATTCCCAAGCAGCTGCCAAAAGTTCCTTTGTTTCAGGGAATTTCCCTGTCTTCTCTGGTGCAACATGGACTGCCTATTCCCACTTGTTGGCAGAAAAACATGGCATCTGCTCATCTGTCTGAGCTGATGAACTTTAGAACCCAGAGTCTTCTTTCTCTGCTCTCTGGCAGCACCTCACCACTTCTGCCTCCCCCTCCTCCTGTTTCTGCATCACCTTGGGTTCAGCCTACACAACTGGTTCCTATACCATCCTCGGTGCCTCCAGCACTATTAGATTTTCCCTCTGCCCTGTCAAGAAGTAAAGAGCACCCCCTTGGACTTAACACTGCCCACTTCAGATTTCCTCACCAGTGCCCCAGGTAAAAATTGACAATGGGGAAAAATTGATTGACCTTAAGTGGACCCAGGTAGAACACAATTCAGTACTTCAACTAATTTAAGTTTGTTGGTTTAACTGAAATAGACATGTCTTTAGAGTTACCAGCATTAAGTATAAAACTTGCATTCTACCCTGATTTACTGAAGGTCAAATAAGCTCATGTTATCTCTGTTGCAATTTGTCAGCAAAAAATGACTTAAAATGATGGTTAATTGTGTCTGTCTCAAAGTTTTCATGGGTAATTTTTTTTTTTAAAGATTTTATTTATATATTTTGACAGAGAGAGATCACAAGTAGACGGAGAGGCAGGCAGAGAGAGAGAGAGAGAGAGAGGGAAGCAGGCTTCTTGCTGAGCAGAGAGCCCGATGTGGGACTCGATCCCAGGACCCTGAGATCATGACCTGAGCCGAAGGCAGCGGCTTAACCCACTGAGCCACCCAGGCGCCCTTCATGGGTAATTTTTAAGAAAGCTCTCAAATCTTTGGTAATGTGAAACTTTAAAGTTCTGCTTGAATGACAAATTGGATTATATCTTTTGGACATCTAGGTCTTTTCAAATAGGATAAAGTACTAATTCACTAATAAAGGTAAGTTTGTGCTTTTGGCTTCTTATTGCAGGGAGACTAAGGATATTCGAGTCTGTTGAAAAACATGGATTGTGCTTAATTGATTCATAAGTTTGCCATCTACAGAATTCTGGTGGAACAGTTCACAGTTGGTAATTACCTAGTTTTCACTGGAGACTACAGTTTCTAAGAGTTAAAATTCTGTTAACTATAATTAAGACCGACAGAAGTAAGGGAAACAACTCTGTATATAGGAAAGTAAGAGATGTGTAAGAAAGATGTAAGGGATGCAATACATTTTTTTTGGAGGAGCCCTCTACCCTCTTCCACATGGATGACTACCTGATAGGTAGATAAGCGTGTGGACAAAAACCTAACAGGGTGACAGGCATGTAGAGAGTTAATCAGATTAAAACAATCCACCAATATTCTTATAAAAACCCCTAGACTTGAAGCCCTAACAGCAACCCAACCTCTCAGTCCCCTCCCTCTTTGGGAACTTTGTACTATCGCTCAATAAACTTTGCTTTGCCACTCACCACTCTTCCTCTGGTCTACCACTTTATCCTTTAAAGTAGCATGACCAAGAACTGTGGGCACTAAAGGAAAAGAAAGCCTGAAAAGTCTGAATGCAAAAGAAAGTTGTACGAGGTTTGTGAAGGGAAATCTTTGAAAAGGAATTTTATGTTTGGTCAGCACGAACTAAGGTTAAAATGAATGGACTTTAAAATTACACTGGTGTAAGACTGAAATTCTGCTTTCTCTGTGTTAAAAAGATAATATTTTTCATAGATTGTCGGTCTGCTCTTGATAAGAAAATGTAAACAAAGTTGTATTTTTCTTTTTCTGTGCCCAAAAAAACCAGTTTCTATGTTTTGTCTTTATCGGGTCTTTAATGAGCTACGATCCTATTTAGGCATGTTATTTGAAACTTTCTAAAGTTTTAACAAACTTGCCCGGATTTGAATTGTTAAAGAAGTCTCTTGCTAATTAGGCTTGTTTATTTGGTATGTTATATTCTGGTATAAGGTCTTCACTTCATATTCTGATTATTGAAGTATTATGTGTCACAAAAAATAACTGAATTTCCTTGTCAATTGCATTGTGGTGTTTTGTCATGTGAAACATGATTCATCTTCAAGCAGATTCATAAAAAAGGCTTTTGCCACATACAGGCTTTAGATATCTAAGATTATGAAACTGAAATGGATAAAACTTTCCAGAACTAACTAAAAAGGTGTATTCAGATAGTAGGAATTAGTAACATGGGACTAAATGAATTGAGGAAGAGATTATAGTTTTTGTGACTCAAGTTTAAAATATTGCTAGTTAAATATAGAAATACTATATGATTTCACTTATGTTGTATTTAAGAAATAAAATAAATATGGAAAGAAAAAAAGAGGCAAAACACAGATTCTTAATTATAAAGAACTGGTGGTTACCAGAGGGGAGGGGGGAGGGGGATGGTTTAAATAGGTGATGAGGATTAAGAATACATTTATCTTGATGAGCACTGAGTAATGTATATAATTGTTGAATCACTGTATTATATATTGAAACTAATATAGCACTATGTTAATTATACCAGATTTTAGAAAATAAAAATAAAGAATAAAAGTCTAATATCTCTGTACATTACTGAAACTTTTAAAAATTCCTAAATAGATTGGAAAACTCAATAATGTAAAGTATCAAGTTTCTCCTAATTTTCCTATGTTCAATTAAGTTCGAATTTTGATTTTGAACAAATGAACAGAATGATTTAAGAATTATATGAAATAATGTGTTGAGAAGAGATATCATAGCTTTAAAATATCAAAGTTTGGAGAAATTATATTACAATACGAACTCAAAATCTACAATATTGAACACAGTGCTGTGCTATTGAAAGAAAAGAGACAAATGGAATAAAAAATTAATTAAATAGACCCACACATATATGGTCATCTGATGACAAATGTAGCATTGTAATACAAGATTACATATGTTTTTTTTTTTTAAAGCAGCAGCAATATATCACTCCGTATTTTGGCAGAAAGAAATGAACCCCAATCCCTACTTTACACCATACAGATCCATTGTAGACAAGACTTGAGATCTAAATGTCAAACTTCTGCCAGATAACACAGAGGAATACTCTTAGAGTAGCAAAAGTTTATAAATATCTCACAGAACAAATATGTATATAAGATAAAATTGAAAAATTTGACTTTGTTAAAATGAAGAACATCTTTTTATCTTAAGATATTAAGGTCATGAAAAGCAAACCACAGTGTGAGAAAGATATCTGTAGTCCATATTTCTGACAAAGAACTCATATCTATGCTATATAAAGATATAAATTGACTTAAAAACAGTATAATAAATAAAAATAATTAATAAAAAATAGAGACAGTATAATAGAAAAATGAAAAAAAAAACTGGAGCTTCATAAAATGTTTATTTGACAGATTCTCAAATACCACATGTTTAAAATGGCTTTTGGCAGAATTTCTCATTATGTTATGAAACTTTAAGATCTAGGCTTGTGGAGTTGCCTGGATCAGTCTCCTTCTTTCTAGATGTGTCCAAAAACAGCAAAATTTATCCTTGGAAGGAAATATAAAACATGGTCAAACAACTGAGGCAGGAATTTGCTTGAAATTATGGAGAATACTGTCATTTAATAAAAATATTGACAGATTTAGTCTATTTTTAAATTTAATAAAAATAGAACTGCATTCTCTTTAAGATGGACTTTCTTTCAGGTGTTAATTGAAGTAGGAAAAGATGTTAGGGTCTTGAAAGACCCTTGAAAGAATTCTTGATGGCTTTGGGGCAAAAAGATGCTTTTATTAAAGCATGGGGACAGAACCCATGGGCGGAAAGAGCGGCCCTAGGATCATGAGGAGTGGCCCATTATATATTCCTGGGGTTGGAAGTGTGTGTTAAGGATAGCATCAGTCTCTAGGAATTTTGTAACAAGGTTCCCAGAAACTTGAGGGGGCTAGCTCTTGTTGGGAAAAGGTCATTTATAACTGTCTAAGAAAATCTGAATCATGAAACCCTTCAGATGTATATCGGTGGGTCATACGCTTGTGGGATGATTGCCAACATGTATCTTGGGGGGGGGTGGTTAGAAATAAAGGAAGTTTCCAAAGGAACTTTTATATGTTAAAATAGACTTACAGGATCCTGGGAGTTGGGCTAAGATTACCGTTGCCCCTAGCAAAGTATTAACATGGAGGCAGCTGAATCCCTAGAGGAATGTCATCTGCCTGTTTTCAAGGACTTGTCCATGAACGTAGTAAGGAAATTTAATAACTTTCCTTCTGCCTTTGTTTCCCACATCATTAACTGTGAGTTAAATGAAAACAGAGCTATTTATTTACTATCTCCCACATACCAAAATCTTTCTGTATATTCTCTCATTCTACATCAGCGTCATATAATGTAGACAAGACTCTGCCCTTTACTTCTTACAATTGAGGAAACTGAGGAATATAAAGGAAAATAGTCCAATGAAAGTCACAAAGTTAATGGAAGGGCCAAATGGGGAACATGGACATGGTTTTAACCCTACAATGTGGCCTCAACTTGTTGAATAGAAAGATTTCTGAGTAGAGTTACTTAGTATTATACATATTACTGAGGAACACATTTACAAAATGTAACGATTTTATTTTAGTGTAACTGATAATAAATTGTTTTTGACAGTAATTACTTAAGTGTTTCAGAGATTTCTTCATTCTCTCCCAATTTGAAACAATAAAATGATGTTAACAGCATGGGAAAAGATGTTTTTTCTTGTTTGGTATATCTGAGGCACATGCATTCAATTAATAGTTGTCTTAAGTTGTTTCAAATGTGCTTTTTGAAAGGCCAGGCTAGAACATGGTCCTTTCAGGTGTAAATATCACTTAATGTAAGATCTACTAAGATGTTAGTCAACTTGGATTTTAGTAAAAACTGCCTTTGAGGAAGTATTAATATCACAGGAACTATATCTAGAGTCTAAATTTCTATCCTTAGAAAATTGATAATGAATGCTGTGAGAATTCTTTTGATCTAATGGGAGAATGACAAGTATTTATCTCTGAAAATTAGATCACATTTTAACTTTTAAAAGAAACGGCTCCTAAGGACTATTGAGTCAATTAGGGTAAGGAGTCTCTTCAACTCATGAAGATTAAGTGTACCTTTCACAATTGAGTCCAAAGAAATCCAATTCCCAATGGGCTACAGAAATTCAGCTATCAGAGATCAGATATTCTTCAGAGAATAAAATCACTAGATCTTATTAAAAGAACCCAGGATCCTAAAAGTTCAAAGGAATTTTTTTAGAGCTGCATTTTTGAGTGAATGTTCTCTCTAGTTTTCAATGGAATATCAATTGCAATAGGATTCCTCTTTCAAACGAAATATTCTTGCCAAAATTAAAATCTTTGATAGGTAACACAAATCTCCCCACTGAGATTGTTTATAATCAAAATCATGGTCTCATTCTTGTTTTTAAAACCCAGTATTATTTGATTATGTCAAGTCCTCAGCTGCCGGCAAGAGAGTTTTATTTGAGGTGTTGTTCCTATAACTTTGCAAGGAACTAACCTCCAAGCAACATTCATCATATCAATTCCATAGAATGTCAAGTCAGCTGGAGGTAGTCAAGGCTACTTTCAGACTAATATCTGTTGATAGGAGGCATTTTTCCCCCTCCAGAAGAGAAAATGAATAGTATTGCACATTCTTTTGTCCTTTGGCAGTTAACACTGAAACTGATAAATTACTTCCTCCATATAGAAGGACATTTTCCCTATAAACCAACAATTATAGTTCAGATATATGACGTTTAAAATATTAAAAAATAATAACATCGAGGATAAGAATGAAATTTGTATTGCTGGTTAGAGTTCTTTTTTAATGAAATATTTCAAATAGAAAAGTGTCGAGAATAGAACACATGTGCCAAGAAATTTTAACAAATGTGAAAAATTAAGTATTTGTTTCAAGCCCCCACACCCCAGTTATTTTTTAATAAACAACTCAAATACAGGTCAAGCCCTCCTTTCATTCAGCCCTGCTGACATCTCTCTCCTTTCTCACATTTTTTTTTTTAAAGATTTTATTTATTTATTTGACAGAGAGAGATCACAAGTAGACAGAGAGGCAGGCAGAGAGAGAGAGAGGGAAGCAGGCTCCCCGCTGAGCAGAGAGCCCGATGCGGGCCTCGATCCCAGGACCCTGAGATCATGACCTGAGCCGAAGGCAGCGGCTTAACCCACTGAGCCACCCAGGCGCCCCACCTTTCTCACATTTTTAAAATTCTTTCAAATTGTTCTATATTTTCTTATGTAACTCCCTAGGGACTTTTAATGTTTAAATCATGATGTTAAATTCAGCTGGGTTTTATGTTTTGTGGTAAGTTACCTGAGCCTAGGAGGTTATATTGAAGTATCATGAGCAACTCTAACATTTTTGCTTTTACTAGAGGCACTGAGGGCTCTACAAGAGAGTGAGATTTTTGACGCATTTGGGGACACTTCTTAATTTCTTTAATTTTTCTCCCTCCATCATATCCCTGAACAGTGGGAAAAATTCCTGTTGTTTTCTAAAGCCATTGTGAATGAATTTTTCTCCTCAATCTTCACAGATTGTGGAGATAAGGACGAACACCTAGGACAGCTGAATTGATAGGATGAGGAGCTTCACAGAACTGCTCTTTGGGAAAACAACCATACGTGTTCGTGTTACTATTTTTTGTTCAGATGCTGACCTGGTATATCCTCTTATCATGTAAGTATGCTGGCCCATATGTACCAGGTAGACCTAGAATACACTATGATAAAGGAGATTCAGATAAGGATTTTTTAAAAAAGGGAAAAATGAATCACCTAAATTTGTTCCAAGAATGAAGAAAATTAATTTCGTCATTTAACAAACTATTCTTTTTTAAAAAAAAACCATATACATTTATGAATGCAAAATAGGGGTACATTTTTTGTTATACAATCATTACTTTACTTTGCCATTCTTTGTTCCTAAGTCATTCTTTGGTAGTAACTTATTTCTCTGGAAGACATCATGTACTTCCCTGCACATCTAAATTACGACTGCTTAGACACAAAGCAGAATTGGCTGGATGTTCTTTTAAACAGCAACCTGGTACAGAACCAATTTAATCAAGTTGATTGAATAGGACTACAAATCAGAATGTAAAATATAAACCATGAGAAATATGCCTAGCAATTGAAAACTCTGTCAGCTTCTCCAAATATCATAGCAACTAAATTACAAAAGAAAAATAGATTTTTAAAAAAATAGCAAGTTGCACATTTGTCATCTAAATTAAATATGTTCTAAGAGATCCCATGCAAGTTTCTAAGTTTATTCTGTTTGTATAAACTCATTTTAGATGGCAGACATCTAGTTGCTTTGATATATCACTATAATCATAAAAGCACAAAAGTTAATATTTAAAATACATGGCAGTAAATTTTGAAAAACAGAAATAAAAATATTATATTACAGAAAGGGAAGTAGTGAGAAGCCAGTGTTAACATCTTAACCTCATAGGGGCCTTCACTGCAATATCATTAAGATTAGTATAAGAATGGCAGTAACAAACAGGAAACATATTTTTGCTTGCTCAAATATTCATTATTATAATAGATAAAATTTTAATTGCCTGTTTCCCTTGAAGTGTAAATATTTGTGAGATATGAACTACTCTGTAAAGAAAGCTTAAGAAATATTAAAAAATGAATTATTTATACAAGTAATTTTCCCAGTCTTTAAATATAGTCTAAGCATTTTTATAACTGAAAAATAAGATTTAAATCTTTATGTACAGATGATTTTATATGTACACATGTGATTAATATAAATGTAGAATGATCATATGCTAAGACTATGGTTCAATAAACAAAGACATCTATAATAATGACAAGAAAGTAATTTTGGAAAACAGTATCTTACATCAAAATATTATTAATAAGTTTAACCTAAAAAAATCTTTCTGTTTTCCCTCAGGCTCTATATTCTTTTTAAACTCCATTAACTGTTAAATTCCTGAAATTGCAAAGGACAAAATGAATTTCATAAAAAAGCTATTTATCTCTCTCCAGAGAAATGGTAAAAGTCCAAGTAAATGAGTTAAGATTATAAATAATATCTTTCTAAAAAGACAGATGTTTTAAAGAACTTCTAACCATGTAACTTCTCTTGTTCATTCATTTACCAAAACTATAATTATAGAAAATAAACATCTGACTTCAATTAATAATGAATGATTTGACTTTTGAAGAACAAAAATGTGTGTCTTTCCTGGACTTTAGCATTGAACTCAATGGAAATAAACAGACTGATGTTGTTTCAACTAAGTAAAAAAGCTCTAAAATAAATGTATACTAAATTCTGGCTCGTTAAATTCATAAAAATGGTAATACACTGACAAATTATAAGCATATACAAATTGAGGGCATTTAACTAGTGTATTTTTTTAAATCACATAGACAATAGCTCATACAAAATGTTTATTGAACACCCCACCAGGAAGAGAGTTAATAAGGACTATTAATAAATAATAAATAAATTCTTTTTTTTTAAAGATTTTATTTCTAAATAATATCTGCACCCAACATGGGGCTCAAATTTACAAGCCTGAGATTGAGATTTGCATGCTCTACTGACTGAGCCAGCTAAGTACCCCCTCATCTGGTGTCCTAATGTCAAATTTAAAGTTTATTAAAATTATCAAGGTACTCAAATACAAGAGAATGACATTTTATGTGATAGGTGTGCAATAAATATTTATTGAATAAGAGAATATATCAATCATAAAATATATTTGGGGAATGATGATACTTGCTTTAGTGAATTTTTACTATGATCTGAATGTATCCTTTGATGTAAAAGTAATTTTTTTTAAAGATCTTATTTATTTATTTGACAGACAGAGATCACAAGTAGACAGAGAGGCAGGCAGAGAGGGGGAAGCAGACTCCCTGCTGATCAGAGAGCCCAATGCCAGGCTTGATCCCAGGACGCTGAGATCATGACTGAGCCGAAGGCAGAGGCTTAACCTCCTGAGCCACCCAGGCGCCTCGTAAAAGTCTTTTTTTTTTTTTTTTTTTTTTTTTTTTTTTTTTTTTAAAGGGGAGGCGGGTAAGAGAATTTTCTATATATTGAGATTTGGGTTTTTTTTTTTTTTTTTTTAAAGATTTTATTTATTTATTTGTCAGAGAGAGAGAGGGAGAGAGAGAGAGCACAGGCAGACAGAGTGGCAGGCAGAGGCAGAGGGAGAAGCAGGCTCCCTGCTGAGCAAGGAGCCCAATGTGGGACTCGATCCCAGGACGCTGGGATCATGACCTGAGCCGAAGGCAGCTGCTTAACCAACTGAGCCACCCAGGCGTCCCGTAAAAGTCATTTTTAACATCCATTTTTATTTATGGCTTTCAAAGGGATTGGGGAGAACTATATAAAAGTGTATGTATGTGTGTATGCATGAGAAAAAGAGAACTTCTAGAAAAAATTCATTTCACAAATTGCTTGTTTTCTTTTTTTTTTTTTAAGATTTTATTTATTTATTTCATAGACAGAGATTACAAGTAGTCAGAGAGAGGCAGGCAGGGAGAGAGGAGGAAGCAGGCTCCCCGCTGAGCGGAGAGCTCGATGCAGGGCTCGATGCAGGGCTGGATCCCAGGACCCTGAGACTATGGCCTGAGCCGAAGGCAGAGGCTTTAACCCACTGAGCCACCCAGGCTTGTTTCAAAACACAAGCATTTTACTTATAAAAGAGTACATTTTATTTCCATTTAGATGACATTATCATTTTAAAATCATTTCTAATGGGCATAGTAAAAATACTGTCTAAGCTGCAATACATTTAAAAGTGCATTTCAGAAGAGGGGAGCCTGCATGGCTTAATTGGCTGAGTGAGGGCCTTCTGCTTGGTCATGATCCTGAAGTCCCAGGACCATGCCTGCATCAGGTCCCGCATGCATCGGGTTCCCCATTGGTCTCCCAACTCAGCAGGAAGTCTACCTTACCCTCTGACATTCTCTCTTCTCATGCACTCTCTCTCTCATTCTCTCCCTCAAATTAAAGAAAAAAAAAAAAAAGAAGCACATTTCAGAAGAAAAGAATTATACGCATTATATATACATTATATATATAAATAACCATGTACCTAATGACAAAATAAAAATGACGGCAGTTTGAAAGCAGATAAAAGAACAAAAATGTAGCAAGAACAGCCAGAAGATCTGAAAAATTACAAATATTTGAAAGTCAAAGATACTTAGAAAAATTAAAGGTGCTTGGATTTTAGTGTTAATTCAATAATATCAATTATAATTTAGCGCTGTATAAAAATGTTAATATAATTGATATGAATAACCACATGCATTTTTTGTAATGAATCTTGACAGTTCTACTCTCAGTACCACATTCTTGGCCAGGACACATGTGAAGAATTTTTGAAAAGTGAACATTTCTTTTTGAATGAGAAATTACACTGACCTTGGGAAAAATAATCCAGAAAACAAAAACAAAAACAAAGATTCACAGACCTGTACCCCTGGGGATAAAAATATATTATATGTTTATAAAAAACAAAATTAAAACAAAAACAAAAACGCAACGGCTATGCAGATAACCAGATTTACCTGGTCAGTGCAAGTGGCAATTTTGCCAACTGTCAACTAGTCTGAGCTGCCACATAAGATGGCATGAATATTTGTGTCCTCCCAAAATTCAAATAGTGAAATCCTCACTCCCAAAGGTGATGGTGTTAGCAGGTTGGAGATGGGGGAAAGCTAGGGGCTAGGGATCTATCCTCATTACTTGGGATTAGTGCCCTTATAAAGGAGACTCCAAGAGAGCCTCGCCCCTTTGCCACGTGAGGATAAAACAGAAAGCTTGCCACTTGGAGGAAGGCCCTCACCTAACATGTGGGCCCCCAGACTCCAGGCCTGAAAGATTTAAGTTTCTGTTTATAAGCCAACCAGTCTGTGGTATTTTGTTATAGGAGCCTGAAGGGACTATTACCGCCACTGTTGTACCTCTTCCTGAAACTGGTCTTCGTTTTCTCATTAATGCAAGGGATTGGGGTCTGCTCAGCACTGAGTACAACTCTTCATTAAGGTCTTGAAGAATATCATGGCTATTCTAGCATTTAGTCTAACTTCCTCAGGAATGAGTGTTCAAATCAGTTCCTCTTTTACCTCATTTGACTTATTGTCAGAGTAAAAACTGTCCCTCCCTTTAATAACCAGCTAATAACCAATCTCAGTTATCTTAAGGACATCATATTTTTCTCAAAAAAGTCGAGGCAACTTTAAACTCTTCCCTACCCATTAATCGCTTAGATACGCATCTGCCATTCAAAATTTCCTCTTTGTAAATTCTCCCAGCTGACTAAGCAGCCCGGATACAAAGAATCCTTCATGCCCTGTTCTGCAACAAAGTTTAAGTATCTAGAGATTGCAAGGTGAGATTGCTGGTGATTTCCTCTAGGACACTTTCTATAATACGTGTGGTTTTCTTATGTGGCAGGAGAGCATTTACATTATTTTTCTCACCATTTGTAATTTCCTCTTCCTTTTCTCAGGCCTTTTAAGAAGGATGAATTCTGAGGAAAACTATTTTGCTAAGCAAGGCGATGGGTGCAGACAAAAACTGCGGTGGGGAGAGAGAGCTGTATTTTTCCATCTTAAGAGCTGAAGAAAGGAAAAAAAAAGAATTAGAAAAACCTGATGATAAGAGGTAGAAGAAAGATATGAGGATTAGAATGTGGGTCAAAGAAGAAAAAAAACATGTTTACGAGGCAGAGAGGGAGAGAGAGATTTGTGGCAGCACTCAATGACTGAAGACATTTTGTAAATAAGAGAAAAGGCTAAAACAGGTATGTTTGGAGCATTTTGTGGTTTGATGTGTGAATGCTTCCTTCTTTCCTCTCACCAGGAAACCCTTGGAAAAAATTTATGTTTCTTTCTTTCTTTTTTATAAAGATTTTATTTATTTGACAGAGAGAGAGATCACAAGTAGGCAGAGAGATGGGGGTGGGTGGGAAGCAGGTTCCCTGCTGAGCAGAGAGCCCGATGTGGGACTCCATCCCAGGACTCTGGGATCATGACCTGAGCTGAAGGCAGAGGCTTAAACCACTGAGCCAGCCAGGTGCCCAAAAAATTTATGTTTCTAACTGAAGCAGAGAAGCTGAAGCGACTCCATTTTGAGAAAAGTTCCTTCTCTGCTGTTTTTCTGCTAAGCCCCATTTACTTGAGCTCCATATTTTGCCCCTGAATAAGCCAAAGAAGCTATGTTCTCATGTCGAGGGGGAAGTAAAAAAGTGAATCATTCTCTGAGTTTGGTCCTAGGCCCCAAACACCTGATAACACCTAAGAAGAGCAGATCCCAAACATTCTCTAGAACATTAGCTTCAAACACACCTGGGCTAAGGCTGGCATCGATACCCCTACCTTTGGTATGGAATAATCTGTCATTCACCCGACACTCACCTTTGATTGGATCCTACCCTGGATTCCTGGAGGAACATGTACCCTAGACTTTTTTCTAATGCAAACCCCTTGCCCCAAGCAATAACAAGACCCGGTCCCTTTCTTTTCTGTGTCTCCCACTGTGTCCGCTATTCTCTGTCACTTAGATTGTTCAGTAAACTCTGTTCTCACTTTCATGGCTTGCATTTGATTTCTGTCCCTCATGAAGCCAAGGATTCTCTTGGCTGGTCTGTGGGACCCTCCTCTGGGCCTCGGACTCAGCCTGCCTGCATCATTATCCATGTGTTGGGGTTAGATATATATTTATTTCTTTGTGGAACTTCTCTCAAAGTTCCAATTACAGTTCCAATTAAGGCCAATTACATCAGCATTCCTAAAATAAGCCACAGGTTTTCCAATAGATACCTAACACAAATGAAATTCCCTTTCTCCTGTGAGCAGACTCATCAACTATTCAGTGGATACTGACTTTGTTTCCATAGTTTCATCTGTGAATTATGTTATAAAATGGTTTCTAGTGACTGACTGACCTCATGGAAATCCACCATCCCTTCTCTTTACTACAGAATCTAGACCCTCTGAGTTCTGCCTATTGAACATCTTCTGTCCATGCATTCAGAATCTGAAATGACTACATTCATTTTTATCCTTTATATCATGCCATTATATGCAGCCATGAGGGTGTCCCAGGGTCTGCCAAATTATACATTGATCTATTCATTCTTTTAATAAGTTTTGACTGATATATCCTATGTGCCAGACATTTTCTAGAGGTGGACATTGAAAGCTAAACAAAATAGACATGGTCCCTGTCCTACTGGGGTTTACATTCTAATGACATCCAATAAAATAAATGAAGAGAAAATGGAGAAGCATAAATGCTAAATGTGTTACATAAATAGATTGATCTAAGAGATTGGGACAGGAAAATGAAATCTTTATGAGGAGATGACACTCTCTGAAAGCCCGTTTTAATCATTGTTAATTTTCATGTTAACATGTGCACAACTTAAAATTGTATATTAATTTATTTCCTTTAATGAATTTGGCAAATTGCAAAAATGGGAAGATTCTTATAAAGTCCATGTTTTGCAAGCCTGGTTAGTTTTTAAAGAGGCATACCACACATTTTGACTGAATTTGTGACTGTCTCTTTTGAATTCTCCAGGAATATTCAGGGTTTCCTTTGCTATACTCTTTGAATGAGTTTATATCCCTTTTTGCTATTAATGTCAGCATGTTCTTCAGTTCCATTTTTGCTGGGGGTGGAGTCTTATTTTGCTTGAGGCTTACTTGACCATTTTTATTAGGAACAGCTGTTGTATTTTCTGTGATGAGAAGTCACCTGCGTCAATTCATTTCTCTCACCATCCACAGTTCAAAGTAAGTAAATAAACTTAAAGCCAGCATATGAGGCAACTAAGGGCACAGAGGACAAACTAAATTCAGCACCTCGGTAATAACCCACAGCAAAATAAAATACTATTTTTTTTTTAAATTTCAGTGCATTAAGTGGAAAATACAAGAAAATATGCAGCCGTATATCTTGGATAAAACTAGCAGATTATAAAGCAGAGCAAAACAGGCTTCCTGCACATGGTAATTAGCATGATGCAAAGAGAGAACAAGATAAGAAGACTTGACGTTCCAGATTTAGGGTCTCCACCACTCCCTTCTAAGTGGAATTTTCTTCAGTTGGGAGCAAGTGTTCCTTAGAAACAATGCCACACATGATGGCTTGATGTATATGTCAACCCAGGGAGGTAAATTTAATCTATAATGTGATCTGGGGAACAATGTTGTACCAGAGCATCATATGTCTGGACAATCAGATATCAACAATTCTTGTGAAAAAGATGGTCCTTTCAGATGAGTTCATCACAAATTAAGTAAACACCACATGAGCAAACAGTATACTATGACTGAGTTAAAAGGTAGAAACAAGGGGCTCCTGGGTGGTACAGTTGGTTAAGCTGCAGACTCTTTTTTTTTTTAAGATTTTATTTATTTATTTGACAGAGAGACAGATCACAAGTAGGCAGAGAGGCAGGCAGAGAGAAGAGAGAGGGGGAGAAGTAGGCTCCCTGCTGAGCAGAGAGCCCGATGTGGGGCTCAGGATCCCAGGACCCTGAGATCATGACCTGAGCCGAAAGCAGAAGCTCAACCCACTGAGCCGCCCAGGTGCCCCAAGCAGCAGACTCTTGATTTTGGCTCAGGTCATGATCTCAGGGTCCTGAGATCAAGCCCCGGACTGGGCTCTGCACTCGGTGCAAAGTCTGCCAGAGATTCTCTCTCTCCCTCTCCCCCTGCTCTTCCTTGCTTAAGTCCTCTCTCTCTCTCTCTAAAAGAAATAAATAAAATCTTTTTAAAAAAAGGCAGAAACAAAAAACTGAAATAGCTCAAGCCAAATCAAATAGAAATCATAGGATCTATAAGAACATGAAACAACACTCTGAAATAAATGACAAAGATATTTACTTTCAGAGTCACCTCAAGAAAGCTTTTGCACACACACACCCCCCCCCCCAACCCGGTCTGCCACCTAAAATAGAGCCCACAAGATGGCATTTGGCTCACACTTTCATATCACCCTGTGAATAATGCTATCATCAAATTACTTAAATGTTTTACTTGGGAGTTTTTCCCATTGTATTATGATCTAACTGAAAAAAAGAGACCAAATCTTCCTAATTTCTAACACATAGTAAATGCTCGAAACATCCCGAGAAACTGAGTCATCCTTATGTTTCAAAAAAGTGGTTTTAAGTAGATTTACAATTCATAAACTCTCTGGTTTTACATTTTATCTTTGGTGGTTTGCCAAGTTGATTTCAATACCAAATTCATCAACATATGTGTGACTGTCCTTTGCCTGTGCCCTCTCCAGTCTACTATCCCTGCCCCTCCTCTCCCTCCCCACCCCCACTTACTGAGGAGATTAAGTTTTTATCCTCTGTGTTCCCAGGCTTGAGAACCTAAATCAATCTACATTACAAAGAAAGGAGAAAATAAAAGCCAGGAGGTTCAGGCTGGAAAGAAGAGTGAGAAGAAAAAAAATGCTTTGGAGAAACGTTGCTGTGGGTTGTGACTTAAGAGTCTTACTGACCTTTACCTAGAAGCACAATTCAAGTATTGGAATGCCTTTTAAAGCAATTTTTTGCTGACTGGACTGTGCTGCTTTATGAACTCTGCAAAGTCTGGTCTGCGTGAGTTGCTGGTTTTATTAACATTATATTGGAAGAGGTAAATATCTAGGATTTGGGACTTAAACTGCGGCATTTGTCTGCATCTCAGATTAGAAGTTTGCATCAGATTGAGCCAAGAATTTATGTCAACCATGACCATCTAATTTGGGGGGAATATGCTACAAATAATACAATTTTAACAGGAAGGGGACAATCCGTATATGTCTGAGAATATAGCTGCAAAATTAATGCTGAGTTCAGAATTCCATTTTTTTTGTGAATGGCATGTGTTTGGAAGTGCCTATGTACTCAAGATGCTTAAATGGAACTGTATGGATTTGTGAAATGAAAGTTGCTTTACCTTAAATAACAACAACAACAACAATAATAATGTAGCATATAGCAACAAGAATATCTAATATTTAGTAAGTGCTTCCTTTGTGCCAAGCAGTACTTTGAGGACTTTCATACATCATTTTATTTAACCCCTTCAATAATCGTTTGACTTAGGCAATGGAACTAGGTCCCATTTCATACTAAGTAAACTAAGGCTCAGGGAGATTACGTACTAGGTCTGTAATTAAGTGTCCATCAACTGTTGGAGCTTGGATTCAAACCTGGGAGGTCTGGCTCCAAAACATTCACTCTTCCCCACCATACTCTGCTATCATTATTTCCTAAGGAACCAGCATCCTTCCTAAGTAGCTAGCAGAGGTCAATGTCAAACTTGATGGGATCTGTTGAATGCTATTTCCCTGTACCTGCAGTGAAAATCAAAAAACAAAAAACAACAACAACAAAACCAAAACAGATCCTGCAGGGGGTATGAAAGCTATTGTGGGGCTTGCAAGTAAGAAGTCTTCAGACTGCTTTCAACTGGAAAATAAAGACATATAAGTAGCATGTGCTAGGGAGTGCAGTAGTGTCTTTAAGTTGTGTTTGGCAGATGTCAAGGGCTAAGACACTGTGGGGTACAAATCTGCAGGGTACATCACAGCATAATAGCCATATATAGCCATCATCCATGACTTCATCTTTGTAGAGGATGGCCTCACTCTTCCTGAGTGGGTGAATTGCAATGTGTGCAGAGCTTGAGACTTATGTCAAGTGCTAAAAAAAACCATGTCAGCTGAAAAGGATAACCGGCTCCACTTTCACGTTCTAACTGGCATATCTGTGAGAACGGGCTATTTGCCAAAGGACATTAAAGTAAACCTGGAGAAGTAGAAAGAGCTCAACCAGATTCCTTCAGTAGAGAGTTAGGATCAAAATTCATTAAAATGGGATTCCTGATATTCTACTGGTAAAACTAATCAGGACACAGTGAAAGTTGGTACACCCACGCTAGGACTCACTCTCATGATTCTGAAATCTTAATGCTACCTTTTGGTAACTGATTCAAACTTCACAAGTATAAATAAATTAACAAAAGAACAAACTGAGTTATGTGATCACCTATTTCCTCTAAAAATGGCAAGCACCTTCTTAATTGTCTCAACATGAATTGTCTAAGGAAATACAGATTCAAGTACCTCTATTTTTTTAAATTGAAACTTGCCATTATGTAATTGAGCTAAAACAAATTTTTAGAATTAGAATGGGCCATGCATGCCTCTGAGGAAATCTAGTCAGCTAGCCTGACAGTGTTCTTATACAGAGATATTTACTCTTCAGTTAAGTTTTTGACTGATTAATTTTTTTTTTATTGTTACTTTAGGTGATAGGTAGCCTTGCAAATAAATGATGAAAAAAATGAAAGCTAAAATACAGAGCAATGCAAGACAGCACTATAGAAAGAGAAGAGCTAATTTTAAAAGGATTATTATTCACAAAGTCAGGAGCAATTTTAAAGAAGCAATTATTATGACAACTCAAATAATGAACGGTGCTGAAGAGCTGGTTGTTCTCTCTAAGGCTTGCACATGCTAAGTAGGGAGTGTGTATGCAGAACCAGGAGACTAATTGAGGGAGAACAATTGTCCCATCTTGTGAGAACAGATTAAAAGCATACATATTTTGAAGAACTCAAGCAAATAAGAGTATCTTTGGCCACTCTGTGTGTTAGAAAAACAAAGCTAAGGGAGAGATCAGTCAACAAATGAAAATTAGAAATACAAATCTGCAGTACCTGGGACATTCATACCAGTGCTGGGTTAATTTATTAAGACTTACGCCCACTGGGAAATTAAAAAAAAAAAAAAGACAAAAAAAAAAAAAACCCTCAAAACATTATCTGTGCATTATTCTGTATTTTTTATCCTGGGGAGCAACATCTTTACTCATTTAGAGATCAACCCAGCACTCTTTCCTGCAGACCACAAATTGCTTTACAAACCTCCATGTTGATTTTAACTGGATTGCAAGATTTGCCTCACAGCTTGAAGCAAATCACATCCTATAATACCTGATAAACAGAGATGCTCTTTTTAAATGGCGCATGTCCCATTCAAGGGAAGCATAGAATTGCTTCAGAAACTGTCTGGCCCATCCGTAAATTCTGTGGATGCTTTTACTCGAATGTAGCCCCGGTACCAAAATGTTTTGGGAAAATAGTCCTTCAGCAGTGAGCATATTAGCTCAAGATAGTTAACTGTCATAGGACAGAAATTGAATATATTTTAAAGATTATTTATTTATTTATTTATTTGTCAGAGATTGAGAGAGGAAGAGACAGAGACAGAGAGAGCACAAGGTGGCAGAGTGGCAGGCAGGTGCAGAGAGAGAAGCAGGCTCCCACTGAGCAAGGAGCTTGACGTGGGACTCTATCCCAGGATGCTGGGATCATGACCTGAGCCAAAGGCAGCAGCTTAACCAACTGAGCCACGCAGGCATCCCTGAATATATTTTTAAAAGACCTCAATTTCACATTTGAGATCTACTGAATATATATTTTTATTTAAAAAGTTCTGTTTTTTCAGGCTAAAGGTGAGACTCCATCTCTAAATCTAGGATGCTTTTCTCTCTGTAGTAGGGAAAAAATTATGCAGGGTTTTTTTTTTTTTTTGGGAGGGGAGGGGATAACTTATAAAAGAATACTCTTCACATACAAAAGGCATCTTCATCTAAAAGAAGGTTTTAAGGAAAACACTTATGTCTGATTTATAGCTTCCTGAAAAATAAGGTTATTAAGAATAAGTGTGTTCGTTCTGCCAGATATAGGTCTCTAGGTGAAATCACAGTATTTTGGTAATCCGGCAGACCAAAGACAATGTCTACTACAGCAAATTTCTTTGTGCTAGAAAAGGAAGAGCCATTGTATTTTAAAATTTATTTTAAAATTTTATTCTTAAAATAAATTTATTTAAAATTTATTGTTTCTATTCTGTAAAGAAACACTGCAAAATAGCTCTTGTCAGAAGTTAAAATTATTATAGTATTAAAAGAAAAGGTCTGTAATATATTTTTATGTGAACTAAAATTAAAAACAGTAATATTGAATAGAGCAGAAGTTTATGCATTTATACTTCATTCAGAATGAAAACTTATTCTGGTTCTTATGCATATTTAAATAATAACATGAGTTTGGAAAATTACTCAAACAGTCTATTAAAAGGCCTATTGAAAAATTAGACTTTATTCCCCAAGAACTAAAAAGACCTAGTAATGAAAAAAAATTATATTAAAAGTAGCATGGATGTAACATTTTTTTTCTTTGATACATGAGTGGTTGGATATTATAAAATTGTTATATTGGAGTCTATATTCTCTGAGGAGATATATATCCAAGTTCATATACACAGGTACATATATCCTCTCGGAAGGGGGTTGTTCCTTAGCCTTAAGTTCATTAGCCTTATGTGTATGCCTCACACTCTTTATTTAGAAGGTTTTGTCTCTCCAGAGAGCACATCGAATCTGTAAGTGAAATGGCTGCTACAGTTGATATATAAGAACTGTGCATCAGCTCCTGTCTCAAAGGAAAAGACCAGTGTGGGAAATAATTTGTATTAATAAAGAACCTTGACCTCCCTTTCCCACCATTCCCTTATGTCTCCCCCAACCCCCCGCCCCCAGACTTGTCCCAATAGCGGAAAAGACTAAAACTAACTATCTACTATGCCCTAGGTACTATGCCAGGCACTTCATCATTTTAATTACAATATATCTGAAACCGTTTCAATATTTTATGGCTAATAAGTAGTAAGTGATGTTTGAAAAGAAAAAAAAAATAGTCCAATATGTTTCTTGCCTGACACATAGCTTTCCTTTTAAATATGTCTATGAGTAATTGTTTTCAATGACAACATATAATTTAATACTCTTGAATTAACTCGTTCTCTGTTGTGTTTGCTCTGATTGCCTGAAAGAAAAATACATGTATTTTAAATTGCTTTCTTTAATTAAATATAGTCTATGAGGGATAATTTCTTATTAAGGCATACTGGTCTTATATCAAACATATTTTTTTTAATTTTTTATTTATTTATTTATTTGACAGACAGAGATCATAAGCAGGCAGAGAGGCAGGTAGAGAGAGAGGAGGAAGCAGGCTCCCCGCTGAGCAGAAAGCCCGATGCGGGGCTCGATCCCAGGACCCTGAGATCATGACCTGAGCCGAAGGCAGCGGCTTAACCCACTGAGCCACCCAGGTGCCCCTCAAACATATTTTTGATCTCTTCAGTTTTGTTTTGTTTTGTTTTTCTCCTTCTCTTCACCAATCCAGGAAAGGCTGCTTTTGAGACCATTTCTGCTTGCCATTTTCAAACACACTGCCCTGACACACGTCTGTGTCCTATTTCAGCTACTGTGGTATCCTCTTCCTAGAAGTGAGGGCCCTTCTCTGTGTTTGCCTTGGGGATGCATCCCAGGCAGGGTCTGCATCTTACTGATTTTCTCAGCTCCCACAGCATCTGTCCCCGACAGTATCTGGACTAAACTAAACCTGTTCTTGGTTGTTTAGTCTGGTTATATTATGTTGCAAATTCCCCCATTTCCTGTAGAGCTTTCAAAGACCTAAGAAATTATAAAGGAACCTCAAAATAAATTTCTGTCTTTATAAAAATAGCAAATCTTCTAAGTTAGGAAACCCTTTTGTTCTGAAGTTGAGGAGGACCATGAAAAAAAGGAGCTTCGTTTTTTTTCTCTTCAAGGAAATTAATTAATGATAAGTACAAAATGTTCTTAAAAAAAAAAGAATTTTAAAGATTTTATTTACTGGATAGAGAGAGAGACAGGTAGAGTAGAAGCAGGGGGAGCAGGAGAGAGAGGCAAGCTTCCCGCCGAGCAGGGAACCCCACGCAAGTCTCAATGTAGGACTTGATCCCAGGGTCCTGGGCTCATGACCTGAGGTGAAGGCAGATACTTAACTGATTTGAGCCACCCAGACACCCCCAAAATGCTCTGTTTTAAAATTCTATCTTGATGGAAAAGGTACTGTATTTTTCTGTTCATAGGCTAGGTGAAAATGAATTATAGAAACCCTAGCATTGATTTCCTTTTGTGCTTTACTGAGAGTAGCTTTTGTTAAATTTAATATCACATGAGTTTTAGCTAAAATTATGCCCAAGCATGAGCTACATTTGAGACTCACCCTGATAGAACTGTTCATACATCTCTTCAACTTTATGTTGGACTGTTTGCAAAGTAAAGTATCATAGAATTCAGATACCATAAACTTAAAAATCTGGGATGGCTTCCTGTTACCAACTGAATTTGACCAACTATTACCAACTGAATTGTTACCAACACAATTGTGAATTGTGCACCGTCCCTGCCCCCCCCCCCCCCCCCCCCCGCAATTCCTATGTTGAACTCCTAACCACCCTTATCATGGTATTTGGAGACATAGCCTTTGGAAGACAATTTTGTATAGAAGTCATGAGGATGGTGTCCTCATGATGGAATTAGTGACCTTATAAGAAGAGATTCTGAGAGTTTTGTTGCTTTCTCTCCCTGGCATGTGAGGACACAGTGAGGAAGCTTTCATCTTCAGGGCAGAAAGACAGCTCGCACCAGGAAATGAATCTGCCAGTGCCTTGATCTTAGGCTTCCCAGCCTCTAGAAACATGAGAAATAACCTCTTTCGTTTAAGCCACCCAGTCTGCAGTATTTTGTTACAGCAGCCTAAGCAGACAGACAACACTTCCCAACTGTTTAGTTTGTAAGATGCATGTAATTGCAGATCGCTCCTGAAACGAAATCTGAAGCTAAGTTCCTACGTGTAGACTGAGATTCAGCTTCACAGCACAAAGCAATCTCAAGGTCTGTCTTCAAGGCTGGGCCAGCCAGTTCTCCTCCACAGGTAGGAGCCTCCCTTTGGATTCATCAAGTTAATTCTACTCCCTGATTCTAGGGAAGCCCCTGAGGACCTTCCAAAGGTAAAAATAGATAACTCTTTCTTCAGTTAACACTTTTCCATCATTTTCAGAGTTCAAGGAAGATTCAAAATCTAAGCCTAAATACCCGGGGCTAGAGCCCAGGGGATGCCTTAGACTCCAAGATACCTCCTTCAGCTAAAGTGAGATTTTCTGACAACCTCTTCAGGAAGTGCAGGTCTATGAGGGTTTAGTCAAAATCTGACATTGCCTGCATTATAGCATCTATAAAACCCTGACTTTCACATTGCAGGAGAACAATAAAGATGGGGCAAACGACCAGACATCTATAGGAAAGATTAAAACCCATGCAAATGACCAGCAACTTTTCTCATTTGAATCCCAGGCCTGAGGGTCAAGAAATCATCATTCTCTCATACATTTCTATAAAAAAAAAAAAAAAAAACCAGTGCAATAAAAAAGTTAAGAGTTTTAAGTTTTAGTTAAAGTTGCAGAAATAAAATAGCAGCAAATACATTCACAGTTTGATTAGAAACCACACACCACAGTGCTGTCAACAATGTTCACATCATGTGGGTCAAGTTCCTTGGATAAATTAGCAGTTTTCATATGTCTAGTTTACATGGGTTCAGTTACAGGTGTGGTGAAATTGGGGCCAAAGAAATGGCAAAGGTTCAGATCTGGTTTTGATTACCAAGGTTTGTAGAATATGTTTTTATGTTTAACTCTTATTGTAACTTTGCCAGTGAGTGTTTGCCTAACCTCTGCCTCTGGAACATCAAGTTTCAATTCCCTAACATACTTCTATGCTTTTAACTTGTATCTTCCAGCTCCTAGCCAGAGTCCTGCTGTTTCTTCATACTCCCTAAGGCAGCAAAACTGCATTACCAGCTTCCATATGGATGTTTCAGTCCTATACCACATCCAGACAAGGACTCTTCTTGGATCTTCCCAATTAGAGCAAATCTGTAGTATTAAACTTCTAATTGTACAAGTAACACTGATTGTTAATTAGTAACAGACTTCAAAATTAGCTTGTGACCAGTATTATACATACTATTAATTTCTTCCAATCTATAATTAATTCACAGTAGCATTTAGTTAAATGCTAATTATAGGAAATTTGGTCTTTTAGGACCAGAGTTATTACCTTTACAGATATATTCTTTTCTCTATTAGAGAACTCTCACTCTTTTCACTAGAAGTACAATTTATTTTTTTTTAAAGATTTTATTTATTTATTTGACAGAGAGAGAGATCACAAGTAGACAGAGAGGCAGGCAGAGAGAGGGGAAGGGAAGCAGGCTCCCTGCTGAGCAGAGAGCCCGATGCGGGACTCGATCCCAGGACCCTGAGATCATGACCTGAGCCGAAGGCAGCGGCTTAACCCACTGAGCCACCCAGGCGCCCTAGAAGTACAATTTAAAGTTAGTATTATGTATATAAGAAACTGGATGAAATAATTTCCTGTTGAGTGAATGAGGTCTTAAGCATACAACCCTAATTATTTATTATGACTTTCTATATTCAGATCTCTTCTGCAGTAGGATATTTAAAAATATAGGTATTAAAAATTGTCAAGGCATTACGGTAAAGAAAATTGCTACTTGTTGACTCTAGAAAATATAAAGACATAAAACTCAACCAAATGACAGATTCAAAGATTTTTTTCTTTTGGGGGGGAATTTTCAAGTATTATAAAAATGTTTTTGAAAACACGGTATTAACATCAAGGCTTGTTAAAAGAGCGACAAAACAATCACCTCTGTAAGAAACGCAGAGCTAATTATTATGTGTTTTAGAGAACGTCAGTGCAACCAGGGGACTGATGGAAACACGGTCCTGTTTTTTTTCAAGTTGCTCCATGGCAAAAGGCTATGATATATTACCTCTGTGGAAAAAAAATTGTGTATATTTAGATATATAGGATATACGGGACTCTCGGATTTAGAGTCAGCATTTACTACAATATCCCCATCCAAAAATATGAGGATGGAAGGAATTGCAGAATATTTCTGGAAAAATAGATACTTAAACCACTTAACTTCTTCCACCCCCACTCATCCGTTTTGAATATTTCCTTTGCTGTCCCTACCTGAGGATCTTTTGCCTATATCTTTGCATTGGCATTCTAGGTTGCACTGAAGAAAGCCTTTTTTTTTGGTGGGGGGGGGAGCTTGGAAATACAGAGTTTCCAGATTCTGGAAAATTTTGAGGGTGGGATGGGAGAGGGAACATGGGTGAAAATGAGAGAAAGTTAAGGATTCTTTAGTAGTTCATAAATAAATAGTGTTTGAATATCTCTTATTTAAGAGCCATATGATATAAATATTTATGAAATATGGAAGACTCTTAAATACAGTCTTAGCTTTTTATCACTTTCTCTTAAAGAAAAAACTATCTTCTCATAAAAAAAAGTACATGAAAGTATTTGCCATGATATTCTGGAGGTGTTTAAGAGAAACGAGGATGTACCCACAGACTTACAGAAAGAAAGGAAGGATTTATATTTCAGAGCCACATAAAGCAGTCAAGAGTGTTAAAATAATATACCTGGAGGGCATTATGCTAAGTGAAGTAAGTCAGACAGAAAAAGACGAACACTGTGTGATCTCATTTACACTTCCAATTAAAAAAACACGCTCAAAAAAGAGATGAGACTTGCAGTTACCAGAGTTGGGGGTGGGAGGAGAGGGAAGTGGAAGAAGGGTCAAAGGTCCAAACTTCCAGATGTAAGATAAATAAGTACTAGTGATGTAAGGTACAAAGTGGTCATGGCAGCTAACACCTGCTACATGATATATACAGAATCTGTTAAGAGAGTAAATCTTAAGAGTTTCCATCAAGACATTTTTTCCCTTTTTTCCTTTCTTTTTATACTATCTGCTTGAGAAGATGGATGGTAGCTAAACTGATAGATTTACATATTATGCAAAATAATTACCACAAACCATCATGCTGTATACCTTAAACTTAAAAGTTAAATTGATATATGTCAATTATTTCTCAATGAAACTGGAAGGAAAGAGTGTTTCGTGTATATATAACTAAAGTGAGAAGGCAAAGGGTCTTCAGTGATGAAAGGTTTTTTTGTAGGTCTGAGGGAAATACGATGCATAATTAGCAGCAAGTGATTTATACAACGAACTCTTTAGACATAGCCTACTTGACAGCATATTTTACTAACTTTTTTAGTCATTTGTTTGCTTGTTTTAAAGATTCACTAAGTTAAAAAGCCATCTCAGTTTTTAAATGACATAATGATCTGATTTACACGGTGATACACTGATAAATCTTTAATATTTCCATTTGCTGTTTTCCAGGTCTTCTGTTAAAAATCTAAATTTCTTATGGCATATAAAAATTTGATGTCCATTCTATCTTTACAATACTATAATGTAGTGATACTTTTATTACCCAAAAAAATCACACTGAAAGGATTATCATTTTATATCTTTTTTTTTTTTTTTTTTTGAGATGTGGCTCTCAAAATTTCAGTTTCCTTGAACTAAGATTTTAGAATTTTTACCTCTGGGCTAAAACACAAATGGGAAAAATGTTTACATTATTTTCATAACTGAACATGTCTACAGAAGAAAGTAGTTTACTTTTTCATGAACTGTTAGCATTTTTCAACTATGCCAAATACTGTATTATACTCTGTAAACACCTACAAATTCTCTCAGAACACAATGCATGTTCTCTCTCCCATAAATATAGAAAGATATTTTCAAATACTAAAAATGTTTCTACATTTTTGCCACATTACCACAAACATTGCAGCTTAAAGGAATCCAAATTTATTATCTTACTGTTGAGGAGATCAGAAATCTAAGCGAGTAACGGGGGCTGCCTTGCTTCTAGAAGCTCAGAAACAGGGCATTTCCTCACTTGTTCCAGCTTCTAGAGGTTGCCACATCCCTAGGCTCCTGGCATTGAAACATTGCACTCTCTGCTTCCACTATTCCATCTCCTACTCCACCTCCATTGTTTCCCACTTCCCTTGTGATTATATCAGGCCCGCTCTGATGATCTAGGATAATATCCCATATCCAGATCCTTAATACAGTCACATCTGCACAGTCCTTCTGGTCACGCAACACAATATGTATAAGGATTCTGGGGAGCAGGACGTGGACATCTTTGGGGGGATTATAATTCTATCTGCCACAACTGCCTCGTCCTCAGTGTGCATGTGAGATGTGCAGAGCAAAAACTGGAATGTTTTTAAGCTACTTTTGATTGTGTTCCCAAAATCTTTGAAAAGCACCTTGAATATAGAACAGCATTTTCACATTGCCTGGATATGAACTGCATAATTTTTTTCAACATCTTAATTAATATGGCTCAGCTAATATCTATGGGGCACTTAAGTGACATACCCAGGGTGTAACAGTACTTACTGTGCATCCATGAGTTGCGTCCTGCAATAGCATAGAGGTTGTCCAGTTCTTGTTAATCACCAGAGTTCACTAGAGCCATGTGAGTTCCTCAGCCCCTTAATGGTGATCATATGCATGGTTGTCAACTCCTTATGCAGCCGTAACAGGTGTCTGGAGCCACTTGAATATTGGTTGAATTTCAACTTGTTTTCATCGCGCAAATAGTTTGGATCCTGAAAGGATATTAAAGAAGAGATGTCTGGGCGCCTGGGTGGCTCAGTGGGTTAAGCTGCTGCCTTCGGCTCAGGTCATGATCTCAGGGTCCTGGGATCGAGTCCCGCATCGGGCTCTCTGCTCAGCGGGGAGCCTGCTCCCTCCTCTCTCTCTGCCTGCCTCTCTCTCTACTTGTGATCTCTCTCTGTCAAATAAATAAATAAAAAAAATCTTTAAAAAAAAAAAATAAAGAAGAGATGTCAAATTCAAATTTGATAAGAAATTCAAATTTCTCATTTCTTTCCAGTTAAAATTTGCTGATATAAAAAACTAGCTATTTAAGATTTACCTACAATGAATTAGTTTCATTTACACACACACACACACACACACACATACATGCACTACCCCAATGTAAGCATAAACAGGCATTCTATAAGCCATCATCTCCAAGGGAAAAGAATGGGAACAAAATTTAATTTTCCTCTGCAGCTTCTCTTTAGATGCGGTCATGTGCCTTTATTTTCCTATTTCTGCCCTAATTTTAAAATTCTGTTGAGAATAAGCTATGTTATCTGAAGAATATATGGGCATGTGTGCATATGTGTATGTATACGTATTTATATTGTGTGTGTGTGGTATAATGATGTCTCTCCTCTTGAATGCCTAGGATGCTGGAGGAAACTTTTTTTATTTTTTTAATTTTCTTTTAAGATTTACTTATTTATTTGAGAGAGAGAGATTCAGAGTGAGCACACAGAGGCAGAGGGAGAGAGAAGCAGACTCTCTGCTGAGCAGGGAGCCCAATGTGGGGCTTGGGATCATGACCTGAGCCAAAGGCAGATGGTTAACCGACTGAGCCACCCAGGTGCCCCAGCTGGAGGAACTTTTAAATTATCTTGTATCTATGAGATAAAAGTTAGTTTCCTGTCTTGGTAGCCAAAAGATTATCTCCTGGCCTTCATTCTGCTCTCAGAACATTTTACCAATCTTGGTCAGCCTGAACTATCATCACTTTTAGTCCAACATTCTCCTTTTGTCCTCCTGAATACATATAACTCCCTCATTACTTCTCCCTTAGGGAATTGAGATTATTTTTGAGCTTACTTTTATCAATGAGATGTTTCAGATTAAATGTGATACTCAGTTTCTCCAGTTGGAAAGTTACTACCACTGTACAAGATTGTGCTAAATTCTTGAAACCCTCAAGAATCCTGCTTCAACATTGTATTAGATTGATGTAGGGTCATAGTTATACAATATTAAATAATAAAATGGGATTTTTTTCAAGCTTAGGATATTTTATTTAAAAAAATATGTATGATGGCAAATGATACAGATTTACTCTAAATCCTCTTGTGTTTGTTGGAGTTGGTAAAACATGAGGATGGGTGATGACGAAAAGGGAAAGAGGTTGCCTGGGTGGCTCAGTTGGATGAGCATCCAACTCTTGATTTCGGCTTAGGTCATGATCTCAGGGTCATAGGATCAAGCCCTGTATGGGGCTTCGTGCTCAGCACAGAATCTGCTTGTCTCTCTCCCTCTGCTCCTCTTTCTCACATGTGCTCCATTTCAAGTGAATCAAATCTTTTAAAAAGTTAAAGGGAAAAGATGTCATAATCAGGTGGCTTGATGTGTGGGTGGCATTTCATCCCATAGGAATGCTCAGCTTTCAGGCCACGAATAACATGGGGATGTAATAATAAAGTAATAATTCATATCATTCAGGTAACACACATTGTTTATGAAAACATGGTTGGGAATTGATGGATCTAACATTTCTATCTAATGTGTTGAACTTCAGCACCAATTAAACAATCGTCTTCCTTTCTGGTATACTACAAATGATTCCTAGATATATTGCGATATACTCTCTATAGGTAATGAAGTCATGAGAGGGGGGCCTCTGGAAACAGATTTACATCTTTTAAATCCGGATTCAGAAAGTATAACTTAAAATTTTTATGATCAACTGTTACTTAACCTGCTGTGATTTAATGAGACATTTCTCCCAGAACTATCATTGATGTAATCAGGAATATTTTCAGTAGTCCCATAATGGTGAGGTTTTTTTTCTTTCCTTTCAGCTGGGTTCTTTAGAGGATTATGAGGCAGCACAAATATGATGGTTTAGGATAAAGATGCAAAATTAAGCTTGATTTCTCAGCTTAAATATTTTCAAAATTTTTATCTTAAAATATTTTCTTTTAAAAATTTTTCATGGAGTTTTCTTTACCCAGTATGTTAAACATTAATATCTCATACATATCTTATTAATCGAATTGATTACAGAACTATGAAGGTTTTATTATGTTTGTATTCAATACAAATTAGTTCCATAAGGGCAGAGACCATGTCTTATCCATTTCTCAACAAATCACATGGTATTTGATGTAAGTAAGTGTTCAATACAAGTTTTCTAAATAACTATCACCGCAAAAACCAGTTCCATAGAGAAAGAGCATAGCTACAGAACTAGAAATTAGTAAGTTTTATAAACCATAAAAGGCTAATTTGATTACTATATAATACTCAACCATTTGCTTTTGTGGGCATATGAATACAAAACTAAATAGAATAATATTTGTGATTCAGGCTATAACTTGTGAAGACACAAGGCATGAATTCAGCAGGATACCTTGAATTTTTTTTTTAAAGATTTATTTATTTTAAAAAGGGGGTGTGGGAAGGTCAGAGTGGGAGGGGAAGGGAATCCCAAGCAGACACCCTGCTGATCATGGAGGAGCCTGCTGCTGGGCTCGATCCCATGACCCTGAGATCAGACCTGAGCTGAAACCAAGAATCAGACGTGCCATCTAGGCATCCTCAGGATCCTGAAATTTTACAGACATTGATGATGACTATAAACTTTGAGTTGAGAGCTGATAGGTAAATGGTCAGAGGGAGGAGGAAAGAGATAGATCTATTTAACATTAAAGAGGTAGTATAGAATATCTTAATTTAAATAGCCAAGGGAATATATGCATAAAACCATAGTCTAGGGTGATTCTCAGTTGGGCCTTCTTCCCCACCTGGGCGCATCTGTCAATGTCTAGAGACATTTTTGGTTGCCAACATGGGAGGGATGCCATTAAAATACAGTGGGTAGAAGTTAGGGATAATGTTGAACATCTTAGAATGTACAGGACAGCTCCCTCATAGCAAATAATTATCTGGCCCCAAATTTCAGTAGTCCTGAGGGTGAGAGACCCTGAACTAGAGGGTAGCAGTCTACAGAAATTAAACAGAGTTCTCCTGTGTCTGTCCTTTCTACAAATAGGAAGACTGTGTTCTAGGAGAATAAAACATATTAGTTTAAATATATTTTAAAATTCTGTGTGAATGTATTCTTCCAAACAAGTCATAAATGATCTGGAGATCTGACTGGCTATTAAATTACGGGCCAGAAACTAGATCCTGGTGATTCTCCATCTGTTAAAAGTGAATATACATTGTTCTTCTGACCAGGTATGCTTAATATATGTTCTTTTGTATAATTACTATGAGTTTAGTTGAAAGTTTGCTACTAATGGGCCTCTTTATTAACTGATTTTGTACGTTATCTAATACCACAAAAACCCAATAAAGTAGAATATGTCATATTTTCCAAGTGCAAGTAAAATTTTATGCTGTTTCCACTAGGGGGAAAAAAAAACACAAAAATTTTGTTACAATTTCTGACATTAGTCCAAATGTAGAATATTATGTTTATGAGTAAATCTAGAACCTAATTTTTGTCAGTTAGTTGGAGATGTTATTTAGCAGTCAATGCGGTAAAAATATCTGTCAAGGAAAAGATCTTTATGCACACTTTAGGTTCAAGTGTGCAGTCAGAGAAGTCCAAAATTCTAAAAAAATAAAACAAGAGCTAGATTGAACCTAAAGAATTGTATGTAAATAAGAGCAGAAAGAAATCCAAGTAGGATCCAGAAGCTGTATATTTGGGTCTCAAAATTGGCCTAATAGATATGAAAATCTAGATGTATTTTCTCCAAATGTAGAGAGGCAAATCCTTTCCACTTTCCATAAGATGCCAAGTCACTGAGAGGTATAGGGCTCAATCAAATGAGGACCTGCTCCATCTTCAGGAAAAGGAAGGTCTGATCACCTCAAAAGTTAATATTGGAAAATGCATGTGAAACATGGAGGTCAGTTTAGCTCCAGAGGTGTTGAGGTGACCTGCAAAACCTTTTAGTGAACTCAAATGAACAGTTTGTATTCATTTATTCATCTTAAGTTGAGAACAGGATTTTCTTTAGGTCATAGTCTGCTCTTGAAAAGTTCAGAACAGGCTCACTCACCTGATAGTCTATCCTTGGCAATTACTGCTGTTATAAGGGAGAATATTAGTAATAAAGAAAGCAATATCCCCATTTCCACCAATGGAGGGTCTAGGTAATTCTCTCTTTATACAAGGAATGAGGAATATACTATATATATCTTGATCTTTGCCAGAAATAATTGCCCTTTATTGCATTTTTGGGGAAAAATATTTGCATAATTCTCTTTTGAGAAGTGACAATGTAGAATTCTCAGAGAGTAAAGGATCTCTCCAAGAATATGTTTTATTTCACTTTTAGTTTCTGGTTTCTTGTTCAATATACATATTGAGTTTAAGCAAATTTTTAATGCATCTACCTTTGCTTAAAGCTATTAATTGGAATTATATATAGACAATTATTCATTCATTCCATTTACCTGTAGAGAGAATTGAATACTTTTAGAAATAAGAGTAACTTGAGTTGCAAACTGAATCAACCCACAGAGCACTCTAATACTCAAACAGCACTTCATTAAACCTTTTCACAATTACTTATAATTTGTTGGATGAAACATTTGCTACAAATCATTGCTAATGTAGCATCTTAAATAACTTCAAAAATGAGCTGGTACATTTCTATTAAGCAGTCTTAATGAACAATTTAAGAAGAAAACACACCACCATTTATATTGTTTTTCCCCCTTCACATTTATGTTATTGATTATTATTTTTTAAATACTAATTTTTACAACTGGGAGAATTTGTGATAACATGATAATTTTTCAGGAGAATTTAGTCATGCCGAAGTCCCACTGGCCATTTCTTGGGGAAAGCAGCCTTTGCCATGTGAGGTTTTTTATGTAGGAAGTTCTATGATGAACTTTTCTTTCCCACTCCAAATCCCTTATCTACATTTTTGGGCACCTGGAGACTGCTTCATTCACAATACCCACTCATTTAAAGAAAGTTGCAAAAAGAAATGAAACAAATATGTTTTAACCTTAAAATAAAAAAAAAAATTATTGGATTGTGTGTGTGTGTGTGTGTGTGTGTGTGTGTAATTACTTCTATTTTATATGTGTCCCCAAGACTAATTCACCAGTTTTTAATATGGAACTAATGACATTTCATTATTTTGGTTTCATCTACTTGGTTTCCAGGTACTCCAGTGTTGGATGAGGAAGAACAGAACTCAGCGATATTTTAAGGTTTTGTTGGTGTTTCTTTATTTGCTTTTAAAATAGTGTCTGCCATGCAACTCCTAGTTTCACAAAATAGAAGAACAAAGTACTCTGTAGGAAGGGTGTGCATCCTTCCTCAGGTTTAGCAACAGTGTTTCTAACTAGTTCTGTGAGTTCTTTGGTAGAAAGAAGGAAGCTAGTAGGCCTATGAAATCCAGCAAACTTTTAGCAGAGCCCTAGCCCTGTTTGCCTGGAGCTTAAATATGAGACTCTTATTAGGAGTTGTCCAAGGATGTCCCTGTCCTGTCACTGTGGAAGATAAAGATAATAAAGATAAAGAAGACCTTTAAATAGAACTGCAATTAATTGAAAGAGGCAAGACCAGTGGCCAACTTTAAAAATATATATATTTATTTTATTTATTTATTTGAGAGAAAGAGAGCAAGTGCAAATGAGCAGGAGAGAGGGGCAGAGAGAGAAGCAGATTCCCAGCTAAGCAGGGAGTCTGATGTGGGACTGGATCCCAGGATTCTGGGATCATGACCCAAGCTGAAGGCAGATGTTTAATAGATTGAGCCACCCAGGAGTCCTCTTTTTAACAACAACAAAAAAATAAAATAAAAATTATTTACTTTTATTTATTTGAGAGCGAGAGAAAAAGAGCCAATGGGACAACTCTGAGATGAACCACTGTCCTGGTGTGAAGGGGCATTGTCTGCTGGGGTAGGGATAGAGAGGGGAACAAAGAAGGGGTGAATGTCTCAGATCAAAGCATTTGTCCATGTCCATGCTGTAGTTAAACTCTCAGGCACAGAATTGTGCCCAGTAAAATTTTAGTTGATCAAAAAGATCAAGAACCTTGGTTCTTTTTCCCATTTGGTGTGGTGTTTTCTTACTTGGATGAACGTCACAATCTTTTCTTTCAGTTGTTCCCTTGGTGTTCCAATTGGCCATGAAGCTTGTAGCAGGAATCCCACTTAGGATGGCCCTTGTGGAATGCCAGACACCATCTCTAAACTTCCAGCTTTGGCTCAGCCAGCGAGTGGCTGGGCCCCAAAGCAGCTCAGCCTATGTATGTCAAAAGTTTCAAAAGGTCTCATGAAAAGGGTTACATGCATGTCTGTTCCTCACCCCAGCCTCAAAATGCACTTCCTGGTGTATGAAAAGAGTTCCACTAACTTCTTATTCTCACTCCTGATACATAATGGCTCAGATCAAGGGGCTGGTCACCTTTTCTCTACCCTACAGCTAAGACACTGCTTGGTCTACCTCAAAACACTTTTTCTTTGCTTTTCTTTTTTCCCCTTCTTTTTGTACTTCCTTTCTTTTTTTAAAAGATGTTAAGACCAATAATTATTTCATTTTAAAAGACTGCTTGCTCGATGTTTACATATCTGAAACTATGTTTAAATGACTTCCTTTTTTTAAAAAAAGATTTTATTTATTTATTTGACAGAAAGAGAGAGATCACAAGTAGGCAGAGCAGCAGGCAGAGAGAGAGAAGGGAAAGCAGGTTTCCTGCCAAGCAGAGAGCCTGATACAGGGCTCGATCTCAGGACCCTGAGATCATGACCCGAGCTGAAGGCAGAGGCCCAAACCACTGAGCCACCCAGGTGCCCCTAAATGGCTTCCTTTGAAAATAAACAGTTCTATAGTTAAATTTAAAATTTCACTATTAGGGGAAAACCCTTAGATTTAGATGATAGCATTTATTTTGTGGAATTATTTTCATATTCTTTGAATATCATAACCACTATATGTAGAGAATAGCTTATATATTTTGAGTTGAGTAAAAAAACTCTGGGGGGGTTTCCATTTAAAGAGTATTTTGGGCAAAATATTTGAATCTTATTCTAATGAAAATAATAATGATTCAAGTTTTAATGGGTCTGATGTGTAGAACTGAGAGTCTGGCAAGGTCTTCAACTCTATGAGGAAGAAATTAACTTCATAATTATAACTTTGGGTATGGTATAAGGAAACTTAAAATTGTGGTCTGGATTTTAAAAAATATAAAAGCAGATAGCTTACCCAAATAAACCAAGACCAAATGTTACCTTATTATCATATTTGTCCAGATAATTTTATTTATATTTTGAAATTTCAGTCTTACAGTTCACTTTGTTTGCAACCATTGGTGGTCAGTAATAAGGGAAACCCAGGTCATACAAATGTTTTAGTTTTATATTAAGGATTAAAGATCAGTTGGTTTTTTTATTTTTAAGAAAATACAACAGTGAAGAAGGATAAACCCTTTTAAAACCCAGAAACAAGCATTTACACTTATAACTGATACACAGGAAAAAATACACATTTTTCCTAGTTATTTTCCTATGTTAGGGGAGGTACTTTTAATAACGTATGCCGTCACATCCAAATTGGCCCATCCCATGAATATGCAGCTTTCTGGCATCACTTAATACTGATAAGTAGTTCCATGTCATTTAAGCTTTTTGACACTGATGTTTTCTGGACCTTTCTTGTATCACCGGTCTTCTCAACTCAAATACCAGTGTTTACCAGAGCTCTATAGTTAGCTTCTGATGCTTTCAGTTGGTCTTAACAACCACTTAATTGCTCAAGATTCCTATATCTGGGGGTGCCTGGGTGGCTCAGGTCATGATCTGAGGGTCCTGGGATCGATCGCCACACAGGGCTCTCTGCTCAGTGGGGAGCCTGCTTCTCCCTCTCCCTCTGCTTGCCAATTCTGCTGCTTGTGCTCTCTGTCTCTGTCAAATAAATAAAATATTTAAAAAAAAGATTCCCACATCTATACCCCTAGCCGCATATGTTTCTCTGAACTCCAGACAATGTCCCCCATACTCAGTTATCCTAGAGCATCTTCATTTGCACACTTCCAAGTTTCTCAGAGTCAGTATTTCAAGTCCTTCGCAACCTATCACCTCACAGTCAATCCACACAACCCGTCCATATTTACAACTTTCAGAAAGTTCTCTCTCCATGCTACCATGACCTGAACCATTCATCTAAACAATCGCTAAACTGCAGTAAGCAATTTTCCTGTATCCAGTGTGGCAGCTCCCCTGTCCCTCCCCCCAACAACACCCTGCCTATTGTTGACAGACTACCTTTTCTACAATGCAATCTCTGTCAATTTCTTGTATTATAAGCCTCCTATTTTCTATAGGCAGCTTCCATTTGCTCATATCTCTCCAGTGTTATATCCATCCACTTTCTGTATATATATATATATATATATATATATATATATATATACACACACACACACACACACACACACACACACACACACACACACACACTTTCTCCAGTAAAATGGAGTTTCCTGCACCTCTCCAATTTGGTAGGATTTTCCACTTCTGTGTTCACAGATTCTGATCCTGGCATTCATTTGTACTTATTCTCTAATGATTTCATGTAGTTAATTCTTATCTTCCTTCAAATCAGGTCTAGTGTCAATGCACTCAGACTTCTCTGTTCTGCTGTGCACACATCTATGCATTTTCCTCATTGTGCATTTGTCCTGTTCACAATGTTATCATAGCACTGATTTTTCTCTACCTCTATAATGACACTGTTATCTTTCAGTGTGAGGTTAGTTTTTTTTTTTTTTTTTTAGATCTTATTTATTTGAGAAAGTACATGAATGAGAGAGAGAGAGAGCGTGAGCTAGAGGGTGGGGGGTAAGGGGAGAGGGAGAAACAGACTCCCTGCCCAACCAGAAGCCCTATGTGGGTCTCAATCCCAGGATCATGATCTGAGCTGAAAGCAGACGCTCAAAAGACTGAGCCACCCAGGAGACCTAAGGTTATGTCTTATAATACTAATTAAAATGTATAACTTCATTTAATCCTCACAACAAGTTTATAAGGAAGTTATTATCACACACCCATTTACAGGTTAATAAATTGAGGGAAATAAAATTAGAAACACAAAACTAACAAAGGCCACACTACTTAAGTGGCATAAGGAGAATTTAAACACAAGAAATGAGACTCCCAAAGTCACACTCTTAACTGCTAAGTTATTTGATGTTTATTCCTAGTACACAGTGAGTGGTACACAATACCCACTCTACAAATGTTGGTTAAGGAATGAATGAACTCTCAGTAGTGTGGTTTCTCTTAAATAAACATTATAATAAAGATATCATGCAAGAACTATAATGGGTAGAAGTCAAGAGTTAATACAGTATACGGCTTATATAAATATTCATTAATTAAATTAATTAAGGGCCTGCTATATCCTGCCTTCGTTTTGTTGCTCGTATAAAAAGCAGTCACTATTTTTGGACATTAAGTTTGCTCAGGTCACCTAGAGAACACTAATCTTCCCTGATAAATTCTCTTTCATGGCTGCTGTCTCTGGGTAGCAGACACACAAAAATCATTATATCCCCTTTTCTCTCCTTTGAATAAACAAACAGTACCCTTCTGCTCTCATAATATCCTGCTCCTGCAGAAAATGAGTATTATTCCATGGAAATCACTTCTTATTTTTGTGTCTTAACTTTTTTACTTGGGAAATGAAGAAAGATTTAAGAGAGAAATATTTGCCTAACACTTCAGAAGAGTTCGGGGGATAGTAGATAATGAAATAATGATTTCTAAAACACTAGCAGATTTGCAGACAAAAGTTGCTGTGAGATGCAAAGATGATAAGAATTTTAGGGAAATGGTCCATTTAATAGTCATTCACAAGAGAGGTTTAATTTTAAGAAGTGCTTAAAGAAGCGCTTCGATTTAGCTCTTAAAGTCCAAGTGATTATTTTAGCACTTTAAAAAATGCCAGCTTGGGTAGAAAACAAATAAGCAAGTCATAAACATGTCAACTTTGCTAAAAATCAGATTCTGTTTCCTAAATTTAAAATGTAGTAAGACTGGTTACTCTGTATAGAAGTCAACAAAAAAAGTTTCAAAGAAAGCAGAAATAAACACGTTTCATAACAACATGGAGTATTGTTAGAGAAAGAATCATAAAAATAAGATTATGAAACACATTCCATTTCACAGATACTTCAATATAGATTTTAGATATAAAATAACAAAGGAGATAACCATTCCTATATTAAATATCAGAAAAGAGAACATAATAATTATAAAAGTGGGTAAACAGTATTATCTTTTGTTTTTATTGTATTAGTAAACAAAATTGCCTTGACCTAATTTTCTCTTTGGCCCAGAGTTGGATTATTTTCTTCAGACTACTAGATCTTCAGAGAATTCTTTAAGAACTTAGTTATCAAGATTGAATGAAGATACATTACAACCTATAACATTTTCCACTAAAAAGGATAACTTTTTACTAAATTAACCTCAATTATGACCTATTATCTAAGTGAATAATTCATATTTTCTTTCCAATGTACTTCAGTTACTTATATCCATACTCAAGAAATAGGCTTTAAACATTTTTTAAACATAACTATTTTAGGGTAGATTAAAATTCAAAACAAGTCATGGAAATAGTACACAATTCCTGTGTACATTTTACCCAGCTGTTTCCAGTTCCAATATCTCCAATACCAAACAACACTGTCAAAATCAGGACATTAGCACAGGTACAATAATTTAAATCAGGTACAGGCAAAGGTAAACTTTTAAGTCATAGATAGGTAGATATAGACAAATGATTAGATAGATAATAGAAAAATAGAAATATAGAAGATACACAGAATGATAGATATGGGTTCATTCCTTGAAATCAAGATGGAAGACTGGGTAATAAATGACTTTGATTTACATGAAAATGAGGCAAACCTAATCTTTATTTTTTGCCATATAAACCCCTTAGCCCGTTACTCATTCTGCACACCTCCTCTAGACACATTGTTATCACAGTTACTCATGCTGTTTCTGGCCATAACCCATGACACCGCCCTTTCCCTTCCCCCCTTTCTCATTGTTCCCATCCTCCTCTAGGATGGCTCACAGCCAACATTACTTCAATTACCGGCTCAGAGTCCTCTGCCTCAAGACAAACTCCTGCCTGTTTTCTTGATACACAAACTAATCATTTGGTTTTGTATTTTATAGCACTCATGCATGGACAGTACATTTTTCTTTATTATTGGAAACGTCCTCTATTATTATTTTCATATTTGTCTGGCTTCTTGCAATAAACTGCAAAAGTATTTCTCCCATCACATTTGAATTCCCCTAAGTGCACAATCTACTGTGCATATGGTGAAGCTTAAAAATGCTTGTTGAATGAAAGTCTACCTTTGGCACTAAATGCCAACAGAGCAATTATAAAAGGACATATCTCCTTAAACACATTGCAGGAAACATATCTGCAAATGGAAGTTTCAGGAACAATCCATGTTAATTTAAAAAATATTTCTCTTTGGCATATATTTGAAGGTAAAAGGGGTAGAAAAATCAAGAAGAATTATAATTGAAGTGAACCGGAAAAATTGAATCTAAGGCTTTGTCAAGTCCTGCCCAAATTCCTGCCCACAAAAATTGTGCACATTAAATGCATATTATCTTAAGCCACTAAAATATGCAAAAATAGTGGAAATTTGTTTTAGCATGAGAGAGCAGTGCAGTCCTTACATTAATAACAAACTATTTAAAAATAGTTTTATGACTATGACTACATTACAGTATGTAATTTGTGTTTATGTTATTTCCAGAAAATAATGAATATAGCACATGAACTCAGAAATCCTTGAAGAATTTGACATTCACCATATTGAAATCAAACAGAAACAATAATAGTGAAATACTAAACGACAGCATCTGTACATTAGTTTTATATCTGTATATTAATTTTAGAAAAAGAATCACAACAAGCAAGCTAAGTTATATAATGTTGTGAGACACTGTTAGAGGGACTTGGTTTTAGATTAAGGCCATACCTGTACAAAGTTGCTGAATAGAATGGAACTGAATATATCCATGCTTTTATATCTATATAATACACTGATAAACATATTTATGCTTATTTTAATAGGCATGCTTTACTTTTAATTATACATACCCACACACCCACATACCAAGAGAACCAGAAGTCTACTGATCCTGTAACTGATGGCTTCCAGTGTGTCCCTAAGATCTTTTTCAGATGAAGGTTGTCAGCTAAGCCTTTGATTGTCTAGAGACATTAGCTGTATCCTATATACATTACATTTGCTTAAAATCAATCTGTCTTGTTTACTTTCAAAATCTTTTATCTTTATTGTGAATGAATCACCCCTGTGTGTGGCCATTTCTTCTTGGGTGTCCGCATTTCTCAATTCAGTTTTTAATCAGCTTGCATAATAAAAAAACTTTTTTTCGGGGCGCCTCGGTGGCTCAGTGGGTTAAAGCCTCTGCCTTTGGCCCAGGTCATGATCCCAGGGTCCTGGGATCAAGCCCCACATCGGGCTGTCTGCTCCGCAGAGAGCCTGCTTCATCTTCTCTCTCTCTCTCTCTCTGCCTGCCTCTCTGCCTACTTGTGATCTCTATCAAATAAATAAAATCTTTAAAAAAAAAAACAAACTTTTTTTCAAAACATGGAAATATATTTATTACAATCAACATAAATACTTAATCAATTTTATTCTACTCAAATTATCAACTAGTCACTTGAATCTGAATGTTACATTTTGGAAGGAAGAGCAAAGACTAACTATTCATAAGATGACAAAGGACCAGAAGAAGGGTTACATGACTTGTCAAAGATCAAATAACTCTGATATTGGAAGTCATATTCTAATTTTCAAAATTTTAATTACAAATACTTTAAACAGATACTAGTATAGGAAATAATATAAAACTCATCTATATACCGATTGCTGGGGTGTTCAACAGATAAGATTTTGGACATATTTCAGATCTCTTTCAGAAGAAAAGAGAAAAAAGAAAGAATGATTTTCCAGGTCGATATTCTATTCACAAAACCCTGCTGTCTGTCTCTCAGCTTGGAATTATTGCTGATTTTTATTTTTGTGAAAGGTTAAAGTAAGTTTACTTTGCAAAGGACTTTCATCTATTAGCACATTTGATTCCCCCTGTACACTTGAGAAACAGTTAGGGTACATATTACTCTCTGTTTTTTATGAAAGAATGAAGCAGAGAAATGTTAAATGACTTTCCCAAGATGTCAATGTGTGTCAAAGCGAGTGGGACCAAACTCTGTCAGCCTGCGTAGGTCTTGCTGTATCATGCTGCATACATTATAAGGTAATAACACAGTATCAGAACATGAGTATAACATAAAGAGAAACACATTTCAAAGCACAGTTGGAACTCTAAATTTTTAAATAACCTAAACCTATCAATATTTGACCATCACTAGAATTGAAAATGTTAATAATCCTTTCAGATTCCCATGAGCTACTAGTTGATTCTTTAACTTGAAGTATCACTTTACCCCTTTCCAAATGCTTTCAAGGAGTTTCTTTAATTGTCCCAACAACCCTACAAGGCAGGAATTTTGTGAGTCATCTTCTTGCCAATGAAAATGTGGAATTGCTGAGAATGCACATGTTCATAGTGGCTTATGCCAGGTGTCCCCAATCTTGCTGCGCATTAGAATCAGCTGGGGAAGCTTCAAAACCCTCAAGACCCAGGTCACATTCAATACAAAAAAACAAATCATAATGTCTAGGAGTGGGTTCCAGGCATTGTTACGTTTTGGAGAGCCCGGGTGATTCTAGTGTGCTGCACAGTCTGGGAGCTACTTATACCACAGTGAGTTACCGGTGCTGCTAGTCCTAGTGTTGCCTCTTCTACCGTTTGCAAGTGTCCTCACACAGGAGCTTGCTTGCTCTCCATCCTCTGGACGTCAGCTACCCTCCATGTAAGGAGATTCATTTGGCCCTGCATTTTGATTTTTCATTCCCTTCATGAATAGAAGCAAATCTTTATATAACATGCAACCATCACACAATTTTCCACCTCACATCATGCTACAGCTGAAATGGTGAGTTCACCAGCTAAGGCACTGACCTCAAATAACCTTGATTCTATTTTTAGTTCACCTTGTCTATGGCCTATGAGTTTATCCTTGTTACAACAATGAAGAGAAAATTTCTATCTTTTTAATCTGAATTTTAAATCCACAATGAAACTCTGAACACCCTCTGTACTTTAAGATGGAAACAGAAAAGTTACAAATCGATGTAATAACTGTCACATTATCTACAAGCTTCATATGCCAACAGAGTCTTGGAGGAGTTCAGGAGGCCAAGGTACTTTTGGCTATTCTCACAAAACCTGGAGGATAGTGCTGTATTTCCCAGGACCAGCCTCTTGGTTGCTTATTAACACTTCTCCAAGAAACCTCAGCCCATATAGCTTCCTCTCATTCTTGGATTGTAAAGAGTATTTAGGAACTACAAAACCCAGACATCTTGTGTAAGAAGGATCTATAATTTTTACCACTGTATAAGCATTTGCAACATTAGAAATTTTCCATCTGGCTCTCCGAAATGTGGATATACCATGCTCCCCTAATTTGGAACAAGAAAGAATGGCTAAGAAAATCTGTGCTCTAGTCTTCCCCTTCCTTGGAGAACATGGGTCCAAAAATGAGGAGGTAAGAAGATTCAGTACAGTTACCTTCTACTGTTACTCAGGGTCTTTACTAGTAAACACAGAAGTTATGAATCTATATAACATATGACTCTATCTTCAAGAAGTTTCCTAGATCAGTGGCCTGATAGGAAAGGCCAGACATTGTGCCCATATAAACAAAGGAATTATTCCTCTAGAAACAATTCTAGTATTAATTGATCCCACTTCGCCATTTGGTATCATTTGGCTAGAATATACCAACAGGCTAACCTTTCTCTTATAGTGCAAGATAAATCATCCTTAAGACCATCACACACCTCACTGAACTTTTTTATTTCTACATGAGAGAAGTCAATCTTCAGATATAACTAGTACTGAATTAATTCACTACTCGAATTAACAGTAAAGTTATTGAAAAGTACTTTAAATAACTTAACAATGCAGACTAAGCTTCCCCTTAATTTTGACACTGTAAATCTTCTGAATTTTAATCAACATAACATTTTCATGACTCAAATACCCTTTTCAGGAGGAGAACTTTTTAGATGACATTAATAAAAAATTTTATTACCTAATGAAACTGCTTGTGATATTCTCCTTTAGAAAAGCCCACTTCTTAAAGACTAGTATTTAGGCAAATAACTGTACATGAATAATAATTAAAATAAACTTAAAATAAGATCAAGGTTTTCTGAATTATATATATATATATCAAATTATTTATATTATATATTTATATATATAAGGTGCTAAAGTATATATTTAGATTGTATATATAATTTAATATATTTTAAATATATTTATAGTCAATATACATTAAATATATGTATATATTTACCTTGCACATTTATTTCTCTGATTTACCTGAAATTTATTTTTGTGGATGAGATAAAGTTTTCTTTTTACCATATAAATAGACAATTGTTCTAGCAAAGTTTACTGAAGACAGAAGTCCTTTCCCCACTGAAAAATAGTGACACCTCAGTTGTATACCTATTATATCTGTGTGGGTCTGTACTCTCGCTGAGCCAATATGTTATTACTTTTAATAAATAATATACTATCTATTTAAAAAGTCTTCCCACCTAGTTTTTCAAGAGTGGTTTGGCTATTAGACATTATCATTTCCATATAATTTAAATCAATTTAAATTTTTCAAGTTCCCCACTCCTATCCCCACACACAATTGTTGGGATGTTGAATGGGGTCTCACTGAATCTATGAATCAGTTTATACAGAACTGACATCTTTTTTTTTTTTAAAGATTTAATTTATTTGTTTATTTTAGAGAGAGTGAGAGTAGGGAGAGAAGCAGAGAGGGAAGGAGAGGGAGGAGAAAGAATCTCAAGCAGACTCCATGCTGGGCATGGAGCTGGATGCAGGGCTTGATCTCAAGACCCTGAGATCATTATCTGAGTTGAAACCAAGAGTTGGACAATTAACTGACAACCACTCAAGCATCGAGAACTGGCATCTTAAGGTTATCGAGTCTTCCAATCCATGAATATAGTATATCACCAGATTTTAATATTTCTTAATAATCTCTTATAGTTTTTTTTATGTAAAGTCCTTGCACACATTTAGCTAGATTTATCCCTAGTAATTTTTTACGCTATTGAAATGACTTAACATTTATGTATTTTTTAAATTTCCAACTTCTTGGTGCTTATATACAGAAACACAATTAGTTTTCAATACTGATCACACATCCAGCAATATTTCAATCATTTATCATTCAAATATTTCTTTCAGTTCTTTTGGATATTCTATGTACACAAATCATGTTTCTAAACATAATGACTGCTATTTTTTCCTTTCCAAATCTTTAAACTTTTTATTTCGTTTTCTTCTCTTATTGCCCTAGCTAGGATTTCCAATACAATGTTAATAGAAAGAATATGTGGCTCATTTCAGGATGTGGGCTTTTAAGTATGATGCTGTTATAGGAAATCTTTTATAGATACCTTGTATCATAATTAAATATTTTACTGCTACTCCTAGTTTCTTATTCCAAATTGTATCCTCACAGTAAATCCTTATAACTTAAGAGAACTTGAGTACGAATTCTTAATCTGAAAGCACCTAATGAAAACAATTATAATTTTGTCACTGTCTTTTCAATATTTATACCTCTAATTTTTTAAAAATTTTATTCTCTAAGGTAGAACTTCCAGAATACTCTGTGATAATGATGGCAAGCATTCTAATCTTGTTCCTGACATTAATGAAAATGCCTCTAGAATTTCATGTGGATTCTATTTGCTATTATTTTATTTAGAACTTTTATATCTATATTCAGGATTTTTATATCTATATTTGTGGGTGAGCTTGGTCTAAATCAATCAAGAATCTCACCTGAGTGACATTTAATAGCCAAATCTGTGGGTCTATTTTATGTTCTGCTTCAAACGCCCCATATTAAATAATCCTCACAATGCTCACAGAGCTTTTTTAATTTTTGTTTCCATAGTACTGAATAAATGATAAAACACATTGCTTGATCATAAAAAGTTATGCTATAAGGTTGCTCTACTAATCTGTGATATGAAGATTGCCATTTTGATTAGCTATTTTATAAACTAATTATTATATTGGAAAAACATATGGCATACATCTCCCAGCCCCAAATTCCATGAAGTAACATAAAAAAATTGAATATGAAAAAAAAAATGAATATGATGAATCCAATGCCAAGTGAGAAGACAAGAAACAGTGTTATTAAAGCATAAGGATTTTATAGGCTTCTTTAAATGTTAGAAAATACACAGAGCTCTAAACTACAGAAAAATAAACATCTAAAACGAGTGCTGGAGAAGATTATTTTTTAACATGGGAATGATGTGTGGAAGCTTAGGTCTATAATCAATGGATGAAAGAAATGAGATATGCCCTGGAAAATTTGCCATGATTAAATGGAGGCCAAATTAAGAGAAATTTAGAACATCTGATAAAAACATGACAAATTATACAAGTGGACACTTTTGTGCTAAGCAACAAATAGTGAACCCATTTATTTCCAGGTTATAATACAAATGCAGGAACTGGACCAGAAATTCAGGACAATTCCCCAGGTATTTGCTGATTATGGAAAGGAGAGGGATCTTTTTTACATATAGGAGTCAATTCCCAACTTTCAGTTGGGACTTAACTTTCAGTTTCAGACTTAAGTAAACATAAGAAGATGAATAGGAATTCTCAAATAAAAATACAAGCAGACAGCCCCAAATTCCCAACACTGGAAGAAAATCAACACCATAAGAAGAAATCAATTTCAACAGAACTAATACACAATGAAATTAATAGAGCCAATAAAGACTTAAAAATACATATAAATAAGTGTTATATATCTTTACAGATATAAAACATGATATTTCTCTCCATAATACAGAATCTACAAAGACAAGTTTTGGAAACTGAAATTTTCACCTTTAAAGTTCAACAGATAGAATAACTAGTAGAATGGACAATCTTGAAGAAAAAATTGGCCAATTAAATGATTAAATTTAGGAATTTTCTTAGGACATCAGGCAAAAGGTGAAGGAAAAGGGATGTATATAGTTGGCAAGTTAAGGGACATGGAAGCTATATCCAGAAATGCAAAAATTTCTCCAATTAAAGTTTGGGATGAGAAACTAAGAAGGATGGGAGAAGGACTACCTGAAGAAAAGAAAAATAAGAGAAAGAAAAAATAATCCAAATCCTTCACGTCTCCCTTTTTGTCCATTTTACAAATTGTCTCCATGTTAACATCTTTTGCATAGTCTGAAGAAATCAAATAATAATTATTTCCCTGATTTTTTAAAGGTCTTATAAAATATAATGAATACAATGGTAGAGCTAATATTGAATTAAATTTCAGCCTTTTCATTTCCCTTCAATTAACACTATTCTCCTGGCCTCACAGAGCTCAAATATGAAAGAGCACACTCTACTTGGCTAACATAATTTTTCTCCAAATATAATTACAAACCTAAAATTCCAGGTAAATCAAATCATGATGGTAGGAATGGGATGACTGAAATTCTACCAACCAAACAACTAGGTGTGCTGAACACTCAGGTGCTGAATACAGAAAGTTTACAATAAAAAAGGGGTAAAGACTTTAGTATCCTAACAAATTGTTTTCTCTTTCTATCACATATCTCAAATCTTCATAACATTAATAAATTTGTCCCATTTCCCATAGTAGACTAACCTTTATTATTCCTTAAACTGTTTTAAATATATGTAAATAATAAGCACCTTATTTGTTTTTGTTATGGCAACAGTAAATAACTTGTGATGCTTTCTTTCATTACTGAAATTATGTCTAATATTTCATAAACTCTATGGCAAATACTCCATATGGCAGAGGAGACCCATTCCTGCATTTGTGTTTGTTAGGACTGAAAATGCCATTTCAAGTAGGTGTACTAACATTTACAGCAGAATCAAGATTTATTAAAACTACTCCATAGAGCAACATTGTACAGAATTTATGAACTGGAAAACTGCTATAAAGGTCACTCGAGATGCAAAAGTTTAATTTGGAGTATCATGTTATGGTAAAGAACTGCTATACTAAATGCTTGTTAAAATAAATGGTTTAAGGATATTTGTCTCAGTCTGTGGAGTTTATGAACTTCAACAAAAATAATTTCATATTATCACATATTTTACATAGACTTGGTTTCTTTAAGATTTGTTCACAAATCCATAACTTATCTCATGTGTGAAATAGCAAGGAAAACTGATACAGATTTAATATCACTTTCCAAACTGTTTCATAGAGCGTACTGCATATCATTACTTATCCAACTTTCAATATTTACTATTTCATATTGTTATTCATTCTTCTTTTGATCCCAAGACCTGTAGAAATGGACAACTTCTCAAGAAATATAAAAAAAAGTGAACGAGTCATTAAGTATTTGTAACAGGAGCATCTGGAAAGGCATTGTTAAGCCAGATTATAGATAGTCTTAATTTTAAATATTATATTTATATATATGCAGACATTTTGCAAAACCAATCCAAGTGTAAAGACAAGTATCAGTTTTAGAGAGTTAACACTTTTAGTATGATAAATATTATGCAATAAAAGTATAACGAAATGGAAAGATATATAATAGTGAGCATTTTCAAAATTTTTCCTATAGATTTTGTTAATGATAAAAGTAGTATAAAATAGCTTCTCTTTGATTTTACATCAAAATCAATATTTACTATCAAAGATCCAAAATGTAGAATCAGCATATTATTTACTATATGTGAGATTTCCAATTAGCACACAATAACAAAGTGTAACTCTGCTATAGTATTTTCATTATAAATCTTAAACATAAAATACTGTACTCCTCTCTTGATCAATTTAAATAGTAGTTTCGTTAAATTTTAAACACAAAGAAGTATCATAGAATTCAGTGTTCCCTTGAAATAAAAATGGTGAAGATGATTGTGTCTCCAAAATACCCAGGACTGAAATTTTCTTCCTATGATGAAAAAAAATGTAGCAAAAATATTTTGCTTATCTGTAATTCAATAAGCTTTTCACTAAACAATTCTTTGGGATTACTTTTTTTTTCTTTTAACAACCTTATGTCATAGAGGTTATCAGCACCAATATTTTTAGGATAGGAAAATTAAGATTTGGATGGTTTAAATAATGTTCTTAAGGTCATCCAGGCATAGGGCGCCTGGGTGGCTCAGTGGGTTAAGCCACTGCCTTCGGCTCGGGTCATGATCCCAGGGTCCTGGGATCGAGTCCCGCATTGGGTTCTCTGCTCGGCAGAGATCCTGCTTCCCTCTCTCTCTCTCTGCCTGCCTCTCCATCTACTTGTGATCTCTCTCTGTCAAATAAATAAATAAAATCTTAAAAAAAAAAAAAAAAAGAAAATCATCCAGGCATAGAGTGGAGCAAACACTTGAACCAGTTTTTCAAGTCCTATATTTTTTTTTTCTACAAGTGCATTGCACACTATTGTACTGTATTTATGTTAAGGTCTATTAGAGCAGGGCATAAGGAAACATCCAGGCAAAGAATCAGAGAGTATTATGGAAAGTATAAGTATTTTAATCTGGAGGATTGTCTGTTCTCAAATATCCAGGCTTTAACACTACCTGAAATTGTAGGTAATATATATAAAAAAAAAAGTGGCCCAAATCAGTTAATTATACTGGGTCTGATGTCCTCTGCACACCTCTCTTCCTCTCACACAGTCCCCATGCTATTCTAAATCTCACTATCTCTCTTTCTTTGACTTCTTATATCAGGGTCATTCTTTCCTATCAGATCCATCCAATCCAAAGACACCCACCTCTTTGGATTGAGAAATTTGGAATAACATGGGACTTTTCTTGGGTAATAATTCTGACTCAGACCACAAACCCATCAAGAAAATGCTTTGCCCTAAAGATCTGCTCAGTGAGTACCACAGTACATAATTAGGGGAATCAGTCTACCCACACCCACACCCTCTTTGAGGTCTGATTCTACCCAATGCTCTATACTGATCTGTGGAAGATATCTTTTATTCCCCCTCAAATCATAGAATTTTATACAATTTCTTTCTAAACTTAAGACATTATTCACAGATATTTGCAAGTGAGAGCACATTTTTAAATTGTCTCTATATGCTCATTCTCACTAACATCCCATGTATTACTTAAGGCAGTGTAATGGCAGAAATACTTATAGATAAGGTAATCATATAAGGTTGATTTATTTTATGTGAGACAAAACATCTCAATAATTTGGGGCACCTGGGTGGCTCAGGCATTAAGCATCTGCCTTCAGCTTAGGTCATGATCCCAGGATCCTGGGATCCCGCCCTCTATCTGGCTCCCTGCTCAGCAGGAAACCTGCTTCTCCCTCTCTCACTCCCTGACTCCCTCTTCTTGTCTTCCTTCTCTCGCTGTCTCTCTTTCTGTCAAGTAAATAAATAAAATATTTAAAAAAATAATAATTTAAATGATGAGCTTTGAAGAACTTTAGATAGAGGACAGAACTATTAGCAATTAATAATTCATTCTGATTCAAGGAAGTAAGTTTAACCCAAATATCCATAAATCAGAGTGCAGTTTAAAGGTTAGACATAAAAAACCAGAATGATGTGGCAAGACTAACCCAACCATGACCAGGGAGCTCTTCTCTAGCCACTACTACAGCATATCACCATCATCCTAGAGAAACAGGCCTCTAGAATATGCTAGTTGTATTGTTCATATATGCAATTAGTAATGTGACATATGTCATAATTACTTATGACATATTATGAGTACACTTATCCTTTAAGTATGAAGGCATTTATTTTCAGCTAGTCCTTGAGTTATATTTTTAAAGTGTGGATTAAAAAAAAACCCTTAATATGTATTATAATGAGATACCAAGTGTATGGAAACTAATAAATGATTCTGATTATGCACCTGGAGATGTCCAGGTAGGCAACAATGCTTTTTATACATTGGTTTTTTTTTTTTTTTAAGATTTTATTTATTTATTTGACAGAGATCACAAGTAGGCAGAGAGGCAGGCAGAGAGAGAGGGGGAAGCAGGCTTCCCATGGAGCAGAGAGCACCATGAGGGGCTCCATCCCGGGACTCTGGAACCATGACCTGGGCCAAAGGCAGAGGCTTTAACCCACTGAGCCACCCAGGCGCCCCCACATTGGTGGTTTTATAGAGAAATTCCAAATTAAGAGTATGACTGTGTTCAGCAATATTCCATATTTATTTTAATCAAAACCAGAGACAATATAGCTAAGAACATATACAGTATAGCACCTCTCTAGTGCTGCCAGTGGTCCTCATGATAAAGACCACAAAAGTCACTGCAGGTAAACTGTAATCTACTTCTCTTACCTTCTGTCTCTCCTGATCAGATACCAATGTCATTATACAAATACATCTCACACCATAATCTCATGCTTTCTTTTGTTTTTAGCACATAGCAAGAATAACTAATTAAATTTGTTGTATAGCCTCTATTCAGCTATTATTGTGACTGAATGAACAGGAAAAAAGCATATCAGGATAAAAAGAATAAATATATAAGGGACGTTGTTTTACAGATTGTTCATTTTAGAGGATTCTTAATTTGTCACTTAATTACAGAAATAGTTTAGTAGATTTGAGGGAAATGATACTAAAAGTTTATCAGTTTCAAGAACTAATGAAAGAGGTGCTTGGGCAACTCAATACTCTAAGCATGTGACTCTTGATTTCAGATCAGGTCATGATCTCAGGGTCCTGGAATCAAGCCCTATGTCCAGAACCCTGCTCAGCTGGGAGTCTGCTTGAGGACTCTCTCCCTCTCCCTCTGCCCTGCCTACTGCTTGTGTTCTCTCTCTCTAAATAAATAAATTAAAAATATATATAGAAAAAACAAAATAAATATATGTATTTGTTGATTTGAAACTGCTGAAAGACTAACAATTTTTAAAACTTCACATATAGTATTATAATATTCCTGCAAACACCCTTTTCTTCCTGCCTTGAGAACAGTATAACACATTGAATTTCCAATACATTTTTTAAGTGATAAATGTGTGTATATGTGTGTACATGTGCATTTATATATTTTTAACAAAGTTTGCCTATATGGTCAACCATTTTGGGTAAGCCATGTGGGAATGAGATTTCTTTTCTTTTTTAAAAAATATTTTATTTATTTGACAGAGAGAAATCACAACTAGGCAGAGAGGCAGGCAGAGAGAGAGGAGGAAGCAGGATCCCTGCAGAGCAGAGAGCCCAATGCGGGGCTCAATCCCAGGACCCTAGGATCATGACCCGAGCCAAAGGCAGAGGCTTTAACCCACTGAGCCACCCAGTCACCCTGAGACGTCTTTTTATTAAAAAAAAAAAAAGTCCTTATGAAAATAAAACATGTAATTTTGAACTTAGAATGTCTATATTTTCTCACATTTTCAAAATTCTCAACATGACTTACAAGTCATTTTGGAATTTGGCTTCAGACTAATTTTCCAAGGCCACCTCCTAGAATTCATTTTCCTTCTTCCTCAGTACTTTCTAGGCAACCAGGTTCAGTTCCTAGAAACACGCCAAACTCTTTCCTGTCTTGTCAATAGTTCACCTGATATTTTTTCTGCCCTGAACCATTTTCAAATATTCTCTTGCAACTCATGGTCATCCTTGGGTTTTCAATACAGTGGAATTTTCACAGATAAGCTTTATTGGACCATCTTCTGCAACTAAATCATTATTTTCATTTCCTTTGCAGCATATTTCATAATTCATAACATACATTTTCACTTATTTAAAATGTATTGCTTTCTTTAAATGGCAGGTTTTAAAAAGGCAAAGCCATGGGTTATTTTGTTCATGTAATTGGCCAATTATAGGCACTAAAATAATTTTTGTAAGAATATGAAAGGAATCACATTCAATCACCCTACATTCCTATGAAAAATCCAGATAAAAATAATTTACCTATGTAACTAAGTAGATGTTTTCACTGTGAACTTTCTTAAAATTAGAAAATTGTAAGAAATCCAAAGGTAAGTATTTTCTGAGTAATATAAAACTGTATGTTTTGTACTTGTATGGAATTCATCCAGTGAGTAATACTATACAGGTTAACTATTCTTGGTTATGTCATTCACACCTAAGATAGTTCAAGTACATATTTTGGATGAATAATTTTTCCTATGTATATACATGAGGGATTGTACTAAGAATTTTAAGTGGGTATCAGTTATCTGAAGAATTCTAGCACAAGACACATTATTATTTAAAAAGACATGACTTGGGGCGCCTGGGTGGCTCAGTGGGTTAAGCCGCTGCTTTCGGCTCAGGTCATGATCTCAGGGTCCTGGGATCGAGTCCCGCATCGGGCTCTCTGCTCAGCAGGGAGCCTGCTTCCCTCTCTCTCTCTCTCTGCCTGCCTCTCTGTCTACTTGTGATCTCTCTCTCTGTCAAATAAATAAATAAAATCTTAAAAAAAAAAAATAAAAAATAAAAAATAAAAAGACATGACTAGGGGCGCCTGGGTGGCTCAGTGGGTTAAGCCGCTGCCTTCGGCTCAGGTCATGATCTCAGGGTCCTGGGATCGAGTCCCGCGTCGGGCTCTCTGCTCAGCGAGAAGCCTGCTTCCCTCTCTCTCTCTCTCTCTGCCTGCCTCTCCGTCTACTTGTGATCTCTCTCTGTCAAATAAATAAATAAAATCTTAAAAAAAAAATTAAAAAAATTAAAAATAAATAAAAAGACATGACTAAGTAATTTCCTACTAATGCTACATCGTTTATAAGGAATTTCTCTAGGTGTAAATAATTCTGACATAACCATCAAAAATATAAAATATAAATAGCTGAGCATTTTTGAAAAATTACTTAAAACTATGACATTTCTTGCATTTTTTGCCCTGAAAGTTTATCTCAATTCTAACCAGTCCAGAAAAAAAGGATGGAAATTCTGCTCTCTAAGCCTTGTCACTGAACTCTGTAAAAGCTTTGTATGTATGGAGAGGTGGGAGAGTCTAGCTGAGATTTTAGAATCCACAGCTTATAGCTTCAGGTCATAAGACCTGGATATTCTAAAAACACTAATGATGAAATTTAGTTAAGGCTTTTCCTAGGCATCTGTAGATGACTAGCAGAAGGAAAGAGGGAAAACCACCAAATTTTAAAACAATATTTAAAATATTCACAAATAAAATTCCCCTCTCCCCAGAAAAATATAACAGCTTAAGTAAGTGAAAACAATGAAGGAGAATAAGCACAAACAACCCAGAACAGAAAAATATTTGCAAGGACATTTTATAACTAAATGATTAAACATATGTTATGTAATAATATATTTAATATATAAAGAAAGTAGAGATAAGTTTGGCAATATGTGAGTGAATAAGAAACTATAAGGGTGATCAAAGGGATTTATAAAATAACCAATAAAATGATTAGAAATTAAACTTACAACTAGAATTTAAAAATGGAAGCATTTAAGTAGATTATGTCATAATAAAGAAGAAACTTAGGGAACTAAAAAATGGACATAAAGAAATTATATAGAATGCAGCCAAGAGAGCTGAAAAGATGAACCATGTCAAAGAGATCTTAAGAAACACAGTAGATGCACCTGAATGTTTATAGCAGCAATGTCTGCAATAGCCAAACTATGGAAAGAACCTGGATGTCTATCAACAGATGAATGGAAAAAGAAGATGTGGTGTATAAATACAATGGAATATTATGCAGCCATCAAAAGAAATGAAATCTTGCCATTTGCGACAATGTGGGTTGAACTAGAGGGTATTATGCTTAGTGAAATAAGTCAATCAAAGAAAGACAATTATCATATGATCTCCCTGATATGAGGAAGTTGAGAGGCAACTTGGGGGGCTTAGGGAGTAGGAAAGGAATAAATGAAACAAGATGGGATTGGGAGGGAGACAAACCATAAGAGACTCTTAATCTCACAAAACAAACTGAGGGTGGCTGGGGGGAGGAGGGTATGGAGAGGGTGGTTGGGTTATGGACATTGGGGAAGGTATGTGCTAAGGTGAGTGCTATGAAGTGTGTAAACCTGGTGATTCTTAGACCTGTACCCCTGGAGCTAATAATACATTATATGTTAATAAAAAAATTTTAAAATTATAAAAAAAAAGAAACACAGTGGAATGAGTGAGAATATTTTACATACATATAATTGGTGTTCCTGATGGAGAAGAGAAAGGGAGAAAGTTGTCCCACAGTTTAGGACAACAGTACAAATGTTGATTAAATTTAGATTTTAAGTAGACAGATTATTATTATTTGTATGACCCTGAGAGCCTGAATAATGGGGCAATTAATTTCTAAACTTATAGAGGAAAAAAACGGATTGATAAATGGAAATACCCAATGATAATCATCAATGATAAGAAATGATAAGAAAACACTATTTTTGTACCAGGCACTGTTCTAAGTACTTTAAATACTTTAATTTGAGACCCTACCCCCCAAATCCCTAAAAAACAAAAATAAAAACAAAACAAAAACCAATCCAAGAAAAACTAGGAATAAAGATAAGAAAGAAAGGAGAAGAAGCAAATAATAAGCATGGAAAATAGAAATTAAAAGATGGTAAATAGAAATCCAAGTATATCTAGAGTTAGAAAAAATCTAAATATACCAAGTGGTTCAAATAAAAGAACAATATTGTCAGACTACACTAAATAGAAAACAGAAAAACAAGCCATAATCTAATATTGTATATTTTGAGACAAATTTAAAATTGGAAGACACAAATAATTTTTTAAAATGGAAAATATACACTTATCAAATTCTTACTAAACAAAGCTGATGGAAATAGACAACCCAGTGATTGTACTACTAAGTATCTACCCCAATGATACAGATGTGGTAAAAAGAAGGGGCACGTGCACTCCAATGTTCATAGCAGCAATGTCCATAATAGCTAAACTGTGGAAGGAGCTGAGATGCCCTTTAACAGATGAATGGATAATGAAGATGTGGTACATACACACAATAGACTGTTACTCACCCATAAGAAAGGATAAATACCCACCATTTGCATCAACATGAATGGAACTGGAGGGGATTAGGCTAAGTGAAATAAGCTAAGCAGAGAAAGACAATTATCATATGGTTTCACTCATATGTGGAACATAAGGCATAGTATAGAAGACCATAGGGGAAGGGAGGGAAAATGGAATGGGAAGAACTCAGAGAGGGAGACAAACTATGAGAGACTCTGGACTCTGGGAACCAAACTGAGGGTTACAGAAGGGAGAGGGTGGAGAGATGGGAGTGACTGGGTGATGGATATTAAGAAAGGCACATGTTGGGATGAACACTGGGTGTTATACGCAACTAATGAATCATTGAACACTACATCAAATACTTATGATATACTATATGATGGTTAAATAAACATAATTAAAAAAAGAAACATATCATTAGGTAATATAGATTTTAAGGAAAAGGTGGTACAAAAATAAACAAAAACTCACAATGCTACAAGGTTGAATTCACCATTAAGATATATCACCTTAATTTTAAGCACCTAAAACAAAGCTACAAGTGAAAAATTGGAAATTGAAGTCAAAAAGAGTCAAACATACAGAAAGATTTTATCATGACTCTCAGTAAATGTTATAATAAATAAAATAAATAATAATAATAATAATAAATAATAAATAAAATAAATCATCAGGAATATTGAAGGTCACTGAGACTATAGAAAATTTGATAAACATTACCAAATATCTTGACTTAATATGTATAAAATATTGCATGGAATCACTAAAGAATACACATCATTTGGAAGCTTGCTTCCAAATTTGACCATCCAGTGGACCACAAAGGAAGTCTCAGTGATTTCAGTATTTGAAATCCTACAACTTCTATTAAGATAGAACAAAAGGATAACAACAAAAATTGTATGTTTGGAAATAAAAACACATTTTTAAGTAATCCATATTTCAGAGAAATTATCACAGAAATTAGACTGTATTTTGAAATCAATGATAATTGCAGTATAATTTGATGCTATTTAGAATTAAATAATAATGACAATACTACATATATATCTCATAAATACAGCTAATACAAGAGGGTAATTTCAAACCTTCAAAGCTAATATTAGATTCCTATAATAGTTTATATCAAATATGCTCTCCCAGAGCTGTCTATATTTTTTGTAATCCCTAAAAACACAAAAAGTGGTTCCCAGGAGGTCATAAAATTAGCTTGTAACACTTTAGCATAACAATGCCAGTTATTGATTGGCTATTATAGCCCATTCACCAAGTGTGATGAAGCTTCCTCTTAGTCTACTTAATAATTCATCCTTTTTCCCTCCGCCCCCATTTTTTTTTTTTTGAAGCACATAACTGACAAGTGTAGAGACTATGTTTTCCACCTTCACTTGCCATGTGTTGTGGCCATGTAACTAAGCTTAGGCCAGTGAATTGTGCAAGTATTGGGTAGTAGCTTGTGGAAAATCTCTTAAGAAATAGTGGGTTTGTGCTCCTTAAATATCTGAGTAATGTGGATTTAACTGCTGGAGCTACTAACTTGACACATGACCATGAGAATTATGTGTATGAATAGCAGAATGGTTGGTTGGAAGAGGTCCACATCCCCAGAAACCTTTTAAAGCCACCATGGCCTGAATGCTTATACCTGTACTTTGTGTAAGAGAAAAATAAGCTTTTATAACAATTATGCCACTGATATTTTTGGTTTTCTGTAAACACAATCAAATTTAATGGATATATTATGCTCTACATTTTATATATGTCATTTTATTTAATCTACGTATAATCTCTATGTATAATCTCATAAGGGAGAAAATATTATGTTTATTATATGAATTTGACGGATTTCAGTTTTGTGTACTTTCTCAGTAAGTGTAAGAGCTGAGCTTTGAATCTAGGTTTGTCTGGCTCCAACACTGCATTTTTACACGTTGATTTCTTCTATTTCATATTATAATGCTGAGGACACTGTCTATTCCTGAAACATTGATTAGCTCTTTGTACATTACCGTACATATAATGAATGTTGTACAACATGGGTTGATAGGGCTTAGATAAAATGGGAAGAGTAACTTTAAGGAAAGGAAGTAGAGTTGACCCTTGAACAACTATAGGATTAGGGGCATTAAGCCCTGGTGGAGGTAAAATCCACATATAACTTTGGACTCCCCCAAAACTTAACTATTAATAGCTTACTGTTGACTGGAAAGATTTCCCAACACCAAATGATTAATTAATTAACACATGTATTGTATGATACATGTATTATATATTGTATTCTTACAATAAATTAGAGAAAGTAAAATGTTATTAAGAAAAATTATAGAAAAAATACACATATAGTACCACACTGTATTTATTGAAAAAAATCTGCATGTTAAGTGGACCTGCATAGTTCCAACCCATGTTATTCAAGGGCCAACTGTATTTAAAAAGAGGTAGATACTGCTACTTCTTATAATAAAAGTGGTCTCTAAACTTTTGGAGTGAATTCATACATGTACAAAATTATGTCAAAATTATGAGAATAACTTAAAAAAATAGTATCAAGGACTGAAAACACAAAGTGAAAAATATCCTAGTGAATTAAAATTGCTCATTTCTTCTTGCACCCTTAGCATACTTGTCCTTTTAGGGAAATTTTAACTCTTCACTTATTTTCATCCTTTGAAATATCAAATTTGATATTCTTTTCTTATTACTCTATTGTAAACTAAAAGTTTAAAAAGGAGTTTCCAAATAAACATGATTTTATAGTCTCTATTTCTAGTAAAAGTGTAAAAGAAAAAAAAGTCATTAGATCATACTATGTGAATATGAGGAGAGACAATAGCAAAGAAGCTAGCTCAGTAAAACTTGAGAGGATGGAAAACAGAACAGAAAACTGTCTCTTCCTTTTGAGAGGAGAGAAAGTTACTGCTTTTTCTTAGAAGAAAGGTACTGACAATGCCTGATTCTTTATACTCCTCAGAACCCCTGGATGCTCAGGCTTATAGGCATTAGGAACAGGGCAGATTAGTAAACACGGAGAGACAAAGGAAAGGATAAGAGAAAGAAAATGGAAAATTTTTTTAAATAGGGGCACCTGGGTGGCTCAGTGGGTTAAGGCCTCTGCTTTCGGCTCGGGTCATGATCCCAGGGTACTGGGATCGAGCCCCGCATTGGGCTCTCTGCTCAGCGGGGAGCCTGCTTCATCCTCTCTCTCTGCCTGCTTCTCTGCCTACTTGTGATCTCTGTCTGTCCAATGAATAAATAAAATATTTAAAAAAAATTTTTTAAATAAATAAAAAGGGACAGAGAACAAGAAAATGTTTTAAAATAAAAAGATGACCAATTTTTATTTTAAGTCAATATCCTACAGGTACAATATCTCTCTGATATGTGCTATAGAAAAAAAAAAAGAAGAAATGGTATGTAGGAATTATAAAATTTCTCATTAACTGAATTTTCAGACTGAAAGGGTCAAAAAAGTGGTCGATAAAAGAGAAAGATTGTCACATGAGCAAATCATGAAATTTCAAAACACTTAAGATAAAATTAAGATCTCACAAGCTTGTAAAGTGTGGGTGGGTGGGGAGCTCATACAAAAAAATGTGAAGCCAAATGGTACCAGAAGCCTAGCCAGCATAATTAGATTCTAGGAAATGGTGGAGTCTAGATTTAATTCCCTAGGGGAAAGCATTTTTAATCTAGAATTCCATAACTGCTGCCTATACCACCATTTAAATTTGATAACAGAGTAGAAATATTTTCAAATACCCTACAGCTAAAATACATATAACTTCTATAATATTATAGGCTATGCTCAGAACAAATAAATAGACTACAAGAAAGAGAAAATCCAACAGAGAAATCTGCCTTAAAATTAGAGTAATAGATTGGTCTATATTAAAGCAGGGGGTACAGTACAGGTGTGTCTCCAGGAAATAAATAAATGGATAAGTTTGTGGTATGAAAAAAATGTACATTCAGAGTAGTTTTATGTGAGAGTAGTTCTAAAATGAATAGTGACAAGAACATTGAAAATGAAGCCAATGGAAAAATATTAAAAATTTAATAACTCCTAAGAAAAAATAAAATGGTAGTCTGTTAAAAAATTCAATATTTACAGGTCATATTAATGTAAACAATGACTCTTGATTTAACAAAAAAAATTATTTGACAATATTGGTTGTGGGAAGCAGCATTAAAAAGAAGTAAGTTCTCGGGGCACCTGTGTGGCTCAGTGGGTTAAAGCCTCTGCCTTCAGCTCGGGTCATGATCTCAGGGTCCTGGGATGGAACCCCGCATCAGGCTCTCTGCTCAGCGGGGAACCTGCTTCCCTTCCTCTTTCTCCGCCTGCCTCTCTGCCTACTTGTGATCTCTGTCAAATAAATAAATAAAAATCTTAAAAGGAAAAAGAGGTAAGTTCTCAAAAAGAAGTTAAAAGATGATGTTTAAATTAATATATGGAGTTATGTTGTTTTCAATATTCAAAACTATTTAAATTATTATTTAGAATTTATCATGCAACACCATAGAATGCTAAATGGTTCTGCAAAAAGGAATCTATTCTGACTCATTTTTCCATTTATATGAGAGCCAACATATTTTCTTTTTCCTCTTGAATCACCACCCAATGATACAGCTGACTTTCACAGAAAATCATTTCATAAAATTTATCATCTGGTCAATTCTTTGCTAATAATGATAGAACATATGGGTCCTAAGCCAGATGCACTAGCTTATGCTTTGCCAAAATATTTCCCTCCATCATGTAGGTCCTAGTTATCAAGGACATAAAATGAACTCCTATCTTTTCACAGTTGTATTTTACTGACTCTACTCTAACAATTGCATTCTACTCTCAGTCACAGAAAACACCTTTTGGATGACAACAGGAAGACAACGGATACCCACTGGGAGAACGAAGAAATATATCTTTCTCCTACATGTATGACTAATGAAAGTAACTGTTATATAACTTTATTTAATTATCATAATTCAGATATGACATGTAAGAGAGCTAAGTAAAGCATTAAGCAAAGCATTCATTTAGCAATATTTGAAAATGTATTTTGATAAGAATAAACTACCATTTAAATATAGATAACTAGAAAGTAAATTCTCCTAAAATTATCATTTGGCACATTTCACCAATTTTTTTTTAAATTTGAAATATCAGAATTTGAAGATTGTGGGGTTTAAAAATAATACTGCCTTGAGAATTTTTTTTCATGCTAATTAAAATTTTCAGTTTCTGTTAATAAGTAATGCTAAAAAGAGACTATAGATTTTGTACACTTTTCCTACAGTATTCACTGTAATTTCATTTAAAAATGATGTACTCAAAAAAGTAAGGTGTTCCTCTAACTGCCTCTTATTTTTTTTGTAGCCAAGTTTTAAAGAAAAATTTGTATTTATATCTTACCTTGATTTTATTTTCATTTAAACAATTATGATGTATTTCTTCATTCTAAAGAGCATGAATATCTCTTTTGGGAATATTTTCCTGCATATGGTAATAATCTCTATAGTTTACAGAACTTAAGGACACATAGCTTCATGGGTGGATTGAAATGGATAGGTACATCACTTGGGGCAGGCTAGGGATGGGGTAGATCAAGAAAGACAAAAAAAATGCCAATTAATTTATTCTTCATTTAAATTGTTTTGCAACAGTAAAATGGTTTTACCTCATTTTATGCATTAGTTGGGGTTTTTCCCCTTGAAAGTGATGGCTTATACTGTCAAAGGAAATACATTCTTAAAATGAGACCTATTTGAGAAATAGTAATGTAGCCTTATTTATTAATGACTACCAGTGATTTATATAGGGCAGGAAAAAGTTTTCCTTTATCCTCTTAAAGTTCCTGGCTGGGTCTGAAAATGAAACTGAAGAAGACAGATGAACAGGAGAAAAGCATACTGATTTTACTGAATTTTTACATATACATGGTGGCCTTCAGAAGAGAATGATGATGATAAGAAGTGACCAGAGGAGGAAGCTTTTAGACCTTTCAGACAAAGAAACAGTGTATTTGAGAAGAGTTGATGAGACAGAAAGATTTGTCCTAAGGGTATTAAATGTGAAGAAATAATGAGGAAGGGGTAACAGTTGGTTTAACAAGGTTTTTTTTGTACATATTTTTCAGCCCCTAATTCCCCATCTCTGGTCTCTGGTGATAAAAATGTTTTCCTTCCTCCTGGCACAGAGAGGGTACTTTTCTGCATGGAAGAGTTATCTCTTGCTTTCAGGGAAGAAGAGCAAAGGGTTGGAAGGTCAGAGTGACTTTGCTTCTGTTGTTTTCTCAAATTCCTTCAGATTCAGATTTTGAATATGTCAAGGAGCTATATTGGGGTACTGTATCCTGAAGCCCAATACTTATATCAAATGTGAAATTGAATATTTAAAGAAGTAAGCATTATATGAATAGAAGGGTCTGTTTAGCTGTTTTATAGGTTTCATTAGGATTCTGGCTAGTATTGACAATGAATTGTAAGAAGTGAGGGTAGAAGTAGACTTTAGAAAACAATTGTTTAGAGTTGTGGTGGCCAATTTGAGAGCTCTTAGCTACATGTTGCTACTAAAAATATGAAATGTGGAGCACCTGAGTGGCTCAGTCATTAAGCGTCTGCCTTTGCCTCACATTATGATCTCAGGGTCCTGGAATCAAGCCTTGCATCGGGCTTCCTGCTCAGCAGGAAGCCGGCTTCTCCCTCTCCCTCTCCTCTGTCTTGTGTTCCCTCTCTCACTGTCTCTCTGTCAACAAATAAATAAAATCTTTAAAAAAAATTTAAAAAATAAAAATATGAAATGTGAGAAGTCTGAATTGAGATGGCTCTAGGTATAAAATATACACTAGATTGCAAAGACCTAATATGGAAAAAAATGAAAGTAAATACTTCATTAACAATTTTTAAATTGCTTATATGTCAAGATGACATTTTGGACACTATGTGTTAGATAAAATATATTATTAAAGTTTATTTCTCTTCCTTTTCTTCTTTAATGTAGCCACTAGAAAAATTTAAATTACATATATGGCCTGTATTATATTTCCAGTGGCCAATTCTGGTCTATTGAGAAGTTATCAGACTCTGGATATATCTAGAACGTACAGACAACAGATGGGTTGCATACAGAGTTTGAAAGTATGAAGTTAAGAATGACTACAGATTTTTTGTGTGTGTCTGAGCAACTTGGAGGGAGGAGCTGACATTACTAAAGCAAGATTGGAAGAGTAGAAGAAGCAGGTTTGGTGAGAAAGATCATAAGTTAAGCTTTGGATGTGTGAAGGCCAAAATATTATAAATGGAAAATCTGAAAAGGTAAGACTATATTTTATGCTCACCTCTAGTTCTTTTACAAGTTGCCAGTTAGAGAAAGGTAACTTGAATGTTCTTAATACTCAGCGAGTTGGGTAAAATGAGACCACATTAACACATAATTTTTCTTGACTCCTAATTTTATGACAGAGAAACTTCACATCCCCCAAAGTCCTCCCCAATTATGTTTGGCTGCTCATGCTTCTCTGTAAAGATGGTATATTACTCCATCAAGTAAAAATGCTATTCTGCTGCTCAAGGCCAAAGATAGTACTCCATGCCTAGGATGTCATGGTCTCTGGAACAGTGAATTAACAATGCAGCATTGTGTTAGAATCCCACAGTGGGTCTTATTAAAAAAAGCTATTTTGGGGGTGCATGGGTGGTTCAGTTGGTTAAACATTGACTCTTGATCTCAGGGTCATGAGTCCAAGCCCTGCATTGGAGTAATGGAACCCACTTACTTAAAACAAACAAATAAACAAATATTCTGCAAGATGCAGTCTTCATCTTCACTGGCACTCAAAATCAATATATTAGGACAGGTCCAGTAACATTAGTAACAGGCCTATCATCATCTTTATATGTACTTTATTCATGCTCTGAAGGGTTTCTAGATAGAATTATGCTCTTCAGTCCCATCCCACCCCCATGTATATCAACACAGGGAAGTACAAATCCTACAGGTGACTAGCTACCAGTGCCACAAACGGCCAGATTCTAAATGCGAATATAAAGTTCAGCTAAAACATTCTGTTATAATTGGTTGAAGGAATTTTTTTCCTACTCCCTGATCCTCACCAATAGGAAGATTTATCTTCAGTAGAGGTCTTGGCTCTGAAGTTCTGTGCTCCGACTGTGCAGATGAATTGTACATCAGACAGGACTGAGATTGCAGAGGCTGAGAATCTGATTATTTCAGATAACAAACCCAAGAAACATATATGTAGATTCTTTCTGTAAAGATATAGAGATAACTCTATTTGGGTTTTTAATGTTAATTTCTACTTTTGTTAACAAAAGTAAAACAAGATATTTGTGACATTAGAAATGGTTTAGAACACTTTGTCAACAAATATATGAGCTATATCTCAATGCATGAGTGTTAGACTTTAAATATAGCAAAACATGTTATAATTGAAGCTCTGATTTTGCTTCCTTGTCAACTCTGATTTAACAGTAAGGGGATCTGCCAACTTTTAGTTAGCATGGAAATTAACTTACCTTGCAGCTATTTTTCAGTGAGAAGAATTAGAATGCAAATAGCAGGCTAAATATTTGATACATCAGAGCAATATAGTTTGAAGTACTTTTTAGTTTTCATGATTTTGTGGCTTATTTAAAATATAATTTAAAGAAAATTGACAAAACATTTTAATTTTTTTTAAGATTTTATTTATTTACTTGACAGAGATCACAAGTAGGCAGAGAGACAGGCAGAGAGAGAGAGGAGGAAGTAGGCTCCCCGCCAAGCAGAGAGCCTGATGTGGGGCTCGATCCCAGGACCCTGAGATCATGACCTGAGCCAAAGGCAGAGGCTTAACCCACTGACCACCCAGGCGCCCCAACATTTTAATTTTTTTTAATTTTTTTAAATGATTTTATTTATTTATTTGAGAGAGAGAGAGAGCATGAGAGGAGAGAGAGATCAGCGGGAGAAGCAGACTCCCCGCCGAGCAGGGAGTCCAATGTGGGACTCGATCCCAGGACTCCAGGATCATGACCTGAGCCGAAGGCAGTTGCTTAACCAACTGAGCCACCCAGGTGACCCCAACATTTTAATTTTTTAAGTTCACTAAATTTATATTAATCTTATAACAAACCACATTGATTACTGAGGTGACTGTTCATTAAAATATTTGAATAATTGTTAGTTTAGTTTTTGTATTAAACTTTCCCTCTGAATCACAAATTTACAAAAAAAAAATTTTTAGAATCATCACCTGTCTTTATTTTTATGTAGTTTCTCATATTTAACAAAAAGCAGCAGTTGCTAGTTAAAAATACCTGTTTAGTAAACCACAATTCCAAATGTCTGATAGAGAGAAATTAGTTTGGTTTCATGCTAAATGTGTAAAAGAAAGTGTTGTTTCATTTTTTTCAGTGAAGACCATGTCATTAGAAATTCTATTAATAGAGACTGTTCTTTTTCACAATCTAAACTTTATGATTAAAATTTACTATCATCGCTTACATATGATGGTAAGATTTGGCAGTTTCCTTTTTTTAAAAAAATTCCATTTTTTTATTTCTGGGGAAGAGCTCACCTAGTCCTACAGATAACACCTAGATGACACACACATCAGTGTAAATAATCCACAAAATGACCCAAAGACTAGAAGAAGAGACCCTTCACAGGTAGTCATCGAAAAGAGACCAAAAAAAAGAAAAAAGGGAGGGTGGAGATAGAGTTGGGAACAAAAGTGATCCATTAAAGTGTCCACAGAACAAAGGAACACCACAAGTATTGAGAAGGGAAAGGAAGAGACCCCACAGCAGGCAGCCCAACCATGGGGGACCCACACTGGGAAGACAAATCCCCATAACATTTGGCTTTGAGAACCAAGGGGCTTAATTGAATGAATTCTTACAATCAGTGGGCTTTAACATCTGGAACTTTAGAAATCTGCACTCTGCTCTGGGAAAGCTGAAGGCAATAAAAGCTTAGTCCCCACCCATAAAAAGACAGCATAACAAACAATTCCACTGAGATACAGCATACATTCAGCAGTTTGAAAAACACCTGGGATATAAGGGAATTAAATTTATTCACTAATCTCAGAACATGTGTTGCAGGGAAAGCAATCTTTAGGAAGCTCCTCCAAGAATAAAAGAGCTGATGGGCACCATTTCCCTTGCCCGGAAGCTGAGACATGATGACAACTGTGGGAAGCAGCACAGCACAGTATGCTCTCCACCTAGTTTTCTAGCAGTATACCTCAACTTCCTGGTCTCCTGTGGATGACCCTTCCAACCCTCCCTCTGAAGTTCCAAAGCAGTTATAGATCCGCTCCCACAGCACACTAGTGCAAACATTGCTAACATCTCACAAACCACCCAATTCAACCTACTGTTGGCATGAGCTTATCCAGATGCAGCACATTGGGCAAGTAGTCTTGACAGGAGCCAGAATTACACCAAAGTGACTTCTGGACAGAGAATATAATCACACACATCAGTTTGAATGTGGACCCAGCTGCTGCCTGGAGGCAACTGGTCTGACTGCAGGCCACACCTATCAACAAAACCCTCTCAGGGGAAAACACAGGGAGAATTCCCTGTAGTTCAATGGGACCCCAACTCTGACAAATGCTTACATAACCCAACTCAAGCTCAAGGTGGCCCCAGACTGGTCCACTAACAACACAGGCACCAAACTCTACTCACAGCAGTCAAAGAGCCATTGTAGATGACTGGGCTGAAGGCAAATTTGGCTCAGGTACAACAGTAGGGTGCACACAACACACATGGGAGACATGTCTGCCAGGTTATGGTGAAAAGGGAACACTGCACTGCAGGGCACTAAAGGACCTCTTCTTCATAAAGCCATTTCTTTCAAGAGCAGAAGACATGGCTAACTTTCCTAATACCTACAAACATATATTGAGAGTTAGGCTACAAATACCTACAATACTACAAGCTACAATACCTACAAACATATATTGAGAGTTAGACAAGCTAAGGAGACAAAGAAATGTCCCAAATGAAAAAAATAGGACAAAATCACAGCAAGAGAGCTAAATGACACAGAGATCAGTAATATGCCTGATAGAGAATTTAACGAAATTGTCGTAAAGATACTCATTGGACTTCAGAAGGGTGGAGGCCCTCAGTAAGACCCTCAGCAAAGAGATATAAAACATTGAAAAAAAAAAGATGAAGAACTACATAAATGAAATTAAAATTAAACACATTAAATTATTAAATTAAAATGAATTAAATTAAAAACACACTAGAGGGAATAAATAGAAGGCTGGAAGAAGGAGTAGAATGAATCAGGACAGAGTAATGGAAAGCAATTAAGCTGAACAGGAAAAAAAATAATAATAATCAACAATGAGAATAGATGAAAGGAACTCAGTGACACCACCAAGCATAAGAATATGCATATTATAGAGATCCTAGAAGGAGAGAGCAAAAGGGCATAAAATTTATTCAAAGAAAGGATATCTGAAAATATCCTGCCCTGGGGAAAGGAACAGAAGCCTAGGTCCAGGAGAAACACAGAACCCACAATAAAATCAACCCAAGGAGGTCCACACCAAAACACACAGTAATGAAAATGGCAAAATGTAGAGATAAAGAGAGAACTTTAAAAGCAGCAAGAGAAAAGAAAACAAGGGAAACTCCATAGGCTATTTGCTGATTTTTCAGAAGAAACTTTGTGGTCTAGAAGACAGTGAAATGATATATTCAAGGTGCTGAGAGGAAAAGAACTGAGGTCAAGAATATTCTTTCCAGCAGGGTTACCATTCAAAATAGAAATAGAGGAAAAGAGTTTCCTAACAAATAAAACTTAAAGGAATTCATCACCACTAAACCAAACTTACAAAAATGTTAAAGGGGACTCTTTAAGTGGAAAGGAAACACCATAAGTAGGAGTAAGAAAAGCAGGAAGTACAAAAGCAGTAAAATCAAATATATTTATAAAAATCAATCAAGGGATCCACAAACTAATAATACAAATTATGACACCATATGCCTAAAACATGAAGGGGAGGGGAGTAAAATTGTAATGCTTTTAGAAGGGATGCAAACTTAAACAACTATCAACTTAATAGAAACTGCTATATGCATGTTATATAGAGACTTAATCAAAATCTGGTAATGGATATACAAACAAATCAAAATTTGGTAATGGATATACAAAAAAAGAAAGAAAAAAAATCCAAATATATACTAAAAGAAGCCAGAAAATGGTGACAGCAGTAAGCAAGAGAAAAAAGGAAAAGAGGAAAACTACAAAAACAAATAAACAAACAATAAACATAAAATAAGTAACAAAATGGCAGTAAGTATATACCTATTAATAATTACTTTGAATGTAAATGGATTAAACATTCCCAACAAAAGACACAGGGTGACAGAATGGATACAAAACCAAGACCCGGGGCACCTGGGTGGCTCGGTGGGTTAAGCCTCTGCTTTCGGCTCAGGTCATGATCCCAGAGTCCTAGGATCGAGCCCCACGTCAGGCTCTCTGCTCAGTGGAGAGCCTGCTTCCTCCTCTCTCTCTCTCTCTCTGCCTGCTTCTCTGCCTACTTGTGATCTCTGTCAAATAAATAAATAAAATCTTAAAAAAAAAAAAAAAAAAAACAAGACCCATCTATATGCTGCCTTGTTTCAGATCTAAAAACACATGCAGATTGAAAGGGATGAGAAAAACTATTGTGATAAGGGAAGTGAAAAGAACACCAGGATAGCAATGCTTATATCAGACAAAACAGACTTTAAAACAAACTGTAACAAGAGACAAATAAGGGCACTATATTATCATAAAGGGAAAAATCCAACAAAAGTTATAACAATTGGGGGCACTGGGGTGGCTCAGTTGGTTAAGTGTCCAACTCTTGATCTAGGCTCAGGTCTTGATCTCACAGTCATGAGTTCAAGCCCAACACTGGGCTCCATGCTAGGTGTGAAGCCTATTTAAAAAACAAATTATAACAATTATAAATATGGATGCACCCAATATGGGAGGACCAAAATACATGAAGCAGCTATTAACAAATATACAAGAAGTAATTGACAGTAATACAATAATGGGAGAGGACTTTAACACCCTACCTACAACAATGGGTAAATCATCGAAACAGAAAATCAACAACAAAATAGTGGCTTTGAATGACATATTAGACCAGATGGATTTAACAGATAAATTCAGAAAGTTCCATTCTAAAATAGCAGAATAGAGTATTTAGAAATGCACATGGAACATTCTCCAGAATAAACCACATGTTGGGCCACAAAATAAGTCTCAAAAAATTAAGAGTATGAAGTCTTATCATCCATCTTTTTCAACAGCAATGCTATGAAACTAGAAATTAAACACAAGATAAAATCTGGAAATAACACAAATACATGAAGGTTAATAACATGCTACTAAACAATGAATGGGACAACAAAGAAATAAAAAAGGAAATAAAAATTACATGGAGACAAATGAAAATGAAAACATGATACTTCAAAATGTTTGGGATACAGCAAAAAATGTCCCAAGAGAGAAGTTAATAGCAATATAAGCCTACCCCAAAAAGCAAGAAAAATCTCAAATAAGGAACCAACAATTATATGAAAAGGATCTAAAAAAAAAAAAATCAGAACCCAGAACCAGTAGAATGAAAGAAATAAAGATTAGAGAAGAAAAAAATGAAATAAAAAATTAAAAAACAAAACAAAACAGAACAGATCAAAGAAACCAGGAGCTGGTCCTTTGACAGTAAAATTGAGAAATGTTTTGATAGACTCAAAAAAAAAAAAAGTGGGGAGAGAGGGGACTCAAAATCAGAAATGAAAGAGGAGAAATAATAACCAATACCATAGAAATTCAAAGGATTATGAAAGAATATTATGAAAAATATGCCAAATAATTGGACAACCTAGGAAAAAATAGATAAATTCTTAAAAACATATAAACTCCTAAAACTGAGTCAGTAAGAAACAGAAAATTTGAACAAACTGATTATCAACAATGAAATTGAATCAGTAATCAAAAATTCCCAATGAAGTCCAGGCTGGATGGCTTCACAGGTGAATTCAACAAAACATTTAAAATACAGTTAATACCTGTTCTTCTCAAACTATTCTAAAATATAGAAGAAGGGGGGCACCTGGGTGGCTCAGTGGGTTAAAGCCTCTGCCTTCAGCTCAGGTCATGATCTCAGGGTCCTGGGATCAAGCCCCACATCGGGCTCTCTGCTCAGCGAGGAGCCTGCTTCCCCCTCTCTCTCTGCCTGCCTCTCTGCCTACTTGTGATCTCTCTCTGTCAAATAAATAAAATCTTTAAAAAATATAGAGAAGAAGGAGAGCATCCAAATTTATTCAGTGGAGCCAGTGTTACCCAGATAATCAAACCAGATAAAGATACTTTAAAAAAAGAGGACCTAGAGGCCAGTATATCTATATCTATTCTGGACCTGGAGATCATAAACTGAGCTGAAATCAAGAGTGGCCATTTAACTACCTGAACGACCCAGGAGCCCCTAAAAACACTAATTTTAAAAAGTATATGCAACTCTATGTTTATTGCAACATTATTTACAATAGCCAAATTATGCAACCATTGTCATTGCAGTTTTGGCCACTGGATCAGGGACATGTTATTGCTGTTTTCTCCCTCACAAGACCAGAGTTTGCATTCTGGCCTCTGAGCTCTTTGGTCCATATCAGTTTTCTTGAAAATGCAGAGGATGAGGTATCTGGATGGCTCAGTTGGTTAAGTGTCTGTCTTCAACTCAGGTCATCATCTCAGGGTCTTCTCCCTCTTCCTCTGCCTATCCCCCCAGCTTGTGCTTTCTCTCTTACTCTCACTTTCTCAAATAAATAAAATTTAAAAAAAGAAAGAAAAGAAAAATGCAGAAGAGACCCTTCTTCCATTTCCCCATATCATATTAGAGTGCAGAATGTCCTGAGGAACAACCACAGGCCCATCTGCCTGGACATGTCATTCTTTCTGCACTAGAACATTACTGGCAACTGGAAGAACCTGGATTCCCTCAAGTTTTCCTGGGAAAAGGGAAAGAGTTCCCATCTTCTTCTAGATTTGTAAACCTGCACATGAGTTGTAGATATATCAAAATACCATCATTTTTTATTTGCCCCCCTAATTTCTGCCTTTAATCAGCTGAATAGTAATATGTATCTATTTCATAAATGATTAATATTTTGGATATAGTTCTGAAACTAGTAATTAACTTTATCTAGAATAGCTTTTCTTGGAAAAATCCTATCTTTGCAATGTATACAATCAATTCAATCATTTCCCTACTGTTGACCACTTACTTTTTCTCCACTTTTTAATTCAATATCAGAATAAACTTTTATAATTATATTTTTGTACTTATAAAAATATACTCTGTACTTTTGTGGTAGATTGAAGTAGAATTGCTCTGTAAAAAAAGATCTGAGTTTTTTTAAAGATTTCATTTACTTATTTGAGAGACAGAGAGAGTTGGGGGGGGAGACGGAGAGATAGAATCTCAAGCAGACTGCAAACTACATCCTGAGTGTGGAGAACAGCTTGGGGCTCGATCTCATGATGCTGAGATCATGACCTGAGCTGAAATCAAGAGTCCAATGCTTAATCCTGAGCCACCCAGGAAACTGAAAAGGGATCTGACTTTTAAAATGACCTGAAATCTGAGCTCTATTACAAAACCATAATCATCAAGAGAGTATGTTACTGGCATAAAAACAGACATGTAGATCAATGGAACAGAATAGAGAGCCCAGAAATGGACCCTCAACTCTATGGTCAACTAATCTTCAACAAAGCAGGAAAGAACATCCAACATATAAAAGACAGGATCTTCAACAAATGGTGTTGGGAAAATTGGACAGCCACTGCAGAAAAATGAAACTGGACCCTTTCCTTATACCACACACAAAAATAGACTCAAAATGGATGAAAGACCTCAATGTGAGACAGGAATCCATCAAAACCCTTGAGGAAAACACAGGCAGCAACCTCTTCAACCTCAGACATAGTAACTTCTTCCTAGAAACATCACCAAAAGCAAGGGATGCAAGGGCAAAAATGAACTATTGGGACTTCATCAAGATCAAAAGCTTTTGAACAGCAAAGGAAACAGTCAACAAAACCAAAAGACAAACAACAGAATGAGAGAAGATATTCGCAAATGACATCCGATAAAGGGCTAGTATCCAAAATCTATAAAGAACTTATCAAACTCAATACCCAAAGAACAAATAATCCAATCAAGAAATGGGCAGAGGACATGAACAGACATTTCTGTAAAGAAGACATCCAAATGGCCAACAGACTCATGAAAAAGTGCTCAACATCACTTGGCATCAGGGAAATATAGATAAAAAACACAGCGAGATACCAACTTACACTAGTCAGAATGGCTAAAATTAACAAGTCAGGAAATGACAGGTGTTGGTGAGGATGTGGAGAAAGGGGAACTCTCCTACACTGTTGGTGGGAATGCAAGCTGTAGTCCCTCTTGAAAACAGCATGGAGGTTCCTCAAAAAGTTGAAAATAGAGCTACACTATGACCCAGCAATCGCACTACTGGGTATTTATCCTAAAAATACAAATGTAGTGATCCTAAGGAATACGTACACCTGAATGTTTATAGCAGCAATGTCCACAATAGCCAAACTATGAAAAGAACCTAGATGTCCATCAACAGATGAATGGATAAAGAAGATGTGGTATACATACACAATGGAATATTATGCAGCCATCAAAGAAATGAAATCCTGCCATTTTCAATGATGTGGATGGAACTAGAGGGTATTATGCTAAGCTAAATAAGTCAATCAGAGAAAGACAATTATCATAGGAGATCTCTGATATGAAGAATTTGAGAGGCAGGGCAGGGGTCTTGGGGGGTAGGGAGAGAAAAAATGAAACAAGATGGGATCAGGCAGGGAGATAAAGCATAAGAGACTCTTAAGATCAGGAAATGAACTAAGGGCTGCTAGAGGGGAGGGAGGTGGGACAGATGAGGTGGCTGGGCAATGGACATTGGGGAGGGTATGTGCTATGGGGAGTGCTGTGAATTGTGTAAAACTGATGAATCACAGACATGTACACCTGAAACGAATAATACATGATATGTTAATTAAAAAAAATTTTTTTAAAGTTAAAAAATAAAATGACCTAAAATCTGGAATTTTTTTTTTTTAGAATTTACATGTAGCTGTATACATCTATGCTTATGCATTTACACACACATACACACAAACACACACTAAAGTTAAACCTGATATTATACATGGTGAATGTAGGGCTAATCCTCCCCCGCACCTCGCCTTTCCATCTCGTCATTATCCTAAGTACATAATGACTATGAGCTATTGCTTAAACTGCTTATGAAAAAATGGGATTATATTTTAGGCAATGGTCATATTATTGCAGTTTTATTTTTCATCACTATAAATGTGCTTCAATAAATATTTATGAATGCTTAAACGTGTCAAGATAGGGATTAAGCAAAAATATGAACAAAGCTATTTTCATTGTATTTGATTTTGCCAGTTTAAATTTAAGAAAGTATATAGTAATGAATGATATTGTCCCTTTCCACACATCCTCACCAACAGAAAGTATTTTAATTTCCCTTAAATTTACCACACTGATGGGCATAAAGTAGTATTTCATTGTTACTTTAATTTGCATTTTCTGATTTTCAAATGAATTTAAATATATTTGCATAATACTGTTGACCATTTCCATTTGTGCTTTTATAAGCTTAAAATATACATACATTAACTTTTTATCTATTGGATGATTTATATTTCAACAACTGTATGTATATATTCATACCTACATATGCATATCTTTGTCTTTGTTATATATTCCCCAAATAATGTTTGTCTATTTGCTGTGCATATGATGCATTTTTACAATTCACTTTTTAAGAAATATTTTATGAACTCTTTATCATTTCTTTCATGCTTTGATTTCTGGAATTATTTAAGTGGACCACTCCTAAAATGTTGAGATGATTTCTTTTCAAAGATTTATGTATTTTATTTTATTTTTTTTTTTAAAGATTTTATTTATTTGACAGAGAGAAATCACAAGTAAGCAGAGAGGCAGGCAGAGAGGAGGAAGCAGGCTCCCTGCTGAGCAGAAAGCCCGATGTGGGGCTCGAACCCAGGACCTGGGATCATGACCTGAGCTGAAGGCAGCGGCTTAACCCACTGAGCCACCCAGGCGCCCCGAAAGATTTATGTATTTTAAAAAGAGAGCATGAGTCGGGGGGAGGGGTAGAGAGAGATGGAAAGGGAGAATCTCCCGCAGACTCTCTGCTTAGTGGGAAGCCTAACATGGGACCCAGTCCAATGATCCTGAGATCATGACCTGAGCAGAAACCAAGAGCTGGACTCTTAATCAACTGAGCCACCCAGGTGTCCCGATGTGATTTCCTAGAGTGTCTTTTTTTTTTACATTTAAAACTTTCACCTATTGGAATTTTAGTTTTCTCTATGGTATAACATGAGCATCCATTTTTATTTCCTTTTAAATATTTCAGGTTGTCTATTACCTCCTACTATTTTCCCCCTAATTTATTGAGCTACTACATTTTTATGTATACAGTGTGACCTTTGAGTTCTCTGTTCTCTTATATATATTTAAATTTCTATACTAATATCATAGTAACTTTTAACTATACCAGCATCATGCAACATAGTACTTTTTTTTTTAAATGTCTGTTATACTTCCAAAATAGTCACTCACTACAATAAATACAACAAACAATGAGGTGGAATATTTTTTTCTAGCTAAAAAGCATCAGAGGCTAAAAAAAATAAATTCTGTTCCTATAAATGTCTGGAAAAAACAGAGTAATGAAACCAGCAAAGCATTTTAAATCATAGCTCTTGCTTTCAGGAAAAAAAAAAAAAAAAGGTGAAATCTCTGTGGAATGAACAAAGGGGGAATGAATTACAAAGAATTTGATCAAACACTATGGAAGCTGGAGGTAATTTGGTGGAAATTGGACCTGGAAATATACCCTAGTAGCTTTGGGCTTTGTTTTTTTTATCCCCACAGATACACAGGAAGCAAGCTTTTGGGACCATTTAAAGCCAAGAGTTGTAAGCCATCTTTTGCTTAAAAAGAGAGCACTTGAGGTGTTCCTTCTTCTATGAAAGGAATAACAGAAAATATTGGCATAACTGCCAGAGAGAACAAAATGCTTATTTTTCCTTTAGGTTCTGAGTAGTTCTATGATAATTCAAAGCCCCAGCCTATTTTTAGGACTGGGATTATGATATGGTAGTTATGAAATATGAATTTACACTATTGTCATGGTATGGAAATTCTTAACACTAAGAAAATAACACAAAACATAGCTCTGGATCAGTGACATACTTGGGGTATATGGCTCCCCAGCAATAAAAAAACCACTCTGGGGGCACAATTCTTCCACATAGATTATGTATGGTTTTCACAGGACTAGATGTGGGCCACTCACATGAGGAGGTCAATATGAGTTTTTGTTAGTCCCTAGTGTAATAGACTATTATGAATATTTTCCAAAACCTAGAAACATATTGAAAGCTGCTCATTTTATGAGGAAAATACACAACTAATTCTAAATCTAAGATGTTTCCCACATTAAAAACATGCACATGTTGCACAAATTATTTTTGATGGCTTGTTTGTTGCTCTTTTACCCCAACTATAGATAAGACATTCTGTAATATCATAGTTAGATCTATCAGTTAATGTTAAAAATAACCATCACAAAGTTTATATGACATAATTATGTTTTAAAACAAGGATATATTTTAATATACTGAAAGATAATCAGAAGAGACCATATTGTAAAGTTGTTTATAGCATGGACTTTAATGTCAAAGGGTTTATGGCTCAAGATTCAGCTGAACTATGTATATCTATTTTACTCTTTCCATATAATAAATGTTTTAAATTGGGATTAGAAAATATTTTTCTTAATTTAACACAATGGTGACCTAAAAACAATAGCCATCATTATGTTCACAAATAATTTTTAGATACCTTCCCTTAACAAATGAGGAATACAAAAAGAATCTAAACCTTCACAATTGTCATGATATTTACATTTTAATAAAATGAGATAAAGAACTAAAAGAGTTTTGAAAATGAGACAAATTTGTCATTTCCAGCAATGTATAGCTATAAAGCTTAAATTATCAGCTAATAAGCACACAGAATAATGACAAAAGAAAAGCAAGTTCTTTAAAAGATATATATGACTCAGAAAATTTACTTCCCACCAGTTTTTTTTTTTCCTTCCTTTTGTTGCTGTGCTTTTGGTGTCCTATCCAAAAAATATCATTGCCAAAACCCATGTCAAGGAGTTTTTCCTATGGTTTCCTCTAAGAGTTTTATGGCTTCAGGTCTTATACTTAAGTCTTTGATACATTTTAATTACTATGAGCAGTGTAAGTAGGGGTCTAGTTTCATTCTCTTAAAGTATATGAATATTTAGTTTCCTCAGGATCACTTACGAAAAAGATTATCTTTTCCTCATTGAGTGTCCTTGACTCTTTTGTCATATACTAGTTGATCATACATGCATGGGTTTATTTCTGGTCCCTCAATCCTATTCCATCAGTTTGTGTGCCTGATTTTATGACTATAGTACTATTTTGACTATTTTGATACGTTTGTAATACAGTTTAAAATCAGGAAGTGTGATGCCTCTAGCTTTGTTCTTCTTTCTCAAAACTCCTTTGTCTATTTAGAATCTTTTGTGGTTCCATACAAATATTAAGTTGTTGGTTTGTTGTTTTTGGTTTTTTTTTTTTGTGTGTGTGAATAATGTCACTGGAACTTTGATAGGGATTGCATGGACTCTATAGATGGTTTGGGGAATTACAAACATTTTAACGATATTAATTTTTCTGATTCATGAATAGAGGGTTTGTTTCTATTTGTCCGTATCTTCTTCAGTTTCTTCCATCAGTGTCAGTTTTCAGTGTACAAATCTCTCACCTTCTTGGTTAAATTTATTTCTAAATATTTTATTGTTTTTGAAGCAATTGTAAATGAGATGGGTTTTTCATTTTTCATTTTTAGTGTATAGAAATGCAGTTAATTTTTGTGCATTGATTTTTGTGTCCTGCAACTTTACTAAATTTGTTGATTAGTTCTAACTTTTCTAAGGGACTTTTTTAGGGCTTTCTATATATAAGGCTATGTCATCCTCAAACAGAGATGATTTCACGTTTTCTTTTCCAATATGGATGCTTTTTATTTCTTTTTCACGCCTGATTGCTCCATCTAGGATTTTCAGTACTGTGTAGAAGAGGAGTGATGTAATAAGGAAACACCTTTGTCTTGTTCCTGATCTTAAAGGCTTCAGCCTTTTACTGTTGTTATTATGTTAGTTGTGGGCTTGCCATATACAATCTTTATTATGTTGAAGTATATTTCCTCTTTACCCAATTTGGTAAGAATTTTTATATGGAACAATGTTGAATTTTGTCATATGCTTTTCTGCATCTGTTAAGATAGTCAATGTGCGGGGCGCCTGGGTGGCTCAGTGGGTTAAAGCCTCTGCATTCGGCTCAGGTCATGATCCCAGGGTCCTGGGATCGAGCCCCATGTCGGGCTCTCTGCTCAGCAGGAAGCCTGCCTCCTCTTCCTCTCTCTCTCTCTCTCTGCCTACTTGTGATCTCTGTCAAATAAATAAATAAAATCTTAAAAAAAAAAAGATAGTCAATGTGCCAGTAAGATTTTTTAATAGACAAGATTACTCTACCATATAAATGGAGAGCTAAAGAAACCAGAATATTTGAAGCAATTTTCAAGAACTATAAAGTAGCAGAAATCAGTATATTCTATATTAAGATTTTTATATAGCTATAGTAATCTAGACTAGGAATAAGCAATTGATCAATGGAATAGAAAATCCAAATATAGACATATATATATTCAAAATATATTATTATAATACACAAAACTCATCATTTTAATAATTCAAAAATGTACAATTCTATTGTATTTAGGACAGTCACAGTTCTATACAACCATCACCACTATCCATTTCCAGAACATTTTCATCACCCCAACAAGAAACTTCATACTCATTAGTCAGTCACTCCCTATTTTTCCTTAACCTAGTTCCTAGCAACACCAATATGCTTCTTTCTGTTTTGATTTACTTATTCTAGATATTTCTTGAAATGAATTTTACAACATTTGACCCTTATTTCTAGCTTCTTTCATTGACCATGTATTTTTTTAAATTTATTTTATTTTTTTATTTCTTTTCAGCGTAACAGAATTCATTGTTTTTGCACCACACCCAGTGCTCCACGCAATACATGCCCTCCCCAATACCCACCACCTGGTTCCCCCAGCCTCCCACCCCCTCCCAACCCTCAGTTTGTTTTTCAGTGTCCATAGTCTCTCATGGTTTACCACCCTTCCAATTTCCCTCAACTCCCTTCTCCTCTCCATCTCCCCATGTCCTCCATGTTATTTGTTATGCTCCACAAATAAGTGAAACCATATGATAATTGACTCTCTCTGCTTGACTTATTTCACTCAGCATAATCTCTTCCAGTCCCATCCATGTTGCTACAAAAGTTGGGTATTCATCCTTTCTGATGGAGGCATAATACTCCATAGTGTATATGGACCACATCTTCCTTATCCATTCGTCCATTGAAGGGCATCTTGGTTCTTTCCACAGTTTGGCGACTGTGGCCATTGCTGCTATAAACATCGGGGTACAGATGGCCCTTCTTTTCATTACATCTGTATCTTTGGCATAAACACCCAGTAGTGCAATGGCAGGGTCATAGGGAAGCTCTATTTTTAATTTCTTGAGGAATATCCACACTCTTCTCCAAAGTGGCTGCACCAACTTGCATTCCCACCAACAGTGTAAGAGGGTTCCCCTTTCTCCACATCCTCTCCAACACACGTTGTTTCCTGTCTTGCTAATTTTGGCCATTCTAACTGGTGTAAGGTGGTATCTCAATGTGGTTTTAATTTGAATCTCCCTCAATTGGCAATGAAGAAGTCAAACTCTCTCTCTTCGCAGATGACATGATTCTTTATATGGAAAACCCAAAAGACTCCACCCCCAAACTACTAGAACTCATACAGCAATTCAGTAGCGTGGCAGGATACAAAGTCAATATACAGAAGTCAGTGGCTTTCTTATACACTAACAATGAAAATACAGACAGGGATATTAGAGAATCAATTCCATTTACTATAGCACCAAGAACCATAAGATACCTGGAAATAAACCTAACCAAAGAGGTACAGGATCTGTACTCGAGGAACTACAGAACACTCATGAAAAAAACTGAAGAAGACACAAAAAGATGGAAGACCATTCCATGCTCTTGGATCGGAAGAATAAACATTGTTAAAATATCTATATTGCCTAGAGCAATCTATACTTTTAATGCCATTCCAATCAAAGTTCCACCGGTATTTTTCGAAGAGCTGGAGCAAATAATCCTAAAATGTGTATGGAATCAGAAGAGACTCCGAATTGCTAAGGAAATGTTGAAAAACAAAAATAAAACTGGCAGCATCACGTTACCTGATTTCAAGCTTTACTACAAGGCTGTGATCACCAAGACAGCATGGTACTGGCATAAAAACAGACACATAGACCAGTGGAACAGAATAGAGAGCCCAGATATGGAGCCTCAACTCTACGGTCAAATAATCTTTGACAAAACAGGAAAAAGTATACAGTGGAAAAAAGACAGTCTCTTCAATAAATGATGCTGGGAAAACTGGACAGCTATATGTAGAAGAATGAAACTTGGCCATTCTCTTACACTGTACACAAAGATAAACTCGAAATGGATTAAAGACCTCAACGTGAGACAGGAATCCATCAGAATCCTAGAGGAGAACATAGGCAGTAACCTCTTCGATATCATCCACAGCAACTTCTTTCAAGATATGTCTCCAAAGGCAAAGGAAACAAAAGTGAAAATGAACTTTTGGGACTTCATCAAGATCAAAAGCTTCTGCACAGCAAAGGAAAGAGTCAACAAAACAAAGAGGCAACCCACGGACTGGGAGAAGATATTTGCATATGACAGTACAGACAAAAGGTTGATATCCAGGATCTATAAAGAACTCCTCAAACTCAACACACACAAAACAGATAATCATATCAAAAAATGGGCAGAAGATATGAACAGACACTTCTTCAATGAAGACATACAAATGGGTACCATGTATTTTTAAGATTTATCCAGGTTGTATTAAAATTAATTCATTTTAAATGTTGAAAAATAGTCTACTCTATGAATTAAGTCATATTTTCTTTATTCATTTTTATTTATATTGATGGACATTTAGTAAGTTTTTACTTTTTGGCTGGTGGGAATAATGCTGTAATAAACATTTATGTACAATTTTTTCGAACACTTGTTTTTACTTCTCTGGAGTATATACCTAGGAGTGAAATTGTTGGGTCATATGGTATTCTATGTTGGACTTAATGAGAAACATCAAACTGTTTTCCACACTTTATATTCCAACCAGCAATATATGATGATGCCTATTTCTCCACATCCTCACCAACAATTGCTATTTTCCATTTTTATTTTTGATTTTGGCCATCGTAATGAACAGTATTTCCTTGTGCTTTTGAATTGTATTTTCCTATTGACTACCTTTGAAGATATTTCATGTGCTTATTGACCATTTGCATGTTTTTTGGGAGAGATGTCTACTCAAATCCTTTGCACGTTTAAAAACTAGATTCTTTCTCTTTTTAAAAGATTGGTTTTAAGAACTATTTACAAATTATTGGTATTAGACTCTAATCAAATATATTATTTGTAAATAATTCTATTCCATTCTGTGCACTTTTTACTTTCTTCATGTTATCCTTTGGGGTACAAGCATATTTAATTTTACATCCAAGTTATCTATTTTTCTTTTGTTTCTGTGCTTTCAGTGTCATACCTAAAAAACTATTGCCAAATACATCATGGAGATTTGTTTTTTTCTAAAAGTTTTATAGGTTACTTTCTTATTATTTTTTATTAAAATATAGTTGGCACAATTCTACATTACTGTCAGGTGTACAACATAAGAATTTGACAAGTTTATATGTTATGCTATGCTTATAAGTGTACCTACCATCTGTCACCATACAATGCTATTATAATACCATTGATTATTGTCCCTATGCTGTACCTTTTATTCCCATAACTTATTCATTCCATAACTGGAAGCCTGTAGCTCCTCCTCCCTTTCACCCATTTTTCCTGTGTCCATACCTCCCCAAGGGTTTTATTATCTTTTTTTTTTAAGATTTTATTTATTTATTTGACAGAGAGAGAGATCACAAGTAGACAGAGAGAGAGAGAGAGGGAAGCAGGCTCCCTGCCGAGCAGAGAGCCCAATGCGGGACTCGATCCCAGGACCCTGAGATCATGACCTGAGCCGAAGGAAGTGGCTTAACCCACTGAGCCACCCAGGCGCCCATGGGTTTTATTATCTTTAATGTTATTATCAATATAATTCTTTTCTTAATTTCTTTTTTGGATTTTAATTGCTAGTGTGTAGAAATAGAACTAATTTTTACATGTTTGTCTTATATCCTGCAATTTTGCTGAATTCATTTATGAATGCTAATAGTTTACATAGATTCTTTAGTATTTCCTATAAGATCATATCTTGAGAGACTACAATTAGTTTTACTTTCTTATTTCTTATTTCAAACTTTATTTTTATTTTCTAATTGCTCTGGATAAATTGTCCAATACAATGTTGGATAAAAGTGATGAAAAAGAATATCCTTGTCTTATTCCTGATTTTAGGAGGAAAACATCGTCTTTCACTACTGAGGATAAAATGTGAGTTTTTTGCTTTAATTCTGTTAATGTGGCATACTACATTGATTTCTGTATGTTTTACCAACATTGCATTTCTGTAATAAATCCTATCTGGTCATAGCTACAATTCATTTTTAATTTGTTGAAGAATTTTGTCCACATCATTAGGGAAATTGGACTGTAGTTTATTGTACATGATTGTGTGTTTTCTTGTGATGTCTTTGTTTGGCTTTGATATCAGGGTAATGCTGACCTCATAGAATAAAAAGAAGAATTATTACATCCTTTTTAATTTTTTGGAGAAATGAGAAGAAAAGTTCTTAATTCTTCTTTAAATGTTTGGTCAAATTCACCAGGGAAATCATCTGATACTGGCCTTTCTTTTCTTTGTGAGGTTTTTAAATTACTGATTCAATCTCTTTGCTTGTTAAAGATTTGTTCCAATATTCTATTTCCTCCTGAATCATTTTGGTAGTTTGTGTGTTTGTAGGAAATTGTCCTTTTCATTTATGCTATCTAATTTGTTGGAATATTAATTGTTCATAGTATTCTCTTAAATCCTTTTTATTTCTATAAGTTTCATAGTGATGTCTTCTCTTTCATTTCTGGTTTTAATCATTTCAATCTTTTGTCTTAATCCATCTACCTGAACTTTGTCAGTGTTAATGTTTTCAAATAACACTAGGCTTCATTAATTCTCTGCATTATTTTTCTACTCTTTGTTTCATTTGTATCTGATATTTGTAATAACCCAAATCTAGAATTAATTTAGATGGCTTTTAATGAGTCAATGCTTAAACAAATTTTGGTACATCTATACCATGGAATACTATTAATGAAAGAAATTAAAAAACACAAAACACTCTGCATAAGACTGCAGAGAATTAAGCTGAGTGGGGGGGAGTCAATCACAAAGTATTTCCTGCTATATGATTCCACTTATACCACATTTTTGAAATAGAAAAACTGTAGAAATGTAGAACAGATTAAGTGTTCCCAGGGGTTAATAAGGGAGTTGTTGTGGGAAGGAAGTGGGTGTAGTTACCCAAGGGCAATGTGAGGGATCCTGTGATGATGAGGAAATCGTTCTTTACCCTGACTACATCAATGTCTATATCCTGGCAATATAAGATGTTATCACTGGAAGAAACTGGGTAAAGGGTATATTGGATTTTCATATTATTTCTTATTTCCATATTATTTCTTCTTTCTCCTATGAATTTATCATTATCTTAAAATAAATAATTATGTTTAAAAAGTGAAGTAAAAATATTTGGAGAAATTTTTATTACAAAAAATTAGTTTTGACCAAAGAACATGCAAAGCTTCCTAAGAATACATTTTACTATCCTCAATATCTCAATCATAGTAGTCACTAAATAAATAAAAATATAAGTGATAGATTTTTACAGTGATTAAATGTGTTAACTTAAAAAAATGTTTCACATTGCTAATAAAGGTGTACGGTTAAGTACCATTTAGAATTGCTGTCAATGCAAATTTGTAGAGTCCTTAGCCACATGTTATTTGGCATTTAGAGAAATAAGATTTGGATTATTACTTTTGTCTGCACTTTTTAATTTTATTTAATGTTATTATACTTCCTTTTATAATTTTTTAAAGTTTATTGTTTAAAATATTTGGGATGCTTCAATTTGAGTGAAACTTCTCATTTTCTCGTTATTTTATTTTTTACATTTTTTATTTTTTTAAAAGATTTTATTTATTTATTTGACAGAGAGAGATCACAAGTAGGCAGAGAGGCAGGCAGAGAGAGGAAGGGAAGCAGGCTCCCTGCTGAGCAGAGAGCCCAATGTGGGACTCGATCCCAGGATCCTGAGATCATGACCTGAGCCGAAGGCAGCGGCTTAACCCACTGAGCCACCCAGGTGCCCCTTTCCCGTTATTTTAATGAAATGAATTGTGTAACACATTGCAACTGTTAGGTCCTCTTTGTTATTAATTGTTAACTACTTTTGTTTTTTTTTTTTCCTAGTTGATTAGTTAAATAAATCTAGTAAAGGGCTTTCCTCTATAATTATTTCGAGTCTTATGAAACTGCAAATGAATGAGGAAATACCTTTGTCTATTCAATGAAGACATTTTTCATAGAAAGAAAATATGTGGAACCTCAAGGAGTAGAAAGTCTTCTGGGAAAATGACAGAATGGTAGGATTCTAAGCTCACCTCCTCCCATGGATACACCTAGATAACCCCCCTACATCAATGTAAATAACCAAGAAAATGAACCAAAGACTAGCAGAACAAACTCTCCACAGCTAGACAAGAGGCTACAACAGAGAAAAGGTAGAGAGGGTCGATATAGTCAGACAACTACAACAACACATGAGATTGTCTCTAGGAGGGAGGGACACAAAAGCATGGGGAAGGGAGATGAGCAGACCCCACCTCAGGCAAAAGGCACAGGGGATCTGCACTGGGAAGATGAATCCCTCTAACATTTGGCTTTGCTAACCAGAGGAGCTTAACTCCAAGAGTTTTTACAAGTGATGCTTGACACAAGGAAATTTAAAATGTTGCTCTGCTTTGGGAGAGTTGAAGGCAATAGGAAAGTGAGTTTCCACTCTTAAGGAGACAGTCCAATGAACAACCCCCTTTAGACATAACATAGAAGAATCAGTTTGAAAAATGGCCAGAATATATGGGAAGATTTATTTATGAATCTCAGAACATGTGCTGGAGGGACATGGACCTTGAAATTCAATTCAATTCAATTAAAAATACACTAGCTGGAATAAATAGTAGACTACAGGAAGCAGAAGAATGGATCAGCAACCTAGAGGATAAAGTAATGGAAAGCAACCCAGGTAAACAGAAGAGAAAAGAAAGGAATAAAAAATGAGTTTAGATTAGGTGAACTCAGTGATACCATCAAACATAAAACACATTTGCATTATAGGGGTCCCAAAAGGAAAGGAGAGAGAAAAGCGGTCAGAAAATTTATTTGAAGAAACAAAACTAAAACATCACAAATCTGGGAAGGAAAGAGAAATCCAGATCCAGGAGGCACAATAAGACCCCCCCCCCCAAAAAAAAATCAGTCCAAGGTGGTCTGTATGAAGACACTTAATAATGAAAATGGCAAAATGTCCTGATAAAGAGAGAATCTTAAAAGCAACAAGAGAGAAGAGAAAGGTTACATACAATGGAAACCCCATAAAGCTATCAGCTGATTTTTCAGCAGAAACCTTGCAGGCTTCAAGAAAGTAGCATGATATATTCAAAGTTCTGAAAGAAAACAAAAACAAAAACCCTATAACCAAGAATACTCTATCTAGCAATATGATATAATTCAGAATAGAAAGAGAGATAAAGATTTTCCCAGACAAACAAAGTAAAAGGGATTTAGGACTACTAAATCAGGCTTATAAGAAATGTTAAAGGATATTCTCTGAGTAAAAAGAAAGACTCTAAGTAGCCGTAAGAAATGTACGAAGCACAAAAGCAGTAAAATCAAGTACAACTCTAAAAATCAGTCAAGGAACTCACAAAATAAAAAAGGTTGTGCAGTATAACATGATGTACCTAAAACGTAGGGGGTAGGAGTAACAATTTGGTGCTACTAGAATATGCACAAACTTAAGTGTCTATCAATATAGACTGCTGTATGTATAAGTTGTTATATATAAACCCTAATGGTAGTCACAAATTAAAAAGCAGTAATAGATGCTCAAAAATAGGAAACAATCTGACTATATCACTAAAAAATGCAATTAAACCATGAAAAAAGAGACCAAGAAAATAAGGAAACAGGGAACTACAAAAACAACCATAAAACAAGTAACAAAATGGCAATGCGCACATACCTATCAATAATTATTTGAATGGGGGTACCTGGGTGGCTCAGTGGGTTAAAGCCTCTGCCCTCAGCTCAGGTCATGGTCCCTTCAGCTCAGATCAAGCCCCTCTTTGGGCTCTTTGCTCAGCAGAGAGCCTGCTTCCCTTCCTTTCTCTCTGCCTGTCTGTCTTCCTACTTGTGATCTCTGTCAAATAAATAAATAAAATCTTTAAGAAAATAATTATTTGAACGTAAATGGACTAAATATTCCAATCAAAACACATAGGGTAACTGAATGTATAAAAGATCAAGACCCATCCATATGCTGCCTCTAAGAGACTCATTTCAGACCTAAAGATACAAGAAGAATGAAAGTGAAGGGATAGAAAAACATTTACCATGGAACTGGAAATAAAAAGAAAGCTAGGGTACCAATAGTCATATTGGAAAACAAAAACAAAAACAAACAAAAAAAAACAAAACAGACTTTAAACAAAGATAAGATATAGAAAAGGACACTACCTAATCATAAAGGAAGCAATTGAAGGAAAGTTTATAACAATTGTTAATATGGATAAGCTCAACATGGGAGCAGTCAAATACACAAAGCAACTATTAACAAACAAAGGAAATAACTGATAGTAATACAGTAATGGTAGGGGATTTTAACACCCCAATTACATCAATGGATAGATCTTCCACACAGAAAATCAACATGGAAACAGTGGTTTTGAATAACACAGTGGACCAGATGAATCTAACAGATATATTGAGAACATTCCATCCTAAAATAGCAGACTACATATTCTTTTTAAATGCATATGGAATATTCTCCAGAATATATCACATTAGTTCATAAAATAAAAGTCAACAAATATGCATCTTTTCCAACCACATGCTATGAAACTAGAAATCAACCACAAGAAATAATCAGGAAATAAGAAAAATACATGGAGGTTAAATAACATGCTACTAAAAAATGGATGGGTCAGCCAAGAAATCAAGAGCAAATCAGATAATATGTGAACACAAATGAAAATGAAAACACAACAAACCCAAAACTCTTGTGATACCACAAAAGGTGATCTAAGAGAGAAGCAATACAGGCCTACTTTGAGAAGCAAGACAATTCTCAAACTACATAATAACCTTACACCTAAAAGGAGCTGGAAAAAGAACAAACAAAACTCAAAATCAGCAGAAAAAGAGAAATAATAACTATTAGAGTAGAATGAAAAGAAGTAGAAAATTAAACACACACACACACACACACACACACACACACACACACACACAATGCATTACAACAGATCAGTGCAAACCAGGAGCTGGTTCTTTGAGAAGATCAACAAAACTGAGAAGCATTATGGCAGACTCATAAAAAAGGGCCAGGGAGGAAAGAGAGAAAATTCAGACGAAATAAAAAATAAAAGACAGGAAACAACCAACACCACAGAAATACCCAAAACTATATGAGACCATTATGAAAAATTACATGCCAACAAATTGGACAACCTAGAAGAAATGCATAAATTCCTACAAACATATAACCTCCCAAAACTTAAGTAGAAAGAAATAGAAAACTTGAACAGACTGATAACCAGCAATAATATTGAATCAATCATTTAAAAAAACTCTCAAGAACTGAAAGTCCTGGACCAGATGGCTTCACAGGTAAATTCAACCAAACAGTTAAAGAACAGTTAATAACTTTTCTTCTTAAACTATTCTAAAAAAATAAAAGGGGAAAAAAGATTCCAAATTCATCCTATGAGGCCAGAACTATCCTGATACCAAAACCAGATAAAGATACTATAAAACAAGAGAATGACAAGCCAGGATCTCTGATGAACATAGACACAAAATTTCTCAACAACACAGTCACAAACCAAATCCAACAATACATTAAAAAAAAGTATTCACCATGATCAAGTGGAATTTATCCCTCAAATGCAAAGATGGTTCCATATTCACAAATCAGTCATTGTGATACATCATATACGATCATATCAATAGATGCAGAAAAAGTGTTTGACAATGTACAAATCCAGATAAGAATCTTCAACAGAGTAGGTTTTGAGGGATCTCAATGTAAACAGGCCACATATAAAAAACCCACAGCTAATAACATCATCAATGGTGAAAAACTGAGAGCTTTTCCCCTAGGAAAAAGACAAGGATATCCACTCTAACCGTTTTTATTCAACATAATGTTGGAATTCCTAACCATAGCAATTAGACAAGACAAAGTAATAAAGAAAAAAAAAGGAAAAAGAAATAAAGGCATCTAAAGTAGTAAGGAAAAAATAAAATTTTTACTTTTTGCAAATAACTTGATACTACATATAGAAAAATCTAAAGACTCCACCAAAAAACTACTAGAACTGATAAATGAAGTCAATAAAGTCACAGGATACAAAATCCATATATATCAATATCAATATAGAGAAATCAGTTACATTTCTATGAGGTAGCAGAAAGAGAAATTAAGAACACAATCCCTTTTACAATTGCATCCAAAATAATAAAATACCCAGGAATAAAATAACCAAAGAGGTGAAAGACATGTACTCCAAAAACTATAAATGCTGATGAAAGCAACTGAAGAGGACACAAAGTGGGAAGTTAATTTATGGTCATACATTGGAAGAACAAATATTGTTAAAATGTCTATACTACTAAAAGTGATTTACACATTTAATGCAATCCCCATCAATATACCAAGAGCATTTCTCACAGGACTACAACGAATGATCCTAAAATTTGTGTGGAATCATAAAAGACCCTGAATAACCAAAGCAATCTTGAAAAAGAACAAAACTGGAGGTATCACAATCCCAGATTTCAAGATATATTACAGAGCTGTCATGATCAGAACAGTATGGTAATAGCACAAAATAGACACATAGATCAATGAAACAGAATACAGAGTTCAAAAATAATCCTGTGATTATATGGTGAATTAATCTTCGACAAAGGAGGCAAGAACACACAAGGAAAAAAGACAATCTCTTGACAAATGGTATTGGGAAAACTAGATAGCTACATACAAAAGAATGAAATTAGATTGCTTTCTCATACTGTATATAGAAGTAAACTCAAAATGGATTAAATGAAATCTGAAACCATAAAAATCCTAGAAGAGAGCAGCTCCAGCAATTGCTCTGTTACCAGCTATAGCAAAAAATTTTTTAGTATGTCTCCTAAGGCAAAAGAAATAAAAGCAAAAATAAATTATTGGGACTACACCAAAATAAAACCTATGCCAACAAAGGCAACAACCAACAAAACAAAGAGAACCTACTGACTGGGAGAAGGTATTTGCAAATGATGCATCTGATAATGAGTTAATATCCAAGATATATAAAGAATTCATACAACTCAACACCATAATCCCTAAATATTCCTATTAAAAATGGGAAGACTGAACAGATATTTCTCTGAAGAATATATACAGATGGCCAAGAGACACATGAAAAGATGTTCAACATCACTCATCATCAGGGAAATGCAAATCAAAACCACAATGATACATTACATCACTCCTGTAAGAATGGTGAAAATGAAAAACACAAGTAACAAGTGTTGGTGAGGATGTGGAGAAAAAGGAACCCTTCCCTACTGATGGGGATGCAAACTGGTGTAGCCATTGTGGAAAACAGTATGGAGATTTCTCAGAAGATTAAAAATAGAATTACCATAAAGTACAGTAATTCCACTACTGGGTATTTACCCAAAGAATGTGAAAACACTAATTCAAAAAGATATATGCACCTCAAAGTTTATTGCAGTATTTTTTACGAGAGCCAAAATAAAAAAGCAGCCCAAGTGTCCATAGATAGATGAATAGATAAAGAAGAGTGGTGTATATAATGAAATACTACTCAGCCATACAAAAGAATGAAATCTTGCCATTTGTAATAACATGGTAAAATAGACAGAATAATGCTAAGTAAAATAACTTAGAGAAAGAGAAATACCATATGATTTCACTCATACGTAGAATTTTTTTTAATTAGAATTTAAGAAAGAATTAAAAAAAAACTAGCAAAGAAAAAAAACAGACTCTTAACTAGAGAATTAGTTGTTATCAGAGAATAGGTGGGTGGGGGGATGGGTGAAACAGGTAATGGGGATTAGGAATTCACTTATGATAAGCACTAAATAACACAGAATTATTGAATGACTCTATTGTATATCTGAAACTAATATAATGTACATTAGTTATATTGGAATTTAAATAAATAAAAAAGCCTTTTAAATAACAAAAAAAATGAGTGAAAAAAAAAACCCACCCTTACATTTCATTTGTCTTCTAGAGAAAGGCCTTACATTTTTAACTTAAATTTAGAAAAGTCATATTAAATAAACCTATATTTTCACCTCTAACAGATGACACTTAACATTTTATAAAACAATACTCTATAACACAGAGTATACTTTTGGATCTGCAAGGACATAACCACCAGAGCAGACAGGTACCAAAGTTACATTAAATCTTCTTTCATGACCATGCATTTCTAAACCTAGAGGCTATATAGGGAGTTTCTGAATTAACAATGGATTAAAACTGCTCAGTAACGTATAACTTCTACCTCAGAACAGATGCTTTTAAATATACATTCAATCATCAAAGGCCATGTTACCACCATTGGAAAAATATTATGAGCCATTCATCAAATACACATTTGGTAGTATTATTAAAAGGGAAAACCACTGATCAGAAGTGAAAACCTTGAGGAAAGTGAGAAAGTTCTATAAGATTTTTAAAAAATAATCAAAAGCACCACATTATAATTATTTCAAAATTGTGTTATTGCTCAACAAATACATTAAAGAGAATAAATGCATATATTCAGACTGTTAAGAATGATTATTCTATTTCATAGATAGACAAGAAGAAATTAAATCTACACTACATCAGATTTAATTATTAATATAAAATGACTAAATATAATCCTTGGCTCAAAAAAATAATTACTAAAGCGATGATAATTATGCAGAATTATTTGTACTACAAATGCTAATATGCAATTGAAAAATTTTTTTCTTAGTGATTACTGCATTTCAAATCCCAGGAGCATAAAATATAGGAACTGTTTTTGAGTATGTACATTTACTTCAGGGAAATGGGGAATAAAGGCAATTATCTAAAAAATTCAAACTGAGGGCGCCTGGGTGGCTCAGTGGGTTAAAAGCCTCTGCCTTCAGCTCAGGTCATGGTCCCAGGGTCCTGGGATCGAGGCCCGCATCGGGCTCTCTGCTCAACAGGGAGCCTGCTTCGCTTCCTCTCTCTCTGCCTGCCTCTCTGCCTACTTGTAATCTCTCTCTCTATCAAATAAATAAATAAAATCTTAAAAAAAAAAAAAACAAGGGAAATAACTTATAAAAAAAAATTTCAAACTGAAGTATACTTGTGATTTATTATTCAACTATTCTTATTTTCAACAGTGCATTTTTATCAACTATTGCTTTATTTTTCCCAGGATAGAAATGGAAAACTTTGTGGATTAAAGCTCTGAAGCAATCAGTTTGTATTTTTTTTCTGTACATTTATTTTCAAAAGTGGCATTATTTTTTAAATAAAATAATAAAAGTTACCTAGATGTATTATAACAACTTATTAAAAATCAAAGATATGATGATATAATGTTGAAAGATACACCTATGAGAAAAATAAAGAAGCATTTTTTTTTTTTTAAACCAAGGTTGTTAGTCATAGCAATACTGAAATACTGACAAGCCAGAAGGGCAAGGGAAGTTTTTTTTTTCCCCCACAGATTTGGTTTCCTTATAAAAACTAAAAAAAATCCTCTTTAATCCTCTTTAAGAGCCTGTGACTCTGTGAAAATTTTAAAATAAATAATCCTGTCTTTTTTTTTTTTTGTAATAAAGAATGAATGAGTAAGGTGACTTATTCCTTAAACTTTTCCTAGTACTTCTCACCTTGAAAATATCAAAATATTTTAACCATACTGATTATTAGAATTACTTGGAAAAAAATAATTTTTCTTTCCAACATCTTCATAATAGATGACAATGTCATATGGGTCCCGGGCAGCCTTTATGAAAGACATTTCAGTAGATTTCTGCAACACTGAATGTATCTTAAAAATAATGAGGCACCTACCTGCTCTTTAGTAAATTTATTTTAATAAATACCAAAATGAGCAGACCAAGCCATCTGTGTTCTTCCTGCTAGCCATAAAAAAGGCATTTGTTTGAGGATGACATATTTCTGAGTTGCACCAAGTACTTTATTTTATGATGGTATTTATACAGCTTCCTCTAAATGAAATAATGCACGATGTTTATTATTTCAGCATCTGCTCCCATATTCTCTTAGCCACTTCAACAGTGACTCGTATTTCTTTGAGACAAAAAAAAAAATCACGGGATTGTTTCAGCTCATAGTTACACAGATAGGCCTGTTTTCTTTTTTGAACATTGTTCACTCTCAATCCAACAAACGCTATAAAGGAGAAATGTAAAATTCTACGAATCAAGAGAAAGGGAAAAAAGTCTAGCAATAAAAAGTATTTATAAACAAGTTCTTAGCTACTTTGTTTACTGTTATTGGTGTATTTATTATTACTCCACTTGTTTCAAAGGATTTTGTATGGCTGTCCTGCATTGTTCTTTGCAATTCTTCTCAAGCAGCCAAGAATGTAAGTTTTATTTTTTATTTTTATTTTTTTTAAGTTTTATTTATTTACTTGATAGACAGAGATCACAAGTAGGCAGAGAGGCAGGCAGAGAAAGAGGGGAAAGCAGGTTCCCTGCTGAGCAGAGAGCCGATATGGGGCTCAATCCCAGGACCCTGGGATCATGACCCGAGCAGAAGGCAGAGGCTTTAACCCACTGAGCCACCCAGGCGCCCCAAGAATGTAAGTTTTAAATATTCACAGTTATTACTCTTATTCTTTTACTCTCAGAATCACTAAACCTCAGACACTTTACCTGTATTTATGTTCTAGAGAAGTAGGTAATTGCAAGTATTGCAAATATTTACTGGAAGACCGACCCTTCCTCAGAATGTTTCCTCCATTGATCCATCAGCATGACAATCTTAGCACACCTCTCTTACACACGGTCTCTAACAGATTTACATGCATATCCCTTTTTCTGTAAGACTTCAGGAAGGTCATTTCCTTTTACCACACAGCATATCCCTAATACAGGACTGTGGGAGAAGAAACGATTTAATTAAAATAACTGCAGGGGCGCCTGGGTGGCTCAGTGGGTTAAAGCCTCTGCCTTCGGCTCAGGTCATGATCACAGGGTCCTGGGATCGAGCCCCACATCGGGCTCTCTGCTCAGCAGGAAGCCTACTTCCTCCTCTATCTCTGCCTGCCTCTCTGCCTACTTGTGATCTCTGTCAAATAAATAAATAAAATCTTTTAAAAAAATAAAATAAAATAACTGCAATTAACAGAAGTAGGGGAGATGTTGACACTTAGTAGCCTGCTTAAAATGACAAAAACAAGACAAACACCTCATCTGAAAGTACGGTATACTATATAATTCATAAACTGGGATGATACTCAGCTAATACACAGGTCTGACCACACCAGTGATACGGGGTCATATCAATCCAGACAGATTTCTTTGTGCCTTGCTGTACCATGTGGCTGGTGAAATTCTGGCTATCACTTTAGCTTATAAGGGTTTTCTATTCTGAGAAAAATATAAACCTCAACAAATTAACAAAATTCTATTTTTTACTATACTCTGGTATCTTAAAACTCTACCTTTTCTTTTTCTTTTTTTTTTTCTTTTAAAGATTTTATTTATTTATTTGACAGCAGAGATCACAAGTAGGCAGAGAGGCAGTCAGAGAGAGAGGAGGAAGCAGGCTCCCTGCTGATCAGAGAGCCCGATGCGGAGCTTGATCCCAGGACCCTGGGATCATGATCTGAGCGGAAGGCAGAGGCTTTAACCCACTGAGCCACCCAGGCGCCCCTACCTTTCCTTTTCATAGATTTTTCCATTTTAATGGGATATTGCTATATTTTAAAATATTTCACTTAGAATATGTTTTCAGGAAAAAATATTTGGACTTGATGTTAGGATGACAGAGATGTAAAGGGTTGACATTTCCAATATTTGAAGAGAGTTATCTTGGGGCAAATTGAGATTAAAAAGCTGGATTTGGAATGTGTTGAGATTGATGTAATGGTAGGCTTAGTTTCTGTTACTAATTTATCTAGTAAATTATACACAAAGTATCCTCTGTTATGAATTTCATTTAATCAGAAAATAATACTAGTTTGTTTTTTTAAAGATGTTATTTACTTATTTGTCAGAGAGAGAGAGTACAAGTAGGTAAGCAGCAGACAGAGGGAGAGGCAGGCTCCCCGCTGAGCAAGAAGCCCAATGGAGGACTCAATCCCAGGACCCCAGGATCATGACCTGAGCCAAAGGCAGACACTTACCTGACTGAGACACCCAGGCGTCCCAAGAAAGTACTGCTAGCTTTTTTATTGAATAAAACATAAAAGTTAATTTTAACAGTGTAGTATGGGTGGCAAAGAAGCAGAATACTACAACTACCATTTTTGTAGCTTGTTTGGTGCACTAACATTACTGACATATTCTAAATATCTAATTAGATATTTAGCTAAATATCTAAATTCAGTAGCTCATATTACTAAATCTTCATAGTCTCTAGACCCTAAGAATTATCCTAGGATGGGTCTAAGTCAGAGCAAGCCAAAATTTTCAGTCAGTTATAAGAAAGTTCTCTCATTCTCTTAAGCCAGGGAAATCTTTTGCTGGTTCACAAGGTCCCTAATAGGAGTTCCCTTGCTGTTCGAGAATATGAGTCAAGGTATTCGATTGCTATAGAAGAATACATTAAAACAGGCTGACAGGAGTTTCCAGTGGCCCTTAACGCTAATCTAAAATATGAAACCAAAGGAAATAAAGAGAACTAATTTGGGTAATAGAGCAAGTCCATCCAAACTCACAGGCTGTGTGTTTGAGTTCTTATTCCATTTCATTTTAGTAATGGGAAAAAAGGCTTGGGGCAAATACACAAGGCTAATGCATTGGCTTCTTTCTTTGCTTTTCTTTAAATCAGTGCTATAGTCACTTAACCCCTCTGCCAAAACTGAATTCCATCTAAACATGGAAAATCTATTACTTCACTTTCAGGACAAAATCACTATTATTTTTAATCCACCGAACTCATTAAACTTTTCAAGCAGGAATCCATCAAGATTATAATCTAAAATATCAATTAAAAAATCTTCCTGAGACAAATAAACTCACACTCTTTCCCTGTAAAAAGAAAGTTAATTCTAAGGAATTCTGTTACCAGTTTCCTGAGATATTCTTTATAGCTATGAAATACTCTGTGCTCTCAATATTAAGCAGGAAAAAAAGAGGAAGAAAACAAATAAAAGGATATAAATTATCAATTTTTTTTGTATTTTCATGTGTGTGCATTCAGCAACTTTGAAAGCAGAGAGAAAAATCTTTTATACATTTCAACACTGACCCATGGAATACAAGGCTGTTATTAGTGACAAGTTAAAATTGAATACAACCTGTAATTACCTTTGCAGTATGAAAATATCTGCTGCTTATCTAGACTAATAATTTCAAATAACAAAAAAAGCTGCTATTTTAAGTGAGTTACCCACTGTTTCTCATATTGGGGGGGGAAGCAAAATATATTCCAATTATCTAGAATTTTGAAAGTGTTGATTTCATTTCTCATTTAGATGATAAGACCCTTGATAAATACATTGCTTTCAATTGTCATGCTTTAAACTTTAATTATTGAGAAACTTTTTTAAAAAATGCATATTAAAATTCTCTAGAGTTTTAAAAATAAGCCTAACATACTACAGTTCTATTATATCTACAAGGGGATAAGGAGTAGTCCATCATGTTTCCAATTAAAATGCTCCAATAGAAAGCACCTTGCTTTATGAGGCCCATTTGTAAGACTGGTTTTGACATTAATGTGTGATTACTGAGATAAATTATGATGTTCTAACAAATATAACTAGGGGTGCATAGGTTCGCTATCAGGATAATTATGTTCTGTAAGTATTAATGACTATTTTTCATAATTATAAATTAAAATTACTTTTTAATTGTTTTCATAGCAAAATCACCCTGTTACCTAGCCTTGTAAATAACTATTCACTGTATTTCTTTATTTCTGATAGTTATTGAGGAATGCAGCTGTTCTATCACTAGATAAGTATTAATTTTTCACCATGTTTTATAGGAATTAATTCATGTAAGTTTTATTCATATTCAATAATGGTATTATCTACATAAAAAAGGTCAATAATGCTATTTCGTGGAGTAAAGAATCCCTTAGAAAATTTTCAATTAGCCATTTTTCAAACATAATGGATGAATAATGCATCAGTACCCCCATTGATTTGTAGGCCTTCTTAATTTCCGAACGTATCACTTTTACGTAGTAGCTCTACTGCAGTGTTCAATATTCTGTTTTGCTCACTGTTTGTTCCATTCTCAGTAGGTTCTTCATATGGGGCCTTTATGATATCTTGTACCATCTGGACTCATGTCTCCTCCATAGCTTTATGTTTTACAAATAATTTTCTAGTTATTCTTGCCTGTTTGCTCCCTTGGATCAATTCTGGAACTGTTCTGTAACACTTCTTAAAAGCACCATAAGGTAGGTTTTTGAGGTTCATATTTATATGTTAATTTGAGACAAATGGAAGTTATCATAATTTCATGGCTCACATTCAGGACAAGGGAGGTTTTTTGTTGTTGTTGTCGTCGTTGTTGTTTTAAGATTTTATTGATTTATTTGGGGGACACCTGTGTGGCTCAGTCGGTTAAGTGGCTGCCTTTAATTCAGGTCATTTGTCCCAGGATCCTGGGATGGAATTCCCACATCGGGCTCCCTGCACAGAGGGGAGTCTGCTTCTCCCTCTGCCGGCTGCTCTCCCTGTTTGTATGCTCTCTCTCTGGCATATAAATAAATAAAATCTTTCAAAAAAAAAAAAGATTTTATTTATTTGAGAGAGTGAGGAAAAAAAGAGAGCACAAGGAGAGGGGTAGAGGGAGAGAAGAAGACTCCCCACGGAGCAGGGAGTCTGCCCCAGGACTCAATCCCAGGCCCCTTGGATCATGACCTGAGCTGAAGTCAGATGCTTAATTGAGCCACCAAGTCATCCCTAGGGACAAGGAAATTTTTAAATCACCTTATTAAAGTATGATTGACATACAAAAAGGTATATATATTTATGTATGCTATAAAGTTATCCATCACCACCAAAAGTTTTCTCCTACTCTCTTCACTTATTTTCTTTTTCTTTTTTTTTAAGAATGTTTAAGAACATGTTTAAGAATGTGTTTAAGAATACTTAACATAAGTACTACCTACCCTCTTAGCCAACTTTTAAGTATGTAATGGAGTGTTAACTATAGGCACTATCCTGGAAAATAGATCTCTCCAAATTATTCATATTGCATAGCTAAAACTTAGTACCCCTTGAGTAATAGCTCCCTATTTTCTGCTTTCTCCAGCCTCTCCAGCGACCACCACTCTACTCTCTTTTATGAGTCTGACTATTTTAGATTTGTCATATAAGTGGCACCATGTACTATTTGTCCTTTTTTTCTCCTTCAACTTTACTTTTTTATTTACTCACATTTCACTGCTAGCATAAGAGAAGATTTGACCCCATCAATTTTCTTTCTGTGACTCCTATCTTATTTTTCAATTTATTTTTTTCATTTTTAATTAACATATAATGTATTATTTGCATCAGGGACACCCGTCTGTGAATAATTGTCCTTCTGTTACTGGCGTATTTTACTTACCATAACTTACTTCAAGTTAGTCTATATTGTCACAAATGTCAGAATTTCCTTCTTTTTAAAGAATGAATACTGTTCCATTTTATATAAATATCACATTTTCTTTACTCTTCCATCCTCTGAGGTTATTTCCATGCTTACTGCCCATTGTGACTAATGCTGCAACAAACATGAAAATGTAGATTATCATATTGAGATCCTTTTTTAATTCCTTTGGATGTAGACCCAGAAGTGGAATCGCTGTATCATATGGCACTTGAACTTGAATTTCTTGAATTTCCATAGTGGCTGCACCAACAAACATTCTTATGAAGGATATAAATGTTCCTTTGTCTCCAAAACCTTGCCATCCCTTATTGTCTATCAGGTTGGGCTGCTATAACAAAAATACCATAGAGTGAGTGGCATAAGCAGTAAACATTTATTTCTTATGCTTCTGCAAGGTCATCAGGGTACTGGCAGACTCAGACCCTGGTAAGAGCCTGCTTCCTGGTTCAAAGACTGATGTTTTCCTGCTGTACACTTATAGGTAGAAAGAACAAGGGAATTTTCTGGGGCTTTTTTTTCTTTTCCTTAACAATTTCCATTTATGAGAGCTCTACATTCATGACCCAATCACGTTCCCAAGGCCACATCATTAAATACCGTCTACTGGGGATTAGATTGCAGCATGCAAATTTAGGGGGATAAAAAGACTTAGTCCATAACATTTGTTACCTCTCTTTCTTTTATTAGTCATCTTAGCAAGTGAGAGCTCACTGTGGTTTGGATTTGCATGTCCCTAATGATTAGTAATGTTCAGAACTTTCATATAACTGTTGGCCACTATATGCCTTTTCATCAGAAAAAAGTCTATTTAGTATCTTTGCCCCTTTTTAAATTGGGTTATTAATTTTTTTTTGCTCTTAACTTGTACTTCCAATATATTTTGGATATTAATCTTTTAACAGATGTATGCTTTGTGGATGTTTTCTCCCATTCCATATACTACCTTTTCAATTTATTTATTTATTTGTTTATTTATTTATTTTTATTTTTTGCTTTGCAGAATTTTTTTTAGTTTGAGAAGTCACACTTGCATATTTTTGCTTTTGTTTTCTATGCCTTTGGTGTTACCTACAAGAAATCATTGCCAATGCCACTTTTTTCCTTCTTTTTTCTTTCTAGGAGTTTTACAGTTTCTGATATTTTATGTAAATTTTTAATCCATTGCAAGTTAATTTTTGCATATGGTGTAAGATGAAGTTTCAATTACATCCTATTGTATATGACTGTCCAATTTTCTCAACATTACTTATTGTATTGAAGACTATCTTTTTTTCATTGTGTATTCTTAGAACTCCCATCAAAGATCAGTGGGCCATATACGTGTGGATTTATTTCTGGGCACTTATTTTGTTCCATTAGGCTATATATAGTTTTTTGTTGTTGTTTGTTGTTGTTGTTGTTTTAATTCCAATATCCTGCTGTTTGAATTACACAGCTTCATAATGTATATTGAAGTTAGGAAGCCCAATGACTCTACCTTCATTCTTTCAAAATTGTTTTGACAAATCTGGGTCTTTTCTGTTTCCATATGAATTATTTTTTATTTTTGTAAAATATGCCACTTGTTTTAGATAGAGGTTGAGCAAAATCTGAAGATTGATTTGAGTGGTATGTTCATTTTAATAATGCTAATTCTTCTTATCCATGACCTGGCATGCCAATCTATTTATATCTGCTTTTATTTCTTTTGTCAATGTTTTATAGTTTTCAATGTACAGGTAATTCACATTTTTTATTCAGTTTATTTCTAAGTATTTGTTTTTGATGATATTACAAAAAAATTTTCAAATTACAAACTAACAATTTTCTTTTCACATAGTTCATTGTTAGCATATAGTAACACAACTTATGTTTGTATATGGGTTTTGTATTTTGTGACCCAACACATTTATTAGTACTAATACAAAAATTTTATTAGGAAAATATTAGTATTTTTGTGGAATTTTTAGGGTTGTATACATATCAACTCTTGCATTTTCAACAGACAATTTTACAACTTCCTGTATGATTTAGATGTCTTTTATTTATTTTTATAACTTAATTGCTCTGTTTAGGACTTCTAGTACTTTTGAGCAGATGTGGTCAGAGTAGGCATCCCTGCTTCTCAGAGTAAAAGCTTTCAGTTTTTCCTAATTCAGTATGATGTTAGTTGCAGGTTTTTTATATATGAACTTTATTGTGTTTAGGTAAGTTTCTTCTCGGATGAATTTGTTTTTCAGAGTTTTTATCCTGAAATGGTGTTGAATTTTTTCATATTTTTCTGCAACTGTCAAGATGATCATATGATTTTTATCCTACATTCTGTTACTATGTCATATCACATTACTTGACTAAGATATGTTAAACCATCTTATTCCAGGAATAAGTCTGGTACAATTTCCAGGAATAAGAAAGGTACAATTCTTTCAATAAGCTGTAGAATTATGTTAATATATTGTTGAGAATTTTTGCATCCATGGTCATCAAGCATATTGGCTGATAGTTTTCTTGTGATGGCTTTGTCTATCTTTGATATCAAGATGATACTGGCCTCAGTGTCTTATATTTTTGGGAAAAGTTTAATAAGGACTAGAATCAACTCTTTAAATATTTGATATAATTAATCTGTGAAGCCATCTGGTACTAGGATTTTCTTCATTGGAAAGCTTTTTTTTTTTTTTTTTTAAGTTTTTATTTATTTATTTAACAGAGAAAGAGTGAGCCAGCAAGAGAGCACAAGCAGGGGGTGGAAAGCAGAGAGAGAGGGAGAAGCAGGCTCCTCACTGACCAGAAAGCCTGATGTGGGGCTCAATCCCAGACCCTGGGATCACAACCTGAACCAAAGGCAGACGTTTAAGTGACTAAGCCACCAACAGGCATCCCTATTGGAAAAAAGTTTTTGATTACTGATTCAATCTCTTTATTTGTTATTGGTTTCTTCAGACTATTTCTTTGTGATTCATTTTTAGGAAGTTGTATATTTCTAAGAGTTTATCCATTTCTTCTAAACATTCCAATTTATTGATGTTTAATTATTCCCAGTGGTCCCTAATATTTTTAAAAATTTCTGTAGCCTCATTTTCAATGTCTCCTCTTTCAATTCTGATTTTTACATATTTGAGTTGTCTCATTCAAAAAAAATATCTGGTTAGTCAAATGCTTTCTGATTTATCTTTAAAAACCCAACTTTTTTTGGACAACTTTTTCCATTAGTTTTCTGTTATCTATTTTGTTTATTTCTACTTTAATCTTCAGTTATTTCCTTCCTTTTACTAAGTTTGCTAAGTTTGGGCTTCCTTTCACTAAGTTTGGGTTTACTCTTTGGTTTACTTTCTAGTTCCTTGAAATGTAAATTTAGGCTGTAATTTGAGATCGGTCATCCTTTTTAATGTAGGGAATTAGTCCTATAAAATTCTTATTCTGCTTTTGCTGTATCCCATAAATTTTGATAAGCTATATTTTCATTTCAGTTTGTCATGACCTATGCTCTAATTTCCATTTGAGGTCTTCTTTGGTCCAGTGTTTGTTCAAGAGTATATTTAATTTTCATATATTCATTTCTCATGTTCATTTTATTGTTGATTTTTAGTTTAATTCCATTGTAATTAGGAAAGATACTTGGAATGATTTCAAACTTCTCAAGTTTGTTAAGACTTGTTTTGTCACCTAGTTTGTGACCTATTCAGGACAAAGTTTTGTGCACACTTAAGAAAAATGTGTATCTGCTGTTCTTGGACAGAATGTTTTTGGCTGGTCTATTAGGTCTGTTTGATTTATAGTGCTGTTTAAATCTACTATTTTCCTATTGGTTTTCTGTTGGGACACATTGTATCATTAATTCAGTGGTCCAGACCCTACTCTCAAATATCACAAGAAACTATATGGAATGACCAATATATAACCACTTTTAGTATAATAAAACAGGAAGTTAAATCTAATGCATAGTTTAATTATTAAATTATTTCCATTAACATAGTATCTCAGAAATTATTTCTCTAACATTTATATAAGGTGTCGACTGTATAAGTTAAATTATTTTAAGGCAATACTTATCTATTCTTGGATCTATAACCTCTAAACAGAGTTATGGTCTTTGAGACCCTTTTTTTTTTTTTTTTTTGGTTATATTCCCATTTTCTCTAATGCCCATATGAGACATTGTATGTAAGTATAATAGTTTCCTAAAACTAAGGTGATACATTAAGACCAGTTCTTTATGCAACTCCTGCAAAAAGGAGAAAACTAATTAAGAATTGCCTGTAGTCCAATGTTAATTGGTCATCTCAAGGAACATTCACAAGGAATATTCTCAGTATTCTCCAGATTTCTTTAATTCCCAGCAGTAGAGTCCTTTTACTAATTATTTCCACTTGCATTTAGTAATTTAAAATATTTTCATAAATGAAATAATTTTAGTTTTATTACCAATTTATACCTTGACTAATTTGATTTTACATTATCCAGCTAATTATAAATTATTTACATGAACATGAACTTGTTTAAGATCTTTAGAGTTCCTAACTTACCCTGAAGACAATTATAGACTGTATGAAAATATACTAAAATGAACATGAGCATTCATTCACTCACTGCAACTTCATTACAAAACTATTTATTACAATGTGTAATTCTGAATAAAACTGGTCAAGGGATTTTTATAAATGAGTGACTGATGAGATTTTTTGAAAGGCACCAAAGGGCCTTTTTAATGGCCAACACCTCAGGAAACTTTTATATTAAAGTGAGACTCCACTGTGCCTGTTTTGTTTTCTTAGTAGTTGTATTGAGATACAATTGATATACATTTAACCACACATAATTAAAGTGTACAATTTGATATTTGAGGATATTTGTTCACTACTGAAATGACCACCATGATAAAGATGATGAACATGTAACTGTTTAATGTATTTGCTTAAAACAACAACTATGTTCTCTAAAAATTCAACTTTTTCTTAAATCTTTCACTTTCATAGTTCCTTTCAGTTTGAAATTAGGTCATTCTTCAAAAAACAAAAACAAAAATAAAAACCAATGGTAACCATTTGGAACACCTACAAACTCAATAGGAGATAGAAGAGAAGAAAAGCACCAATTCTAGGAACAGAAAATTGACCACTTTTGAGAAGGTAGGACATGCGGAGAAGTGAATCTGAAATGATGGAAAGATAGATCGCGGGGGGTGGGGCCAGCTCCCAGCAAGCGGTGGAGCAACAGAGCACAAAATCAGAACTTTTAGAAGTCTGCTCCACTGAGGAACATCGCTCCAGAGGCTAAGCAGGGGGTGGAGCCCTTGTGGGGACAGAGTGGTCTCAGGTGCCATGGGGTCACAGAAAGACCGAGGTGTTTGAGTGTGGTGGAGCTCCCAGGTATCGGAGTGTGGAAGCCGACTATAAAGATGGAGCTGAGGAGTGAGATCTCATATCAGGGTTACCTTAAATCATGATCAAAGGCACACTCGGGCCACTGTTCTTCAAGCAGGGACCACACAGGTGGCAAATCTTGAGAGACCCTCTACTTCCTCCTCTGGGAGGAGTGGAGCAGGAGTGTGTGGCAGGAATCTTCTGGGTTTGGAGACTCCAAATGGGGCTGTGCACCAGAGATCAAAATGTTCAGTCACGGGCCAGGTGAGCTCAGATTGTGGCCAGAGACCAGGGAGATGGGAGGGATTGACTGCTTTTCTCTGAAGGTGCACTGAGGAGTGGGGTGCTGAGCTCTTGGCTCCTCCAGGCCAGAGATTGGGAGGCCACCATTTTCATTCCTGTCCTCCAAAGCTCTATGGAAAGTGTTCAGGGAACAAAAGCTACCAAGAACAAACCTGAGCAGATCACTTAGCCTGGCCCCTGGTAAGGATGGTGCAATTCCTTCTCATGCAAAGACATTTGAGACTCACTGCAACTGGCCCCTCCCTGAGAAGATCAGGAAGAACATCCAGCCAAGAACAAGTTACCTAACAACAAGAACAGTGGAACTCCAGAGCTAAGGAAAAGCAACACATAAAATTCATGGCTTTTCCCCCATGATCCTTCAGTCTTTCAAAGTTAATTTTTTTTCATTTTATTTTTTTATTCTATTATTTTAACTTTTCCTCTTTCCTCTTTAAACATTTAAAACTCGTTTATCTTAACAATATTTTTTAATCTTTTTAAATTTTCATTGTTATAGTCATATTTTATCCCTTCATTGTATTTAAACTTACTTTTTGTATACATATAGGGTTTTTTTTTTCTTTAAAATTTTGGGATACAGTTTCTTTTAATAGATAAAAATATACTCTAAATCTAACACATGGCTTTGTTCTAGTCTCCAGCCTGAACACATTCTCTCCTTTTTTTACTTTTTCTTTTATCTTTTTCCAACCAGTGCACTTACCAATTCCTTTTTTAGAATTTTTAAATTTTCATTTTTATATTCATATTCTATCCCTTCATTGTATTTACCCTTATTTTGTATATATAAATGTTTCTATTTTTAAAATTTTGGGAGTTAGTTTTTTCTAAGAGACCAGAATACATCCAAAATTAAGTGGATGGCTCTGTTCTATTCACCAGTCTCTCATATATATATATATATATATATATATATAGATAGATAGATACTCAATATAGTATCTCATTTTTTAATATTTATTTCTTTTTTCCCCCTTTTCTCCTCCTGATTTTGGGTCTCTTCTGATTTGGTTAGCATACATTTTTCTGGGGTCTTTGCCATACATTTTTCTGGGGTCTTTGCCATACTTTTAGTATTTTATTCTCTAGTTCATATATTCTTTCTTATCTGGATAAAATAACAAGGTGGAAAATCTCACCACAAAAGAACAAGAGGTAGTACTGAGGGCTAGGGACCTAATCAATATGGGCATTGGTATTATGTCAGAAACAGACTTCAGAATGATGATTATCAAGGTGCTAACTGAGCTTGAAAAAGACATGGAAGATATTAGAGAAAACTTTCTAGAGAAATAAAAGAACTAAAATCTAGCCAAGTTGAAATCAGAAAAGCTATTCATGAGGTACAATCACAAATGGAGGCTCTTGCTGCCAGGATATATAAGACAGAAGAGAGAATTAGTGATATAGAAGACCAAATGATGGAGAATAAAGAAGCTAAGGAAACGAGAAACAAAAAACAACTGGACCACGAGGGGAGAATCTGAGAGATAAGTGATATCATTAGATGAAACAATATTAGAATAATTGGGATCCCAGAAGAAGAAGAAGAGAGGGAGGCAGAAGGTATATAGGAGCCAATTATATTAGATAATTTCCTTAATATGGCAATGGGAACAAGCATCAAAATCCAGGAGGCACAGAGAACACCCCTCAAAAATCAATAAAAATAGGTCCACACCCTGTCATCTAATAGTAAAACTTACAAGTCTTAGTGACAAAGAGAAAATCCTGAAAGCAGCCCGGGAAAAGAAGTCTGTAACATACGATGGTAAAAATATTAGATTGGCAGCAGACTTATCCACAGAGACCTGGTAGGCCAGAAAGAGCTGGCATGATATATTCAGAGTACTAAATGAGAAAAACATGCAGCCAAGAATACTATATCCAGCTAGGCTATCATTGAAAATAGAAGGAGAGATAAAAAGCTTCCAGGACAAACAAAAACTGAAAGAATTTGCAAACACCAAACCAGTCCTATGGGAAATATTGAAAGGAGTCCTCTAAGCAAAGAGAGAGCCTAAAAGTAGTAGACCAGATAGGAACAGAGACAATATACAGTAACAGTCACCTTACAGATAATACAATGACACTAAATTCATAACTTTCAACAGTTACGCTGAATTTAAATGGGCTAAATGCCCCAATCAAAAGACACAGGGTATCAGAATGGATAAAAAAAGGCAAGACCCACCAATATGCTGTCTTCAAGAAACTCATTTTAGACCCGAAGACACCTCCAGATTTAAAGTGAGGGGGTAAAAAACAATTTGCCATGCCAATGGACATCAAAAGAAAGCTGAGGTGGCAATCCTTGTATCAGATAAATTAGATTTTAAGCCAAAAAGTATAATAAGAGATGAGGAAGGACACTACATCATACTTAAAGGGTCTGTCCAACAAGAAGATCTAACAATTTTAACTATCTATGCCCCTAACATGGGAGCATCCAACTATATAAACCAATTAATAACAAAATCAAAGAAACACATCAACAATAATACAATAACAGTAGGGGACTTTAACACCCCCTCACTGAAATGGACAGATCATCCAAGCAAAAGATCAACAAGGAAATAAAGGCTTTAAATGATACACTGGACCAGAAGGACATCACAGATATATTCAGAACATTCCATCCTAAAGCAACAGAATACACATTCTTCTCTAGTGCACATGGAATGTTCTCAAGAATAGATCACATCCTGATTCACAAATCGGGTCTCGGCCGGTACGAAAAGATTGGGATCATTCCCTGCATATTTTCAGACCACAATGCTCTGAAGCTAGAACTCAATGACAAGAGGAAAGTTGGAAAGAATTCAAATACATGGAAGCTAAAGAGCACCCCACTAAAGAATGAATGGGTCAATCAGGAAATTAAAGAAGAATTGGAAAAATTCATGGAAACAGAAGAAAATGAAAACACAATTGTTCAAAATCTGTGGGACAGAGCAAAGACGATCCTGAGAGAAGTATATAGCCATAAAAGCCTTTCTCAAGGAACAAGAAAGGTCTCATGTACACAACCTAAGCCTATACCTAAAGGAGCTGGAGAAAGAACAGCAAAGAAAGCTTAAATCCATCAGGAGCAGAGAAACCATAAAGATCAGAGTAGAAATCAATGAAATAGAAAACGAACAGTAGAACAAATCAACAAAACTAGGAGTTGGTTCTTTGAAAGAATTAATAAGATTGATAAACCCTTGGCCAGACTTATGAAAAAGAAAAGAGAAAGGACCCAAATAAATAAAATCATGAATGAAACAGGAGAGATCACAACTAACACCAAAGAAATACAAACAATTATAAGAACATATGGGGGGGGAGGGGCAAGATGGTGGAGAAGTAAGAGACCCTGTTTCAATCGGGAAGCGATTATCTACCAATAATCTACCAAGTGAGCCAATTATCTACCAGAACACTCAACACCCAAGAAATCAGCCTGAGATGTAGGATTATACACTTCTGCATCTCTACGGGGGCAGAAGATGCCAGTTGAGAGGTAAAGTGAATGGGAGTTGGACTGAAATTGGAGAATAAACAGAAGGGGGAGGGAGCCACCAGAAGCTACCCCTTGGAAACTACTGCCCCAATATGAGAGTGCCCTGTGACTGAGGACCAGCATTAACTTGGAGTCTGGTTAAAAGCACTCAAAAAAAGCAAAAGGTCTTAAGGGGCAACTAGTGAAATCGAGCGGTCATGGGCATGGGCCTAAAGCCATGGACCAAGGATGACCACTGGTGGAGATCACCCATGCCAGAGAGAGTGCAGCAAAACCTCCAGGCCCTGGTCCCTGAGCTGCCAGCTTTTTGGGGCTTGCACCAGCGCTGGGTCAGGCACCCTGCACATGTGGTTAAGTCTCATTTGTATGCCTGCTGGCACTTTCTAGAACCATAGCCTTTTGCACTCTGCATGTGCACTGCAGGGGACTGAACTGTGTCCCAGCCCATGCCTGAAAGTGCTCTGTCTGAGCGCTAGGACCAGTTGAGAGTCTGAACACACCAGGCCCAGGCTTAAAAATCTCACTGCGCTATCTCTGGTCTATCACAGTCCCGTAAAAGGCAGCCACTGGAAGTGGGCTCCATGGACCAGTATCTCTTGCAGTTTTAGAAGCATGGGGTGCAGACAAGCAGGGGTGATTTGTGTGACCCCTAAGACAGTGGCTGGGGGCACATGCACTGTCTGTGGGAAGTTGATGGATTAGAGAATTTTGCAGAGGGGGAGTCTGTGTGTTTGGGACCACCCAGAGGAGAGCAGACTGAGGCTTCTCTCTAAGACGGAGGTCCAGACGCAGTTTTCTATCCACTAAGCCACCGAAAAATGGCAAAAAGCCACCAAAGAACAAAAACCTCCAGAGAGCAACTCCATAAAATCTATCTATGAAAAACCCACAGCAAATATCATCCTCAATGGGGAAAAGCTGACAGCCTTCCCTTTGAGATGAGGAACACAAGGATGCCCACTCTCTCCACTCTTGTTCAACATAGTACTAGATGTCCTAGCAACAGGAAGCAGACAACAAAAAGAAATAAAGTGTATTCAAATTGGCAAAGAAGAAATCAAACTCTCTCTCTTCAAAGATGACATGATACTTAATATGGAAAACCCAAAAGAGTCCACCCCCAAATTACCAGAACTCATGCAGTAAAGGATCTGTACTTGAAGAACCATAGAACACTCATGAAAGAAATTGAAGACACAAAAAGATGGAAGAGCATTCCATGGTCATGGATTGGAAGGATAAACATTCTTAAAATGTCTATACTGTCTAGAGCAATCTATACTTTCAATGCCATCTGATCAAAATTCCACTGGTGTTTTTCAAAGAGTGGGAACAAACAATCCTAAAATTTGTATGGAACCAGAAAAGACCCCACATTGCTAAGGAAATGTTGAAAAAGAAAAACAAAACTGATTTTGCCTGATTTTTGCCTGATTTCAAGCTTTACTACAAAGCTGTGATTACCAAGACAGCATGGTACTGACACAGAAACAGACACAGAAACCAGTGGAACAAATTAAAGAGCCCAGATATGGACCCTCAACTCTATGGTCAAATAATCTTTGACAAGGCTGGAAAAAATATCCAATGGAAAAAAAAGATAGTCTCTTCAATAAGTGGTGCTGGGAAAATTGGACAGCTACATGTAGAAAAACGAAACTCGAGCATTCTCTTATGCCATACACAAAGATAACTCGAAATGGATAAAAGACCTCAACGTGAGGCAGGAATCTCTCAAAATCCTAGAGGAGAACATAGGCAGTAACCTCTTTGACATCGGCCACAGCTACTTCTTTCAAAATATGTCTCCAAAAGCAAAGGAAACAAAAGCAAAAATGAACTTTTGGAACTTCATCAAGATCAAAACCTTCTGCACAGCAAAGGAAAGAGTCAACAAAACAAAGAGGCAACCCATGGAATGGGAGAAGATATTCACAAATGACACTACAGACAAAGGGCTGATATCCAAGATCTATAAAGAACTCCTCAAACTCAACACAAACAAAACAGAGAATCACATAAAAAAATGGGCAGAAGACAGGAACAGACACTTCTCCAAAGACATACAAATGGCTAACAGACACATTAAAAAGAGTTCATCATCATTGGGCATCAGGGACATTCAAATCAAAACCACACTGACTTACCACCTTACACCACTCAAAATGGCCAAAATCAACAAGACAGTGAGCAACAAGTGTTGGAGAGGATGTGGAGAAAGGGGAACCCTCTTACACTGTTGGTGGGAATGCAAGTTGGTGCAGCCACTTTGGAAAACAGTGTGGAGATTCCCTAAGAAATTAAAAATAGAGCTTCCCCATGACCCTGCAATTACACTACTGGTATTTACCCCAAAGTTACTGATGTAGTGGAAAGAACGGACATCTGTACTCCAATGTTCATAGCAGTAACATCCACAGTCAACAAACTGTGGAAAGAACCAAGATGCTCTTTGACGGACAAATGGATAAAGAAGATATGGTCCACATACACTATGGAGTATTACGCCTCCATCAGAAAGGACAAATACCCAACTTTTGTATCAACATGGATGGGACTAGAATAGATTATGCTGAGTGAAATAAGTCAACCAGAAAGAATCAAGTATCATATGGTTTCACTTACTTGTGGAGCATAAGGAATAACATGGAGGACATTGGGAGAAGGAGAGGAGAAGTGAATTGGGGGAAATTGGAGGGGGAGACAAACCAAAAGAGACTGTGGACTCTGAGAAACAAACTGAGGGTTTTGGAGGTAAGGGCGGGTGGGATGTTGGGTGAGCCTGGTGGTTAGAATTATGGAGGGCACATATTGCATGGAGCCCTGGGTGGGGTGCATAAACAATGAATGCCAGAAAACTGAAAAGAAATGAAAATTAAAAAAATAAATAAAGAAAGAAAGAACATATGAGCTACTATAAGACAGCAAATTTGACAATCTGGAAGAAATGGATGCATTCCTAGAGATGTATAAACTACCAAAACTGAAGCAGGAAGGCATAGGAAACCTGAACAGATCCAAAACCAGTAAGGAGATTGAAGCAATCATCAAAAATTTCCCAACAAACAAGAGCCCAGGGCCAGATGGCTTCCCAGGGGAATTCTACGAAACATTTAAAGAAGAATTAATACCTACTCTCCTGAAACTTTTCCAAAAAATAGAAAGGGAAGGAAACCTTCCAAACTCATGTTATGAGGCCAGTATTAACTTGGTCCCCAAACCAGACAAAGACCCCATCCGAAAGGAGAATTACTGTCCAATATCCTTGATGATTACAGATGCGAAAATTCTCACCAAAATACTAGCCAATAGGAACCAACAGTACATTAAAAGGATTATTCACGGGGTGCCTGGGTGGCTCAGTGGGTTAAGCCGCTGCCTTCGGCTCAGGTCATGATCCCAGGTCCTGGGTTCGAGCCCCGCATCGGGCTTTCTGCTCAGCAGGGAGCCTGCTTCTTCCTCTCTCTCTGCCTGCCTCTCTGCTTACTTGTGATTTCTCTCTGTCAAATAAATAAATAAAATCTTTAAAAAAATAAAAAAAATAAAAGGATTATTCACCACGACCAAGTGGGATTTATTCCTGGGCTGCAAGGTTGGTGCAACATCTGTAAATCAACCAATTAATGTGATATAATACATTAATAAAGAAAGAGCAAAGACCATATGATACTCTCAATAGATGCTGATAAAGCATTTGACAAAGTACAGCATCCTTTCTTGATCAAAACTCTTCAAAGTGTAGGGATAGAGGACACATACCTCAATATCATCAAAGCCATCTATGAAAAACCCACAGCAAATATCATTCTCAATGGGAAAAACTGAGAGCTTTTCCCCTAAGGTCAGGAACATGACAGGGATGTCCATTATCACCATTGCTATTCAACATAGTACTAGAAATCCTAGCCTCAGCAATCAGACAACAAAAAGAAATAAAAGGCACCTGAATCAGCAAAGAGGAAGACAAAATTTCACTCTTTGCAGATGATCTGATACTTTCTGTGGAAAACCAAAAAGACTCCACTCCAAAACTGCTAGAACTCATATGGGAATTCAGTAAAGTGTCAGAATATAAAATCAATGCACAGAAATCAGTTGCATTTTTGTACACCAACAGTAAGAAAGAAGAGAAATTAAGGAGTTGATCCCATTTACAATTGCACCAAAAACCTTAAGATACCTAGGAATAAACCTAACCAAGGAGGCAAAGAATCTGTACTCAGAAAACTGTAAAGTACTCATCAAGGAAATAGAGGAAGATAAAAAGAAATGGAAAAACGTTCCATGCTCATGGATTGGAAGAAAAAATATTGTGAAAATGTCTATGCTACCTAAAGCAATCTACACATTTAATGCAATCCCTATGAAAATGCCAACATTTTTTCCAAAGAAATGGAACAAATAATCCTAAAACTTATATGGAACCAGAGAAACCCCAAATAGCCAGGGGAATGTTGAAAAGAAAGCCAAAGTTGGTGGCATCACAATTCCAGACTTCAAGCTCTATTATAAAGCTGTAATCATCAAGACAGTATGGTACTGGCACAAAAACAGTCACATAGATCAATGGAACAGAATATAGAGTCCAGAAATGGGCCCTCAACTACATGGTCAACTAACCTTTGATAAAGCAGGAAAGAATGTCCAGTGGAAAAAAGAAAGTCTCTTCAACAATTGTGTTGGGAAAATTGGACAGCCACATACAGAAGAATGAAACTGGATCATTTCCTTACACCACACACAATATAGACTCAAAAATGGATGAAAGACCTCAATGTGAGACAGGAATCCATCCAAATCCATGAGAAGAACACAGGCAGCAACCTCTTCAACCTCAGGCACAGCAACTTCTTCCTAGAAACATCACGAAAGGTTAGGGAAGCAAGGGCAAAAATGAACTATTGGGACTTCATCAAGTTCAAAAGCTTTTGCACAGCAAACAGCCAACAAAACCAAAAGACAACAGATAGAATGGGAGAAGATATTTGCAAACGAAATATCACATAAAGGGCTAATATCCAAAATTTATAAAGAACTTAATAAACTCAACACCCAAAGAACAAATAATCCAATCAAGAAATGAGCAGAGGACATGAGCAGACATTTCTGTAAAGAAGACATCCAGATGGCTATCAGACACATGAAAAAGTGCTTCACATCACTCGGCATCAGGGAAATACAAATCAAAACCACAATGAGATACCCCCTCACACCAGTCAGAATGGCTAAAATTAACAAGTCAGGAAACAGCAGATATTGGTGAGGATGTGAAGAAAGGAGAACCCTCCTACACTATTGGTGGGAATGCAAGCTGGTGCAGCCACTCTGGAAAACAGCATGGAGGTTCCTCAAAAAGTTGAAAACAGAGCTACCCTATGACCCAGCAATCACACTACTGGGTATTTACCCTAAAGATACAAATGTAGTGATCTGAAGGGGTATGTGCACCCAAATGTTTATAGCAGCAATGTCCACAATAGCTAAATTTTGGAAAGAACCAAGATGTCTGTCAACAGATGAATGGATAAAGAAGAAGTAGTGTATATGTATGTGTATACACACACACACACACACACAATGGAATACTATGCAGCCATCGAAAGAAATGTAATCTTGCCATTTGCGAGGATGTGGATGGAACTAGGGAGTATTATGCTAAGTGAAATAAGTTAATCAGAGAAAGATAATTATCATATATTCTCTCTGATAGGAGGAATTTGAGAGGCAGTGTGGGGGGTTTGGTGGGTAGGGAAGGAAATATTAAAACCAGATGGGATCAGGAGGGAGACAAACCATAAAAAACTCTTAATCTCACAAAACAAACTGAGGGTTGCTGAGGGGAGGGGGATATGGAGAGGATGGTTGGGTTATTGACATCGGGGAGGGTATGTGATATGGTGAGTGCTGTTAAATGTATAAGCCTGATGATTCACAGACCTGTACCCCAGAGGCTAATACAATATATGTTAATAAAAATAATTAATAAAAACAAAATAGTGTATACAAATTTATTAAGGCAACTTACCACCATATCCACAATAGCTGCAAAACAATAATAAAAAACCCAGAAAGTCTTTTTTAATAGATACTTTTGCTCATTGAAACAAAACTGAGGCATCTTTACAATATTGTTTATTATAATGTAGTCTTTGAAATTTATGTAATCTTATGGCTGTAATCATCTCAACTGGTAATTCATCATATTTATCTAAAAGTAGAAATATTTGCTTCTCAAAGTTTTTATCTACTCTTTTGCTCTCTAGATTACCCCTTCTTATATCTTCTAATTTATCATCATTTACACTTTATAAAAATATACTCCAAGTGTTAAATTAGAACTTAAATATCCCTGCTGGTTTAGTAAATAGAAGTCTAGGCAAAATATTTCTAACAAGCTTCGGGTTCATTGAATAAATGCTCCTTATAATATAATACTAATTTATTGAGTGCTTAAAATTAATTTTTCATGTTAAAATGAAATTTTGTGTCTTTAAGAAAATCTATTTTTAATTCTAAAACTTTCAATGAGAAATTAATTCAATTTAAACAACTTGTGAATGAGCCATTCCCTTTGTAGATTAAGATTAATTGGTATCAGGGACATCTGGGTGGCTCAGTCAGTTAAGCATCTGCCTTCAGCTCAGGTTATGATCCCAGAGTCCTAGGATCAAGCAGTGCATTCAGCCTGGCATCTGGCTCTGTGCTCAGTGGGGAGCTTGACTGACCCTCTCCCTCTACCTGCTTCTCTGCCTAGTTGTGTTCTTTCTCTCATTCTCTGTCAAATAAATTTAAAATCTAAAAAAAAAAAATTTCAATTTCTAAAAAAAATAGATTAGTATCAATACATATATTTTTAAAAATGTTGTATGATATAAAAAATATACTTTTTAAAGATTTTATTTAGTCATTTGTCAGAGACAGAGAGCAAGGAGCCTCCTTCTTGTGCCTTCAGATCCCCTGGGATCATGACCTGAGCCAAAGCAGAGGTTTAACTGACTGAGCTACCCAGTCATGCCTGCATGTAAAAAGTTTCTGTTTTGATATTAAGAAAGCAATGGGAGGAAATATGATTATTTGCCTAACTCATGACTTTGAGGGATAACCATAAAAGGATTTTATAGGGGGAGGAGTCAAGATGGCGGAGAAGTAGCAGGCTGAGACTAGTTCAGGTAGTGGGAGATCAGCTAAATAGCTTATCTAAAGATTGCAAACACCTACAAATCCAACGGGAGATTGAAGAGAAGAAGAACAGCCATTCTAGAAACAGAAAATCAAACACTTTCTGAAAGGTAGGACTGGCGGATAAGTGAATCCAAAGCGACTGGAAGATAGACCGTGGGGGGAGGGGCCGGCTCCCGGCGAGCGGCGGAGCAACGGAGCACAAAATCAGGACTTTTAAAAGTCTGTTCCGCTGAGGGACATGGCTCCAGAGGATTAACCAGGGTGAAGCCCACGCGGGGTCAGCGTGGCCTCGAGTCCCGCAGGGTCACAGAAGGAATGGGGGTGTCTGAGTGTCACAGAGCTTACCGGTATTAGAACAGGGAAGCCGGCTACAGAGACAGAGCCGAGGAGTAAGCTCCAAGCTCGGGGTTACCTTGAACCGGTCGCAGGCTCGGTCAGCTCGGAGCGCGGCCGGAGGCCAGGGTGATGGGAGTAATTGGGCGCTGTTCTCTGAGGGCGCACTGAGGAGTGGGGCCCCGGGCTCTCGGCTCCTCTGGGCCGGAGACCAGGAGGCCGCCATCTTCATTCCCGTCTTCCAGAACTCTACCGGAAAGTGCTCAGGGAACAAAAGCTCCCGAAAGCAAACCCAGCAAACCTGAGCGGATTACTCAGCCTGGCCCCGGGTAAGGGCGGTGCAACTCCGCCTGGGGCAAAGACGCTTCCCGGGTAAGGGCGGTGCAACTCCGCCTGGGGCAAAGACGCTTGAGAATCACTACAACAGGCCCCTCCCCCAGAAGATCAACGAGAAACCCAGCCAGGACCAAGTTCACCTACCAAGGAGTGCAGTTTCAATACCAAGGAGAGCGGCGGAATTCCAGAGGGGAAGAAAGCAAAGCACGGAACTCATGGCTTTCTCCCCATGATTCTTTAGCCTTGCAGTTAATTTAATTTTTTTTTCTTTTTCAATTTTCTTTCTCTTCTTCTGCTAAATTTTTTTAACTTTTACCGTTTTCTTTTTCTAACGTTTTTTAAATACTTTATCTAATATATATATATATTTTTTTCCTTTTTATATTTTTTATTTGCTTTCTTTTTTTAATAGTTTTTTTTTTTCTTCCTGAACCCCTTTTTATCCCCTTTCTCCCCCCCTCACGATTTGGGATCTCTTCTGATTTGGCTAAAGCATATTTTTCTGGGGTTGTTGCCACCCTTTTAGTATTTTACTTGCTCCTTCATATACTCTTATCTGGACAAAATGACAAGGCGGAAAAACTCACAACAAAAAAAAGAACAAGAAGCAGTACCAAAGGCTAGGGACCTAATCAATACAGACATTGGTAATATGTCAGATATAGAGTTCAGAATGACGATTCTCAAGGTTCTAGCCAGGCTTGAAAAAGGCATGGAAGATATTAAAGCAACCCTCTCGGGAGATATAAAAGCCCTTTCTGGAGAAATAAAAGAACTAAAATCTAACCAAGTTGAAATAAAAAAAGCTATTAATGAGGTGCAATCAAAAATGGAGGCTCTGACTGCTAGGATAAATGAGGCAGAAGAAAGAATTAGCGATATAGAAGACCAAATGACAGAGAATAAAGAAGCTGAGCAAAAGAGGGATAAACAGCTACTGGACTACGAGGGGAGATTTCGAGAGATAAGTGACCCCATAAGACGAAACAACATTAGAATAATTGGGATTCCAGAAGAAGAGGAAACAGAGAGGGGAGCAGAAGGTATGTTGGAGAGAATTATTGGAGAGAATTTCCCCAATATGGCAAAGGGAACAAGCATCAAAATCCAGGAGGTTCAGAGAACCCCCCTCAAAATCAATAAGAATAGGTCCACACCCCGTCACCTAATAGTAAAATTTACAAGTCTTAGTGACAAAGAAAAGATCCTGAAAGCAGCCCGGGAAAAGAAGTCTGTAACGTACAATGGTAAAAATATTAGATTGGCAGCAGACTTATCCACAGAGACCTGGCAGGCCAGAAAGAGCTGGCATGATATATTCAGAGTACTAAATGAGAAAAACATGCAGCCAAGAATACTATATCCAGTTAGGCTATCATTGAAAATAGAAGGAGAGATTAAAAGCTTCCAGGACAAACAAAAACTGAAAGAATTTGCAAATACCAAACCAGCTCTACAGGAAATATTGGAAGGGGTCCTCTAAGCAAAGAGAGACCCTAAAATAGTAGATCAGAAAGAAACAGAGACAATATACAATAACAGTCACCTTACAGGCAATACAATGGCACTAAATTCATATCTCTCAATACTTACCCTGAATGTTAATGGGCTAAATGCCCCAATCAAAAGACACAGGGTATCAGAATGGATAAAAAAACAAAACCCATCTATATGTTGCCTACAAGAAACTCATCTTAAACCCGAAGACACCTCCAGGTTTAAAGTGAGGGGGTGGAAAAGAATTTACCATGATAATGGACATCAGAAGAAAGCAGGAGTGGCAATCCTTATATCAGATCAATTAGATTTTAAGCCAAAGACTATAATAAGAGATGAGGAAGGACACTATATCATACTCAAAGGAACTGTCCAACAAGAAGATCTAACAATTTTAAGTATCTATGCCCCTAACGTGGGAGCAGCCAACTATATAAACCAATTAATAACAAAAATCAAAGAAAAACATCGACAACAATACAATAATAGTAGGGGATTTTAACACTCCCCTCACTGAAATGGATAGATCATCCAAGCAAAAGATCAACAAGGAAATAAAGGCCTTAAATGACACACAGGACCAGATGGACATCACAGATATATTCAGAACATTTCATCCCAAAGCAACAGAATACACATTCTTCTCTAGTGCACATGGAACATTCTCCAGAATAGATCACATTCTTGGTCCTAAATCAAGTCTCAACCGGTATCAAAAGACTGAGATCATTCCCTGCATATTTTCAGACCACAATGCTCTAAAGCTAGAACTCAATAACAAGAGGAAATTTGGAAAGAACCCAAATACATGGAGACTAAACAGCATCCTTCTAAAGAATGAATGGGTCAACCAGGAAATTAAAGAAGAATTGAAAAAATTTATGGAAACAAATGATAATGAAAACACAGCAGTTCAGAATCTGTGGGACACAACAAAGGCAGTCCTGAGAGGAAAATATATAGCGGTACAAGCCTTTCTCAAGAAACAAGAAAGGTCTCAGGTACACAACCTAACCCTATACCTAAAGGAGCTGGAGAAAGAACAAGAAAGAAACCCTAAACCCAGCAGGAGAAGAGAAATCATAAAGATCAGAGCAGAAATCAATGAAATAGAAACCAAAAAAACAACAGAACAAATCAACGAAACGAGGAGCTGGTTCTTTGAAAGTGTTAATAAGATCGATAAACCCCTGGCCACACTTATCAAAAAGAAAAGAGAAAGGACCCAAATAAATAAAATCATGAATGAAAGAGGAGAGATCACAACGAACACCAAAGAAATACAGACAATTATAAGAACATACTATGAGCAACTCTACGCCAACAAATTTGACAATCTGGAAGAAATGGATGCATTTCTAGAGACATATAAACTACCACAACTGAACCAGGAAGAAATAGAAAGCCTCAACAGACCCATAACCAGTAAGGAGATTGAAACAGTCATCAAAAATCTCCAAACAAACAAAAGCCCAGGGCCAGATGGCTTCCCGGGGGAATTCTACCAAACACTTAAAGAAGAACTAATTCCTATTTTCCTGAAACTGTTCCAAAAAATAGAAATGGAAGGAAAACTTCCAAACTCATTTTATGAGGCCAGCATCACCTTGATCCCAAAACCAGACAAGGATCCCATCAAAAAAGAGAACTACAGACCAATATCCTTGATGAACACAGATGCAAAAATTTTCGCCAAAATACTAGCCAATAGGATTCAACAATACATTAAAAGGATTATTCACCACGACCAAGTGGGATTTATTCCAGGGCTGCAAGGTTGGTTCAACATCTGCAAATCAATCAATGTGATACAACACATTAATAAAAGAAAGAACAAGAACCATATGATACTCTCCATAGATGCTGAAAAAGCATTTGACAAAGTACAGCATCCCTTCCTGATCAAAACTCTTCAAAGTGTAGGGATAGAGGGCACATACCTCAATATTATAAAAGCCATCTATGAAAAACCCACGGCAAATATCATTCTCAATGGAGAAAAACTGAAAGCTTTTCCGCTAAGGTCAGGAACACGACAGGGATGTCCGTTATCACCACTGCTATTCAACATAGCACTAGAAGTCCTAGCCTCAGCAATCAGACAACAAAAGGAAATTAAAGGCATCCAAATCGGAAAAGAAGAAGTCAAACTCTCACTCTTTGCAGATGATATGATACTATATGTGGAAAACCCAAAAGACTCCACTCCAAAACTGCTAGAACTTGTACAGGAATTCAGTAAAGTGTCAGGATATAAAATCAATGCACAGAAATCAGTTGCATTTCTCTACACCAACAACAAGACAGAAGAAAGAGAAATTAAGGAGTCCATCCCATTTACAATTGCACCCAAAACTATAAGATACCTAGGAATAAACCTAACCAAAGAGACTAAGAATCTATACTCAGAAAACTATAAAGTACTCATGAAAGAAATTGAGGAAGACACAAAGAAATGGAGAAATGTTCCATGCTCCTGGATTGGAAGAATAAATATTGTGAAAATGTCTATGCTACCTAAAGCTATCTACACATTTAATGCAATTCCTATCAAAGTACCATCCATTTTTTTCAAAGAAATGGAACAAATAATCCTAAAATTCATATGGAACCAGAAAAGACCTCGAATAGCCAAAGCAATATTGAAAAAGAAAGCCAAAGTTGGTGGCATCACAATTCTGGACTTCAAGCTCTATTACAAAGCTGTCATCATCAAGACAGCATGGTACTGGCACAAAAACAGACACATAGATCAATGGAACAGAATAGAGAGCCCAGAAATAGACCCTCAACTCTATGGTCAACTAATCTTCGACAAAGCAGGAAAGAATGTCCAATGGAAAAAAGACAGCCTCTTCAATAAATGGTGTTGGGAAAATTGGACACCCACATGCAGAAAAATGAAATTGGATCATTTCCTTACACCACACACGAAAATAGACTCAAAATGGATGAAGGATCTCAATGTGAGAAAGGAATCCATCAAAATCCTTGAGGAGAACACAGGCAGCAACCTCTTCGATGTCAGCCACAGCAACATCTTCCTAGGAACATCGCCAAAGGCAAGGGAAGCAAGGGCAAAAATGAACTATTGGAATTTTATCAAGATCAAAAGCTTTTGCACAGCAAAGGAAACAGTGAACAAAACCAAAAGACAACTGACAGAATGGGAGAAGATATTTGCAAATGACATATCAGATAAAGGGCTAGTGTCCAAAATCTATAAAGAACTTAGCAAACTCAACACCCAAAGAACAAATAATCCCATCAAGAAATGGGCAGAGGACATGAACAGACATTTCTGCAAAGAAGACATCCAGATGGCCAACAGACACATGAAAAAGTGCTCCACATCACTCGACATCAGGGAAATACAAATCAAAACCACCATGAGATATCACCTCACACCAGTCAGAATGGCTAAAATTAACAAGTCAGGAAATGACAGATGCTGGCGAGGATGTGGAGAAAGGGAACCCTCCTACACTGTTGGTGGGAATGCAAGCTGGTGCAACTACTCTGGAAAACAGCATGGAGGTTCCTCAAAATGTTGAAAATAGAACTACCCTATGACCCAGCAATTGCACTGCTGGGTATTTACCCTAAAGATACAAACGTAGTGATCCGAAGGGGCACGTGCACCCGAATGTTTCTAGCAGCAATGTCTACAATAGCCAAACTATGGAAAGAACCTAGATGTCCATCAACAGACAAATGGATAAAGAAGAAGTGGTATATATACACAATGGAATACTATGCAGCCATCAAAAGAAATGAAATCTTGCCATTTGTGACAATGTGGATGGAACTAGAGGGTATCATGCTTAGCGAAATAAGTCAATCTGAGAAAGACAACTATCATATGATCTCCCTGATATGAGGGAGAGGAGATGCAACATGGGGGGTTAAGGGGGTAGGAGAAGAGTAAATGAAACAAGATGGAATTGGGAGGGAGACAAACCATAAGTGACTCTTAATCTAACAAAACAAACTGAGGGTTGATGGGGGGAGGGGGGTTGGGAGGGGGGTCGGATTATGGACACTGGGGAGGGTATGTACTATGGTGTGTGCTGTGAAGTGTGTAAACCTGGTGATTCACAGACCTGTACCCCTGGGGATAAAAATATATTATATGTTTATAAAAAATAAAATTAAAAAAAAAGGATTTTATAGAAATATTATATCTTTTCAGATTTTTTTGGAAAAAAATATATTTATGTCTAGAGTATAATAGTGCTAATACTATATAATGTAAAATTTTCAAGAATATTATAATACTTGTACAGGACAACAGGATCGAATTTTATTTGGCAGTAAGATATAGTATATCAATATATTCCAAATAACTATATCAGTATTAGGCCATAGAAACACTCAATACATGGCTTCAAATGAGAAAAAAATTAAAAAGATTATGTTTTGTACTAGTCTCCATAAAGCTATTATACATACTGACACGTATTTTTCAACTTGCATTTTCAAAAGAACATATAGTAGGGGATTTTAAGAGGAGGGACGTTATATTAGCCAGAAGGTAAAGAGAGCGGTAACGATTTATTGTGTTTTCAAATATGTTACAGGTCAATAGATATCTAAGAATCAAAACAGGAAAATCACACGTGGAAGGCAGAAACCTTATACTTAACTACTTATTTCTCAGTTATATAATTTAATCTACCTCCTCCTTATAAACACACTCTTCCCTTGCTAACACTGTAATCATTTTCTTCATTTTTCTTTTCTATTTAAAATAAGAATTCTTTGTGTTTTCAGGCTTCATCTTTTTATTCTCAAAGCTGTTTTTATACTCAATGAGTTTCCAATCATGGCATTGTTTTCCACAAAACATTGATTGCATTTCAACTTTCATTCTTTTCTCTGACCTTATTTTTACCCCTGACTTTGTTGCATTGCCCAGGAATTATTCAGGAAACTATTGTCTATTACTTAGTCTCCAGAGACAGATATAAAATCAAAATTGCTCCAGAAGTTGTATTGAGGAAGAAATCAGCTGGTGATTAATTCAAGATTTTTCTCTCCTATATAAATTGCAGGAAGGGAGCAGTTTGGTGGAAAATCTCATCTATGACAGACTCGGAAACTCTATTTATTGAGACCAACTTCCTTGACATTTGTTCCTTCTTATGTTGTTTTATTAAGTCTTTTTATTTACCTCAAAAAATGCAGGATTTTATGTGTTATTCAATGCCCCACACACTTAGGAAATGATAGAGCATAAAACTCAAGATCTTTTCATGAAACACTGATCTTTTTACAGAAGATTACATAGTTTTCTGATTTTTGTAATTAATATATTGCTTTCTTAGGTCTCTTTCATGTTCAATTCACTATTTCAGATAATCAGAATCTTATAAAACATAGAAAGTCAGTCTGCCTTCAAGAAGTTAATTTTGAAATTGATGATATTTTCCCTGAATTTTGGAGTCTCTCATACTGATAAATTTTCTCAAAATATTCTTGGAAAATTGCCAACCCTAGACTTTAAAATATTTATCTAGTGTTCAGATACATTAAGCTGTATAATATGGTGGTTAGAAGCCTGGGGGCCTTGTGAAATCACAAAAACCCTAATTTAAAAACTGTTGTTCTACTTGTGTTAACACAAGCAAATGATTTAATTACTACAGGCTTCAGTTTATTGCTCTGTAGAAAGGGGATATAATAAATACTTCATAATGTAATTGTAAGGACCTGAGCCAGCTCTGGAAAGGAAGGAGCAAGTCCCAGAAAAAAAGACCCTGATAAGGAGCTACATATTCTACATAAGAAATCTTTCTGATTTTTGGCTGACTCTTACATCACGGAATTCCAAGATAGACTGATAGCAGTGAAAAAATAATGAACAGAGATTTAAACTCCTTTCCAAGCAATGAAGTTTGCAGTTTGACTCTACACAAGTTGGTTGTTTCCTAAAACAAAACATAAAGATTCTTTTGTGGATATAGCAGAGTCAAGATTCTCCACATTATATTATTCACAATGTCTATGATAAGAAAACATAAAAGAGATAAAAGAAAATATGTTCACAATGAAGATTATAGAAAATATCAGGAGAAAATTTAAAAAGAAGCAAATGGAAAATTTTAGCACTGAAAAATATGACACCTGAAATTAAATATTCAGTGGATGAAGTCGAGATCAAAACGGAGATGACAAAGGAGTGTATCATAGTTTAATAGATATTACTAGATATGAACATAGTTTAATATGAACATGGTTTAATAGATATTACTAGATCTGTAGAAAACAAAAACTTAAGAAATAGGGGTACCTGGGTGGCTCAGTGGGTTAAGCCTCTGCCTTAGGGTCAGGTCATGATCTCAGGTCCTGGGATTGAGCCCTGCTTCAGGCTCTCTGCTCAGGAGGGAGCCTGCTTCCCCCTCTCTCTCTGCCTGCCTCTCTGCCTACTTGTCATCTCTGTCTGCCAAATAAATAAATAAAATCTTAAAAAAAAAACTTAAGAAATAGACTCAGAAATCCATGGGACAAAAAAATCTAACATATATACATATAATTGGATTCCCAAATGGAAAGCGAATGAGACATACAAAACATGTATAAATATGATGGCCAAAAATTCTCTCAAATTTTTAGAAGCTATGTATTTTTGTTTCAAAAATCATATTAAGCCTGAATAGTATAAATATATTTTATATGGCTATTGCTGGTAATATTGATTTTTATGAAGTCTACTTTGATATTAATATAGCTAGCATAGATGTATTTGATCAATATTTCAGGATTTAACTTTTTAATTCTTTTACTTTTTAACTATCACTATCTTTATATTGAAATACTATTTCTTTTACATAGCCTGTAATCAGTCTTATTTTATGTCTAATCTGACAATTTCTAAATTTTAATTGGATTATTTAGATCATTTCCACTTACTTATGTTGCATTTTGACTACCATTTTGCTCTTTTGTTTTGTATGTTTTCCCATCTACTCTGTTCTTTTTTTTTTTTTTTTTTTCCCTACTTTCCTTTTTTGGCAATTGAAAATATTTTAGGATTCCATTTTATCTCTATTACTGGTTTATCCTATTTTCATTTTTTAGTGGTTGCTCCAGAGTTTATTGTATGCATTTTTAAGTTACATAGTATACTTCCTAATAATATTTGCACACTATCTACCCTATTTTTTACATAAATGTAAAAGATCTACAAATAGCGTAATTCTATTTCTTCTTCTGTGTTTAATTTTTTTCCTATACTTTTACCATTACTTATGTTAGAAACTAAAATATATTGTTATGTTTGCTTTCAGCGGTCACTTATTTTTTAAAGAAATTTCAAAAATGAGGAAATGGACTCCTAAAATTGTATTTATAAAATACTTCATATTATTATCCTATTTCTGTTCCAATTCTTTTATTTCTTTTCAGCTTGAAGAGATGTCATTAACATTTCATATTGTACAGATCCATTAGAGACAAATTCTCTGTTATGTGCCCTCAACTTTTTATTTTTCTTCATTTTTTGTAGTTTACTGGATAGAGAATTCTAGGTTATCAATTTTGATTTTTCTCTCAGCACCTTGATGATCTCCTTCCACTGACTTCAGAATTTCATTATTTTTGATCAAGGGTCTGTAATTTGCTTATTTATTTCCCTATAGGAAGGTGTCTTTTCTTCCCTTATTACTTTTATCATGTTTTTAATGATCTTTTTTTCACCAGTTTTTATTATAGTGTGTTTAGGTGTGGTTTGCTTCATACTTATTTCCTGTGATTTCATTAATATCTTTGGATATTTGAGTTTATAGTTTTTGTCAAACTTGGGGAAAAAAGGTAACATTATTTCTTGAAGTTATTTCTTTCTGTCCTACTCCTACTCTTTCTTCTCCTTCTGGGACTTCAATTCATGAAATATGGAAACCCTTGATATTTCCCCACAGTTCATTGAAAAATTTTTTTTAAATATTTTATTTATTTATTTGACAGAGAGAGATCACAAGTAGATGGAGAGGCAGGCAGAGAGAGAGAGAGGGAAGCAGGATCTCTGCCGAGCAGAGAACCCGATGCGGGACTCGATCCCAGGACGCTGAGATCATGACCTGAGCCGAAGGCAGCGGCTTAACCCACTGAGCCACCCAGGCGCCCTCATTGAAATTTTTTAAATGGCTTTTCTTATCTTTTTTTTTTTTCTCTGTGCTACAGTTTGAATAGTTTCTATTCTTATATCCTTAAGTTAACCGACCTTTTCTTCCCGTAGAGTCTAATCTGCTAGTAGACCCATTCAGTGAGTTTTTTACTTCAGGTATTATATTTTTAAACTCTATAAATTCTACTTCCTTAATATATACTTACATTATCTTCCATTTCTTTAATCTATACATACATCTTTGTAAGTCTTTGGGTATATTTACAGTAGCTACCTTTTTTTTTAATATCAAGAATTTAAATTCCAGTGTAATGCCAGTTTTTCCAATATGAACAGAAGAATTTTTTATTTTATTTTAAGCCATTAGTTTCCACGTGTTTTGTTTAGAATAAGACGAAATTTTAAAAAGTGAACATACTCCAAGAAAAGTGTTAATAAGAATGTTGGTGTTACTCATATAAAATAAAGTAATTGCTAAGTTAACATAAGCATCAATGATGCTTAGCGAACACTAATTTAGTTTATCAATCTGACAGAGGATAAGGCAATGAAAAATAGGGCAATAGTATGTGTAAAATCTTGGAGGTACAGGATATTCTGAAGACATTTCTCTCTCACAGGATGCATGCATATTGACGGATAAAGATCTAAAACGATTGAAATCACCTGACTCTATGCTAAAACATTTGGAGGTTACAACAAAAATAAGTGAGGTTCTACTGAATAATTTCGGTATCATATGATCATATTCTATTTTGGAAAATATACTTCTATGTATATATGGAAATGGAGTTCATATGGCCTATATTACAAATAAAAACCCTGCAGTTAATAAGGCAAAATGTCTGTAAAAATTAAAAAAGGAATGTTGAAAGACTTGATTAAGGCAGAACAGTGAGACTGGGAAAACAGGAGACTAATTTTAAAGACATTAAGGGGATACAGAAAGCATGAAAAAGTGGTATAGCCAAAGATCCGAGGGTTGGTAAAGGGAAGTTTAATGAATATTCTAGAGGAATGATGATCTGTTTTACGTATTTCTGGACTTGGTGGAAAGAGGACTATTTATGGGAGAATAATTTTATTTAGGGCACTTACAAAAAAAGCAATTTAATTTTTATACATATCTATAGTCTTAATTAAAGACCAGTGATCTATTTATTACATTGCCCCTGGTTTTGGTCAGAACCTTATTAGCACGTGCATGTCCGTATATTAAAAAAAAAAAAACAAAACTAATATAAGGAGACTCGAGAGATGCATTAAACAAGCAGATAGGCAAATATACAAAATAACTAGGATAGAAAGGTTAGTAGTATTTAGTTCTAGTAAGGCTAAAAGCCTGTCAGAGCCAGAGTTCAGTCAAAAAAACAAACTGAAAGGAGAACAACCAGTAGAAAACTGTTTTAGAAGGAAAGATTTAAAAGTGACCTTCAATTTTAGTGTAAGAAATGTGTGTTTTATTCATTATGTAAGATTCTCTGCGTTAAATTAATGAGGATAGTATTTGTTAATTAAAATTTAAGCAATTTCTCAATTTCTCTTGAGATTTGGTTAGAGAAAATATCCTGTAGTTAATTATCTTGTAAATGTATCAGATACAGGCTTTGCCAGATAGTAAGTGCAAAAGAGGGAAGATTAATGCATTTCTTGATCTCTTCAGGAATGTTTCAAATCTAGAAAATGCATTTTCAAAGTTTATTGTGCTATATAGATTGCATTTTCATATGCACATACATTAGATATATTTATTGAAAATCAATGTTTTTTAGATATTAGAACCATGAGTAAATTTGTTGGAAATTATTAACATCAACATTAACTAACAACAACTTCTGAAACAGTACTCATTGGGATGCTATTCTCTAATATAAAATTTCCTAAAATGTTATTTTACACAGAGAATGGAGAATTTAGAACTTTATGAATAGCTGCCATTTAGTATAGTCCCATTGTTTAATGGAAAAGAAAAAAGTATAACAGTTTAAAAAATAATATGAAAATATCCAAATTTTGTCAAATTCAGAGACAAATTTCATGGTTTTCACCTTAAATTATCATAATAGAACATGATGTAGGATCCATATTTATTTCTTATTGGAGATACCAGTCAATGGTAGTCAGATATAATATCAGATCCTGAATAATTTCCTTTGCCATCAACCCCATTTGATGATTCATGTCAACTGGCAGGCATAAGTTACTTTTATATCTGTGTCAGTCTTGTCAGTCAGAAGTAGAATATAGGAAACTTGGAATAAATCAATGATGATTCCAAATAAAGCATCTAAGAACAGTTTTGTCCTCCAAATCTTATTCATTAATAATCAGAGCTAAAAACCAGAGCTCAGGAGTGAACTCTACCACCTATTTGTCTAAGGTCTTGGGTCTTGCCCTTGTTTGCTTTGATTCACATTCTGATTGCTAGGTGATCTTGCCTATCTTCTCTCCCTTTCCACATTCAAGATTAGAATCAGTGACCCACTTCCTATTCTTTCTATTTCTCTGACTGGGCTGGTAGTACTTGCCAAACAGCATGCAACCAAGAGGACACTGCAGGAGTATTTACTGTCTGCATAATATACTCCCTAAATATTCTAATTCAATGTTTCAGTATCAGAGAGGTGAAAAAAGGTATGTATCTGTTGAAAACACACTAGATTTTGAGATACTATAGAAAACTAAATCACACTCACAATATGCAACTTTCCTCTATCTGTTTTGTGTTTGGTAGTGTCAACAGTGTTAGATTTAGAATAGACTAATTAAAACCAACTACTAAACCATGAACGCCATCTTGTGGGGAGATCTGCTACTACTGTAGCATATTGTGCCCCCTTACCCAATATTCAGCTCCCTAGCAATTTTTAGTTTCCTTCTCCAGAACACGGTGCTGTCCTAGTAACCTCCCATAAACAAATAAAAGTGTTTTCATATAGAGACAAATTTCAAAATACTGGGGTCCAGATAGAATTGCATAAAATGTCATCTCCTTCATTTTGTCTTCTTTCTCCAAGTCATCTTATTTTGCTACTTTGAAAATAAGCCCCTCCCGCCAAAAGTTTAAAGAGCTATTTTAGAAACAAAAAATATTAAAAATACAGGAAATTACTTATGACACTTTGAAATAGGCAGAACATTCTTAAGCAACATGTAAAATGCAAAAGCCATAAAGGCACACATAAAGAGAATTAGTGACATGCAAATAGGTCTTTCTCATTGATAGAAGATAGCAGAAAAATTGTCATTCTGCACAGTTACAACTTAATTATTCCCTTTTGGTGTCCTCAGATTGGGGATGGTACATTAAGTATTATATTTAATTTATAGATTAAAGAGTATGCCATTTTATTGCAAATATAAGTCCCAAACTCTGATAAAAAGATTAAGTAGCATTCTATCAATATTATCCAGGAACTGTTCTGAAAAGATAATGCAGAAATAATTCTATTAATGCTTTGTCAGAATCTGCAATCTTTACTAATCTGTGTCTATGATCAACCTGGTAACCAAACGCATAATCACATATAAAGGTATTTTTCATGACTAAAATACAAAACAAATGAAGCTTCTGTACCAAGATTACTATTATCATTTTATACTTGAAGCACATTTCTCAGATCCTTTTTTCAAAGTTCTACATTGATCTGCACAGTGTTCCCAGGTGAGGACATGAATATGTACACTCATTTTCTTGGGTACCATTTTGTCCTTGTTTTGCTTTTCCAATACCTAGAGTACAAAAGTAATTATCTAAGCCTTAGGAGGGTTATGAAAATGAACAACAAAACATGGCTAAGTAGAGAAAAAAATAAATGGGACATGATTTTTATTATATTATTATATTATATCCTGCTTCATCAAGAATGTTGTCTCATGAAGTTTATGAGCATTAAAGTGCAAATGTTCCAGAATTGGGACACAAAGAAGTTAAACAAAGAATAGAAAATATAAAATTGAGGACCAAGAAATTAAGTTAGAATACCTTAAATGCATTTAATATGTTCACTTAAAAATATTTGAGATATTTTATAATTATCATATTTGATATTAAAGACATTGTACAATGTGATTATTCCCTTGACATAACTATGAAGTACTCTATGTCCCTGGGGAGAGTTCAACATCACTAAAGTTTTCTTTTTCTTTTTTTCTTTTCCAAGGTCCATGATGAGAAAATGGACCATGCATTTTCAAAATGCACAGTGATGTAAAGAAAACCCATTGATCTTAAAAAAGAACCTTCAAAGTTGGTTTTCCTCTAAAGTAATACCATTTGAAAGGATTAAATTGTGTTGTCAGGGTTGGAAAAATTATAAAATTTGGATCATGGATTTGGATGATCACTGACATGAGAGGTTGAATGTCCCTCACTCTTTGGAAAGATCTTTGTTCATTTCTTTCCAACTGCACCCCATCTTTAGCCAGACCCAATGTCCTGGCTCCTTTTTGCTCTTCTCTCTCCCTTTCTACTCCAAAATGCTTTTTCCCTGTATAATAATTCATATTTCAGGTGTTCTACCACTACTTTATTCATTAAAAAATCTACACTCTTAATCTTTTATGTCTTTCTCCTTCTACTTACTATGAATATATTTTAATGATAATCTCCTAAAATCTGGCATTTAACACAAAAAATTGACTAAGAGGGCCTTTCAGACCCTGGAAATACCAGAGGATAAGTTTGTGCCTTTTTTTCATAAGTCAGCATATTTAGCAATGTCATGAAGCTATATAAATCGTCAGTGTTGTTCAGGTACTACAGAATTTCATTTGAGCTTACAGATCTGATATTTAGAATTAAAACCCACTTTTACCCAGTCACTTGATCTGCAGTTGGTGACAGCAAACTTCAAAGAGACTGCCCTAAGCTTCCTTGGCTATTACATGGATATACTGGATGAAGCAGACTATGGGCTGATAAGTACTTTCAAATTTCAAATGTGATATATATTCTGAGCCCACAGTAATAAGTCACATTTATACGCTGAACAAAGCCACAAATGTGTCTAAAGAAATGTTTTAGACGTGTTTATCCAACTGACAATTCCCTTTGGCCTGACTACCTGTCTCTTCCAATGTCTATGATAAAAACAAGAGTATGTAGAAAAGGACATTTATGGGATGAGTCTTTCAAAGTTAATTTTACCTAAACTACAACAAACAAATGCAATAGCATTCCTGGAAAAGAATCACACTACATAGCAGAATTTTTGATAGGAAAGTAGTTTAAGCAGAACCAGGGCTATCAAAAGCAGAGAGATAGAACAGTTGGCAAATACCTCAAGGGTTTAACAAGAATTTCTTTGTTTAGCATATATGGATGTTAAAAAAAAAAAGAAAAGAAGGAGAAAAAAAAGGAGTTTTCTGCACACCAACACTGGGCTTATATGAAGAGGTAGAAAAGATGGACTGAGTTTTGTTGAGTCTTCTGGTACAAACTGAGACCCCATGGCTGGACTGACTCTTAAAGATAACCTTTTAGGGGGTGCCTGGATGGCTCAGTGGGTTAAAGCCTCTGCCTTTGGCTCAGGTCATGATCCCAGGGTCCTGGGATCGAGCCCCGCATTGGGCTCTCTGCTCAGCGGGGAGCCTGCTTCCTCCTCTCTCTCTGTCTGCCTCTCTGCCTACTTGTGATCTCTGTCTGTCAAATAAAAAAAATAAATAAATAAAATTAAAAAAAAAAAGATAACCTTTTGGTACATATGGAAGATAATGGTGAGATTCATGCTCAACTAAGACAAGTGGAGTATTATGATGAAACTCAGACGTTACTTGAAGTTTTGAAATAAAATCATCTTGGGGGGAGGGGCAAGATGGCAGAGGAGTGGGAGACCCTGTTTCAACCGGTCCTGTGAATTGAGCTAAATATCTACCAGAACACTCTGATCATCCATGAAATCAGCCTGAGATGTAAGATTATACACTTCTGGATCTCGGGGGGCGGGGGGGGGGTAGAAGATCATCAGTGGAGAGGTCAGTGGAGTGGGAGAGTTTGGAATGGTAACAGAGGATAAACAGATGGGGGAAGGAGCCACCAGAAGTGACACGCTGGAAAGTAATACCCCAATATGAAAGTGCCTTGTGCTTGGGGACTAGCATTAGCTTGGAGACTGGTTAACAGCACTCAAAAAGAGCAAAGGGTCTTAAGGGGCAATTGGTGGGATTGGGTGGCCATGCACATGGGCCTAAGCCCACAGTTGCAGGATGGTCACAGCTGGCACCAATACCTAAGAGCCCAGCAGGGGCTCCAATCCCCCTGGGCCCACTGAAAAAATAAAATAAAAAAAAAGAAATAAAAACATCTTAAAGAGAAAAACTGAAGTACAGAATTTGATGCATGGTAAAGATAAAATGACTTTCCAGCATAAACCCACTGAGCAATAAATATTCTGTTTGTGAATCTGTGGTTAATTGGTTTAAATAGGGAAGCTATTTGCTTTTAGGAGATAAGCTACAAACCATATGTATGCAAACATATATATATTGTAGAGGAAAGGGGGAGGAAGGAACAGTGCAAAAGAGTTAAATGCTTGGAAAAAGAAATTGAACAGTAACTTTTAAAAGCTACACTCAGGGGCGCCTGGGTGGCTCAGTGGGTTAAGCCGCTGCCTTCGGCTCAGGTCATGATCTCAGGGTCCTGGGATCGAGTCCCGCATCGGGCTCTCTGCTCAGCAGGGAGCCTGCTTCCCTCTCTCTCTCTCTCTCTCTCTCTCTCTCTCTCTGCCTGCCTCTCTGTCTACTTGTGATCTCTCTCTGTCAAATAAACAAATAAAATCTTAAAAAAAAATAAAATAAAAGCTACACTCAGATGAGAATCCAATAAAGATACTATTAACATGAATGCATTCTCCTCCTTTGTAAATGACAATAAAGTAAAGGAGCCCCTCTCATTTTGAGCCTGATCATGTACCATTGAGCTAAGTGACCTATTTTTGTGTCAATAAATAGGAACTGAATACGAATAAGTTCTTGAAGCCAGTGAGATTTTCTACCTAAATAAAAGGTAGAAATAAAAGACATTATTTTACAATAATCATTAAAATGATACTTTCAATTGTCCATGCTTGCTGCCTTTTCAAAGAACAGATTATCTTCAAGAATGTGGCATCGAGCCACAATTGAATAAAATGTTCAATTAGCTATTTATTAGATTACAATTTCTTAGAATGTAATAAAAGCCAGAATTCATTAAAAATAACTTGATTTTTTTCTCTCCAGACCTGCCAATCAATAACAAAGCAATAAATGCTCATTACTTAGTCTTCTACATTTGGTTCCATGGAGTCCTAGAAGGTGTTCTTTTCCTCTTCTTTTCTTTCTTTCTTTCTTTTTTTTTTAAGATTTTATTTATTTAACACAGAGAAAGAAAGTACAAGCAGGGGGAGCAGCAGGCAGAGGGTTAGGGAGAAGCAGACTCCCCACAGAGCAGGAGCCCCATGTGGAGCTTGATCTCAACGTCTTGAGATCATGACCCGAGCCAAAGGCAGATACTTAACTGATTGAGCCATGTAGATGTCCCTGAGTCCTGGAGAGTTTTAAAGGTACGTGCATTGGCTCTTCAAGCTTCCGACGAGTTAAGTAATAACTTATTTGTTGCCACCAATAGGTAATTTTTTTTGGAAATATTCTATGTGTATGCCCATTTTTAAACCATTGCCCATTTTCGTTTTATTCAATGACTGATTTTTGTATAAAACATGTTTCTATTTCTATATTTATATATTTCTAAATCTTCACAATATAGTTTCATGTTAGGATATTCTTTTAAGGGGCGTGTGGGTGGCTCAGTGGGTTAAGCCGCTGCCTTCGGCTCAGGTCATGATCCCAGGGTCCGGGGATCGAGCCCTGCATCGGGCTCTCTGCTCGGCAGGGAGCCTGCTTCCCTTCCTCTCTCTCTGTTTGCCTCTCTGCCTACTTGTGATCTCTGTCAAATGAATAAATAAAATCTTAAAAAAAAAAAGGATATTCTTTTAAATTTCTATATTCTATAATTCATGGCAGAGTTTCCTACAAGTAACTAAGTATAGATATAAGCACTTTAGCAAGAAAAATTCTCCAAGGCATCTATTCCACTCTGCATTATAGCAGGAGTCTATGGGGAGCTCCAGAGTAGAAAACCCAATCTATCTGCCATTACTGTTGTCTTGGAGAACCAGCATCTTCTGCAAATTTAAGACCGAATGAATCTTTCACATTTCCCCAAAGAAATACGACTGAATTTTATGTAAATATGTGTCCAATGACATTTAAGCTTATTCTATGTGCCATAAACTACCAACTGGAATAAAAAACAGATACTGCGTTTTAAAAGTTCCCCACATCCAAAATGAATGTGAATTTACTTTTCTGAGAAATAATTATTATAATAAAAGTCTAACAAAAGAGACAAGGTTTTATTACTTAAAGTGTTAACATTTAGACTGAGAAACATACAAGGTTACATTAGAGACTGGAGCAGTTCACCTATAAGGTTATTCTATTGCCAAATCTTGAATTACAACTGAATTTAGCTTTTGACCTCAGAAATTAAGATAGATGGTAGAACTTCTACACAGTGTTAGCTTTTATTTTTGAAGAAATACTTGTTATTCTTTTTAAATTTTGTTCTATACAGAACACTTGTTATTCTCTTTAAACTTTGTTCTATACAGAACACTGGCCTTTAGCATGCAGCTTAAAATAGCCAGCCCATAATCATTCTCTAAAACTTCTTAAGATTAGAGTACTTTGAAAGATATTCATCAACTACAACTTTATTAATATGTATTTATTTGCATATTGCATGTATGAAAATTTGGAATGAAAAGTCAACTGAGTGGTGCCTGGTTGGCTCAGTGGGTTAAAGCCTCTGCCTTAGGCTCAGGTCATGATCCCAGGGTCCTGGGATCGAGCCCCGCATCGGGCTTTCTGCTCAGCAGGGTACCTGCTCCCTCCTCTCTCTCTGCCTGCTTCTCTGCCTGCTTGTGATCTCTGTCTGTCAAATAAATAAATAAGATCTTTAAAAAAAAAAAAAGTCAACTGAATCTGAATTGAATATTTAGTTCACTATTTGTTTTAGCTTTCTTAAAAGCTCGCATTAATAGAAAAAAGTTTTTTTTTTTTATAGGACACAATCAGATCTCTACCTTCCCCTCTGTTTAAAAAAATATTGCTCTCTCAAATATTAATAATGACAATTTAATTACCAGACATAGTGGCCTCTTTCCCTGTTATATTCATTGACTGTGTGCAGCATCTGAAACACTTTCCTGTCATTTTCTTCTTGAAACTTGAGTGTGTTTGTGTGTGTGTGCATGTGCACCTTTGCTTTAGCATACTGACTAAAGGCTCGGAAATATAAAGTCCAACAGCCAATAGTCATATCTATATACTAGCTGTGTGACTTTAAACAAGTTACTTAATCTTTCTAATCTTGAATTCTCCACTATCCAATGGATATTAAAATAATCAGACACTATTAAATCTTAAAAGGATGACATCTATAAAGTGATTAGATCTATACCAGGTCCATAGTAAAGGATAATAAATATTAGCTATTAGCATTATAATTATTCACCAATACTATTCTATTTTTTTTTCTAACTCTGTGCTGGCTCCTTTTCACTTTCCATACTCTGAATTTATAAACTCACCCATTTCTAACTTCTGATTATGGCCTTGCTTGGTTTTCACTTCTGTCTCATAGAAATATCATGCCACTCAAGTCAGTAAAAGAAGGCCAGAATTATTTTAACTTCTCTCGAACAACAATGAGACTGTATCCTACCTGCTATATTAAGACAGCTCTACCCCATGACTTTTCAGTCCTTGATACTGCTGATCACCAATATCATTAAGGGTATATCAGTGTCTCACACCAATGCTTTTCTTCAAAATTGTGCAAGACTTCTTTTTTTATATATACATAGAGATGTAATATCTGGTTTGAACAAAGCAATAAATAGCACAATTGTGGGTAAATACAGTTGACTAGAAAGGAATGTATGGCATAGAGGGAAAGAACAGTGGGAACAGAATGAATGTCTCCAGCCAGAAGTCATGCAAAAGTGTCAAGTAAATGTAGCTGAAATAAAAGAGCGCAGCACCAAGGAGAGATAAAAGAGAAACTATAAGGATGTACCTGGCTGAGCAGGACTGTGCATTAAGAAATAGTGACCTGCTGGGGTAAGGAGGTATAGAATGGGATCTCACCCTGCATATCTTGAGCTTAAGAAGCTTAAATTCTTCTGTCAGTTGAAAAAAAAAATGATGTAGTCAAGAGAGTAATGACTGCAATAAATCATGCATTTTGCTGAATCGCTGGTCACTCCTGAGATGCTCTTGTCCTGGCAAGATGGTTATGGGGTGGAAGCCTGGACCCACTTCTGTTAATCAGTTGTCAGATATCGGTCTGCAGCCCTATTTCTCTCCTGAACTCAACAGCTGATTTTCCAAAAGGAGAACATCTTCTGGATGCCTGTCAGTATTGTAAATTAAAAATAGCCCTGGAATCACTATGTTCTCATTTATTTGCCCCAGAAGGTTGAAAGTCCTCTTTAACTCTTTCTTGTTCTACATGTTGAATCAGTTACCAAATCTTGCCCTTGTATCTGTCCCCTGTCTCCTCCTCTCTAATTATGCAGTCACAATCCTTACTCTGATGCTTGTTCCCTTTTACTATAGCTAGTACAGCAGTTTCTGGATGTTTCCTTTCCTTCCAGTCTTTCTAGTCTTGAATCCAACCTCTTTATGGTTTATAGCTATCCAGAAACAGAACTCCAGTCAGGCCATTCCCCCAGCTGGTTGTCTCCATGGCATTGTTTTAGCAATGCTATCTGCCTGGCATGCAAATTTCCCTGCTATGGTATCAAAATATTTTCTGCTCTTTTCAACTTAGCCATTTGTTTAATTCAAAAGTAGGTATAGAGGGCCTATTACATATGCTCAGTTTATACTACTAAAATATGTGTAAGACTCCTACTTTCATCCCACTTACATTTAACAAGAGAGATCAATGATCTTTTAAAAAAAAAAGTTAACAGAAATCAATAAAACAAGATGGCATGATAGAGCATAAATGGAAGAGAAGTTTCCATTGTAGACAGGTAACCAGAGTGAGCCTGTCTCTGGAGCAGATATTTGAACCAAGATCTGAATGATAACAGGCAGTCAACTATGAGAAGGTCTGAGGGCAGAACCGTCTCGACAGAATACAGACGAAAACAAAACCCCAAGGCTAACCAACCTCCACACACTTTAATCCACTCAAGCCAACACTTGAATTCTTGCTGATTCATGACCTTTACTGTATAATTTTCCATATTACTGCCATTGTGGATGACAGCTCCTCTACTCTAATTCTCTTCGCTGAAATCAAACCCATCCTTCACGTTCTGATTCAAGTACAACCCTGAAGTTTCCTCTTTTCATCAAACTAATAGGACTTCTTCCTGTCCTTTAGAACTTGTGTCTTTTGCGGAGCTTTGATTTTATTCCATTGTTTCTGCACTTATGCATAGCACATGCCTTCTAAAAGACTGCAAAGTTCCTGAGAATAGTATTTATGATACATTATTATTCTGTTCTCTACAGGTCTGGAGTACCGCCTTAAATACAAGACTTGTTCAAAACATCTTTAAAGAGTTAAAGAAGAGCTACACTTTAAGACTCAGACTGTAGTTTATTAAAGTTCAGTCTGCATTGATCATAATGGTTCCCAATTGTCCTCTAGGTAAAGTCTGTACTGTTTCACAGGTGTATGAAAGTCTTTGTGATCTCCTATTCAGCTGCCCCTTTGCAGCCTTGCTTTGTATATACATGGCACTTTTATTTTTCTATTATCTGGTCATCTTGAACTACTTTCATTTGTAGTGATGGGTCATGCCATGCCTCAGTGTTCTCCTTGGACTAACTCTCTCCTGACAGCTGCCACATCCATCTACTCCAATGTCCCCACCTGCAAAACAACCCAGAATTTCCTAGGTCCACTTAGTTTCACACACTCCAGGAAGAATTTCTTTATTGTTCTTTCTGCCCAAATATGGATAAGGGTCTAGCACCTGTGTTTCCTAAACCCCTCTATTTCTCTTAGAGCACTGAAGTATACTGGTCTATTTAGTTATTTCTCCAGCTACACTAAAAGCTCCTGAATGTAGGTAAATGGACTAAATTTTCACACTTATATTCCCCCAAGGAGAGCATAGTTCCTGGGATCTAATCAGTGTTCAATAAGGTCTTTGAATGAGTCAATGAACTGATCAGTCATAAAAGCCACAAGAGCATCATCCCTACTGCACTAAATCCTACTGCCTGAATCAGGACTTGGGGATATGGTCCATGCTCAGTGAATATTTGTTAAGTAAATGAATAAAATGTTACAATTTTCTATATCTACTTTATTCTATATTTTTAAGACCGTGCTAGCTATTAAAGGGGATACACTGAAATGAGTAGAAGACAGTACTTTCTCTCCAGGAATTAGGATTATTTTCAGGAAACAGAATATTTTAACATAGTTTTAAAATGGCAAACCAACGTAGGTTGTTTATAGATGGTATAGAACATTTATGGACTTAAAAGGTGATCATGGAAACAATGTACATGCATTAAAACAAAACTAGGTTTAGTTATTATATAATTATGGGTGAATTCTTTTACATTTCTCATCTTCAAAATCAGCCAATGTAACGGAGGACAGTAACCCACTTGGGGTTTGAGGGAAGATGTGCTTAGACACTCTGGTATCTATTGTCTGAGCCATAAGTGGCAATAATAAAAAATTAAACATTTTCTTCAGAATGCAAATGCTTTCCTTGGTACCATTTATTCCCAATGCTGTATATATAAAGTATTAAGCTAACTAAAGATATGGTCTCTGCTCTCTAGTGAGCATGTTTGTTTTGGGTAATAATTGAAATAATATCTATCTGTTATGGGTTATGTATATTTATCTAGTAAAACTTCCTTCATAAATTATATAAGGCTACACATTCATACCAGTTCTTTCCAGAAATAGGAATTATTTGGACTTCATTTTTAAACTGTGTTTATAAGGACTCCATAAGTGAAATATGGCATATATGGATTTAAAAAAAATTGCTGAGTGACCTATGTGGATATAAAAAAATAAATGCTGGAAAGTACCTTGAAAGTACTGGATTAAATCTAATGCCTTTCAAAGAAAGATACTTTATGTTTTTCTTGCCATTTGAAAGTTGTCCCATATGACAATATGTTATTCCTAACACTGTATTTTCACTTTATTTAAATTTATCACTACATACTGATTGAAAAGGATGATATAGGGTATTAATGCTCTGATTTAAGCATGTACTTTGCTAGGACATAGCCTAAGAGTCAAGTTTAGTGTGTAAAGTATCTGTAGAAAATCCCTCTGCATATATTTTGCGAAGGCAAAAATCAGTCTCATGCCCGTAAAATGGTCAGGATACTCCTCAAATTTGAGTAATAACATGGCATGGAGATGAATCACACTAATCTTGATTGGCAATGTAATAAGGATATTTTTTTAAAAATTCCTCTTTACAAATCTGTTTAAAATGAACATGTGTGTTAACAGAAAAAAAGAAGTTACATGTTAAGTATCTGTACTTCATATGTTGGTAAGTGTAAATCCCTAAGTAGTAAAAAAGGAAAGCTTCATGAAACCAGACAAGGAAGCAATGTGGCAGGTTTCAGGGACTGAGCTCTGGACTCTGGCTTTTTTTTTTTTTTTTTAAGATTTTATTTATTTATTTGACAGAGAGAGATCACAAGTAGACGGAGAGGCAGGCAGAGAGAGAGAGAGAGGGAAGCAGGCTCCCCGCTGAGCAGAGAGCCCGACTCGGGCCTCGATCCCAGGACCCTGAGATCACGACCCGAGCCGAAGGCAGCGGCTTAACCCAGTGAGCCACCCAGGCGCCCTGGACTCTGGCTTTTAAGGATGAGCAGAAATAGTCCGATTTAACCATTACCAAGGAACATGTTCTTGCTCTCAACTGAGACCATTACTGTTGTTTGTCTGTTTCTTCCCAGGTCCCTGCGGCCTTATTGTTTCCTCTGCGGTTAGTAGGCAGTATGTCCTTTGTCAACAGCTGTTCCTTCTTCCCTAAGCTCCGGGTCTCCCCTGTGGACCCTCACCTGTGGTGCAGCTGGCATCATTTTTTTCTGGCTCTGAGCATGTGGTGTGTACTGTTCCTTGTGGTCTTTGTTAAGTTGTTTATTGAATCCTCTTTCCTTGAGACAGTGTCTGCCACACAGAGTTTATTGCACACTTTGGGGGCTCCGTACTTTTCTGTCTACCCAAGGAAGCTGTATAATTTGCTTGCTTATTCATATCACTAGATGGGGAGAAGCAGTTCTCTGGAAAAGAAGCCCCTGAAATATTCTCAAATTTGTCAATCTGTTAAACATTGACACCACAAAACTTAGGCATATAGCTTTGTACCAATGAATTAAACTCTAAGCAATACTATTTCATATATAAAAAACTTAGGCACAATTACAGCACTCCGATATTTCATGTGAGGATGTCATTTACATATAAGGGACTTAACATAATGTTTTATAGGTCTTATAGAAGTCACTAAATGCAGTTATTGTAGGACAATAAAATTTTATGTAAGTATCAACCACAGAAATTCCAGTCAAATATTCGGTGGATAGGACCTAGACTCTATAGGGTTAGAATGGACAAAAGGAGAGTAATCATGCATCCTGTTTTCCTCAGGACAGAGCCAATATAAGTCTGTAGTGCCAGGGTAATTGTCAGTAATTAACGTGCCTTTCACTCTCAAGTATCAAAGTTTAGATGAAAAATATCACGTTTGCTCTATTAGGTCAGAGTCATGGAGAATGTCACCAAAGTAAGTATCTATCAATAAAGAAAATACAGATGTTCCCCAGCTTACGATGTTTTGACTTGATGATGGTGTGAACATGGTAAACATTAAGTTTTGAATTTTGATCTTTTCCTGGGCTGGTGATAAGTGGTCTGATACACTCTCATGATGCTGAGTAGTGGGAACTCCGTGTCAGTCACTGATCATGAGGGTAAATAACTGACACGCCAACAGCCATTCTGTACCCATGCAACCATTCTGTTTTTCACTTCCAGTATTCAATAAATTACAGGAGATATTCAACACGTTTTTAGAAAACAGGGTTTGTGTTAGAGGACTCTTCTCATCTGTAGGCTAATATAAGTGTTCTGAGTACATTTCAGTTGGCTACACTAAGCTAAGATGTTCAGTAGGTGTTTTAAGGGCATTTTCAGTTTACAGTATTTTCAACTTATGGTGGATTTATCAAGATGAAACCCTATCAGAAGTGAGGGAAAAACTTTACGCATTTGCCCATCTGGAAATCCAAGCAAGAGTAAATAGTGATGCCTTCATGAGTAAGCTAAGCATTAGAAAAAGGCTGTCATCAGTTCAGAAGTCTGGACCTTCCACAATAGTACATAAGAACTTACTTAGATATTTGACTCCAGAACTGTGATATGGCTCTGAGAGATGTGGTTTATGCCTTAGAACAAGGTCAAGCTAGCAAAGACAAGACAGCAGCCTGTCTTACAATGGGTTAGATTTCTGGGAAATATATTAGGTCATAAGCAAAATACAGAACATCCAAGAAGGAAGATAGCATGCATAGTAAAAATTTTAAAAAAAATATTATTTAATGAAGGCTGTTTAAGTATTGTCATCCTCTTCAATTTCCTGAGTTGGAATTTGGTGTCAATCTTAAGTTACCAGTTACCATCGTCTATCTCACCTTGCCCAAATTACTTAATTTTATCGTAACTCAGTTTCCTCATTGTTGAAGTAGGAATAATAATACATACCTCCCTAGTTGATTATAATGATTAACAGATATACAGATATAGAAAGTACATAAACATATATGTAGAATCTAGCAAATAGGAAGGATGCATGAGTATTATGATGAAGATAATGAAAACTATAAATTAAAATAAAGGTTTCATCTCAGGAGCAAAGTGAAAGTATGGCTCCTTCCACTTAGCTTCAAATCAAGCTGGATTGTCAATCAGTTTTATTTGGCCCTAAATCATCGGATCTAGAGCCTTTTAAATTGCCATGCTTTTGAGGCATGTAAGGTGTGGTAAAGCTGAAGTGGAGGAGGGTAAATGCTTCAGGTGTGGGTTAAGAGTTACAGAAGCTAAAAAAATAAACAATCCTTGATAATCTCTATAACACATGTGTTCAACAGTATTTGTCCTTCAGGAAATCCCATATATTCACAGGACACTTGTGTTACACTAAATCAGATTTGCAAGAAAGCAGACAGATGAAGATTGGTGGTCTTAAACTTTCTAGAATGGCTATTTTATTTCCCAGAAGCATAATGCATGTATAATATGACAAATTTAGCTACTATCTGAAGTTAAATTCACTTAATGGAATTAATTATCAAGTTGAGCCTTAGAGAATTAAAGAAAACTTGTTTCCCTTCCTAGAGAAGGTACAAATAATATGAATGTGGAAACAATGCATTCCTGATACAAACTTCACTTCAGTACATGTACTGGCTTAACAACTAAATTCCTGCCCTTAAAAAGGACCTAAGTTGAATCTTGTTTTCCTCAGTGACAGCTAAGATGCTGATAAGACAGAAATAGAGTAGAGCTACAGTGGTTCACTGGTCTCCAAATGCTCATAAGACACTCCTTTGTTTGTCTATTGCCTAGAAAATCAACTTAAAATTTTAGATCAATAGGTCTGAAGACTTAAATAAGGACATGGGGAGTGAATTACTTATCTTTAGAGTTAAGGACTTTACTTGTGCTTTTGGATCAGAGAAGCTATACAATAAGACTTTGAGACAAACCAGTCATTATTTCTCTTGTTAATGGTCTTTTCCAAGACTGCATATTTAGAATTCATTGTAAACACAAAAATCCTTAGACCCAGATTTGAATTTGGATCAGAGTTTTCTTAACAGACCCTTCCAAGGATTAACATATGACTATTCAGTCAATAAAATCCTGTATTGACCAAACACTTAATAGCTCTCCTGTTTTGTGCCAAGGTCACTTTCCCATTTCTGGAAATCACCTTGCTTTTCCTTGCTCCATTTACATGGAGCTGTTATGTTTTTAGAAGACGATCCTATTGGGGCACCTGGGTGGCTCAGTCACGAAGCATCTGCCTTCTGCTCAAGTCATGATCTCAGGGTCATAGGATCAAACCCCTCATTGGGCTCCCTGCTTGGCAGGAAGCCTGCTTCTCCCTCTCCCACTTCCCCTGCTTGTGTTCTGTCTCTCGCTGTGTCTCTCTCTGTCAAATTAATAAATAAAATCTATTAAAAAAAGGTGATCTTGTTTATCTGGTTGAAGGCATTATGCTCAGGGATGGATCCTTGACTTAAGTTGGGCAAATTAGATCACTCCACAAAAATGTTACACTGGGGCCAAGAGAAATTTTATGGAGGGTCTGTCTGAAGACTGAACAAGAACATTTTAACTTGAAATGGGTTACAACAATGCCTAGGCATACAAAATAATCAGACAGGAGATGAAGACAGGACCTAGTTTTTATTCTGTCTGGGTTTATTGCATTCCTGAGGCTTGGTTGTATCCTGTTCTCTTATTCTCATCCAAAACTCATGGAATCTACTGAGTTTTGTTGTCTATTTAGGTAGATGAGAATCATGTTTCTTGCAGTCAAGAGTCTTCACTAATGCATACTGTGATTCTGCTGAGTACCTGGAGAAAATTATCACATTTACCTCTTCAAGGTATTTTCAGTGATCCTCTATTTCACTATTTTGGAGATATTTGATTAAAAAAAGTTTTTCAAAACTATTTAATGATGTACTGAGTCAAGCTAGGTTAAATTTTTTTTCCTCCTTTTGGCTGTACTCTGAGCCTGTAAAAAAGCTACATGCATTGTTACTCTCTAAGAGAAAATTGTATTGTATGGCATTTTGTACCCATATATGATCTTAGGACCCTTTTTTGAGGAGCATCTTCAGAAAGAGTATTCCACAGAAAACCCTTTGGAATATGCTGATCTGTCTCAACTACCTAAAGAAGAATGTAAGGCCAAAAAAATTTGATTAAATCTCACCCAGATCATGGTCAGAACTATCATGAAAATCCCGATTTCCAGTCTCCTTGTCTATTTCTATTTCCATTCTTATATGCTTTCTGTTGTCATAGCCAAAAGGCATGGAAAAATAAACAACCTAGAAATAGCTTTCAAAACATGACCCCCTCATTAAATATTGCAGTCATTTTCCACAAGGCACATGTTGAAGTCAGCTCCTGGAGAGGCAGCAAAGTAAGATGGCCAGAGAGAAGACTCAGGAGCCAGTATGTCTTGGGTTCAAAATCTGGTTCTGCTTCCTTTTAGGTCGGTAACCCTAAACAAGGAGATGAACTTGTCTTGCCCCCATGCCCTCATGTAAATTGGGGATACCACTATTATTAATCTTTTATGATGGTTGTGAGGAGTACATGGCTTAATAAAGGTATAGCAAATACTGAGAAGTTGTTCACTCGTCATCAGTCCTAACCACATTCCAGTGGGCCTTCTTGTACTACAAGGCAACATCTTGTGGGACTTGAATTCAAAACTGAACCATAAGGGGAAGGAGGCAGATTGCAGATCACACATTTTGGGGGTTCAAATTTTGTCAGAGACAGTATAATAGTAGAGCTGACAGCAACAACAGTAGCTTCTCAATTCAGCAGGCAGCTTCTCAGAGTGGGAGGAGAAGCAGATCCTATGGAGACACCAATCTGTGGCAAGTTTGGGATGTTCCCAAAAACAAAGTCTAATGCCTGTATTTTCAAGCCTCCTAAGGATTCTGCAATCCATTTAATACCTATAATAAATTTCTTTCTTAAATTTACATAGTGGAGTGGATTCTCAAACTAACCACAACAACAACAACAACAACAAACAACAACAAATCAACTCTGAACAACAACAACAACAAAGCAAAAAACATGTCCTCACAATATTGCATGGCATGGAAGACACAAAGCATTCACTTTATATTATCTCCTATGATTATTGGATATTATCTCCTATGATTATTTGGTGAACTTCCATGCAGCAATATTTTCTGTCTTACTAGATTACACTAATTGCTACTTTCGTATCCCAAAGGAATGTAGTTGCCCCTCTAAGTGGAAAATCGTTACAAAAAAGGGTAGGTATTAAAGAGAAATAGAATTATGTGCATGATCTGGACATGTCTTTATTAGAGGAGCTGTATTTTCTTTGTATTTGTTGTATGTTAACTTTGGCCAAATATTTCCAAAGAGAGGGAGAGATAGAAATAGAGAACAGAGAATGACAGATGAAATATGGACTTAGCACTCATAGAAGGAATAGAAGTTATTTCAAAATATTTCTTTGTGAATTTCTCTAACAGAGCCCAAAATGTGAATCTTACTGGTTACTTAGTCATATAAGAAATAACCTCAAAGAAGAATATCTATTTACATCATCTGGAAGCAATAAGTAGAAAACAAGTTTATGGAAATAACAATTGCTCTTGAACAATAGGTCTTCAACTTGTACAGCATAGCTAAAGACATTCATTAAAAAGTAGCTCTAGTTAAAATTCCTCTTTTCTTCAATATTTGGTTTTTAAACTGGAAGACTGTAAGATTATTATTTTTATTATTATTATTATTTTTTACTTGAAGAATAGGCCACAGTTTCAGGGATTTATAGAAGACTCAGTAAGTGCCTCTCTTCTCTTTCCTCTTTCTTCCTCCTACTCTCCATTAAATCCCAGGTTATTTTTTCTAACCTTCCAAACAGAAAACGTCATCATAAGCTTCATATGATCATTTTACATTACCAACTATTCAAGTAAATTAATATGTAAATAGGAACTAAACAAAAAAGATGGGTACCTAAAAGAGGTTATAGCCTGTAGGACAATGGACTTGAATGAAGGCCCAAAATGACAGATATACATAGATGTCTGCCTTTTAGTCACTTTGGGTCTGCTGAAGAAAGGTTGTGAATAATGAAAGCATCATAGATCCTGCCATGAAAACTTATCTATTGTGTCACCATTTTATTTTATTTTATCAGGCTCCCCGCTGAGTAGAGAGCCCGATGTGGGGCTGGATCCCAGGACCTTGGGATCATGGCCTGAGCTGAAAGGAGAGGGTTTAACCCACTGAGCCACCCAGGTGCCCTGTGTCACCATTTTAATTTAACTTTTTTTTTTTTTAAAGATTTTTTTTTTTTATTTGACAGAGATCACAGGTAGGCAGCGAGGCAGGCAGAGAGAGAGAGGAGGAAGCGGGCTCCCTGCCGAGCAGAGAGCCCGATGCGGGGCTCGATCCCAGGACCCTGGAATCATGACCTGAGCTGAAGGCAGAGGCTTTAATCCACTGAGCCACCCAGGCGCCCCTAATTTAACTTTTTTAAAGCTGGTATTTCCAACTAACCACAGAAGGGGCAACACTAGCCATAAAGTTACCCTAGACAGACTCTGGGATCTTTTGTTTTATGTCCCATTTCATTACTCCTACCATTTTGTCATTCACAAGGTCTTATAAATTCTACCTTCCAGTTCCACAAACATATCTCCATAACTTAACACAAACATGTCTCCATAACTGAAACATATCTCCAATTATAACTTAATCATCTCCTGTCCAAGACTCTTTCAGACTCCTTTCCTCTCCTTTAATCCATTTTCTACCTTGCCATCAAAAGGATTGTGATTTTGAATCTTGGTAATACCGTGACAACCAGAGTAAATACAAAGGACCTTTTAATTTTTCTGTTATATTTTTTTGGATGATTACAAATAGGCACACATTGTGCTAAATAAATCCCCAACACATATTATTCCATGTAATTGTCACAGTAATTCTGAGTAAGATATTCTTATTCACCACACATGTAGTAAATGCCAGACGCAAAATCCCAAGGAAATCCTGTGCTGCTTTGAAATCAAGTAGATTTGTCATAAATATTTGATGAAGATCAAATGTCATTACTGTAAACTCACCAGTGCCCTAACAACTCCTAATTTATGAACTGATGAGAAGGGAAGGCAATTGCCAAGTAATAATCAACACAGAAATTGACTTTTCATCTAAAATATCTAAAAGAATCACAGGAGTAATTCTGTAGATGATTAAGTAGTGTAAAAAGTGGAAAAGAAAATAAAAAAGATATCCTAAACACCAGGCAAAGGCAATTTATTTAAAAAGCCAGGTAGGGTATTGCAAAAGCAATGTAAGAACGCAAACCATAAAACATTGTCATTATTTTCCAATGCATTCTCAACAAAGTAGGTCATTGTAACAGTCACCTTGAATTTCAAATTTACCACATGATTTTGCATAAATCCATTATACATAATGGTTGGAGTTTGTTTGAATCCAAGCAAAAAAAAAAAGGGGGGGGGAGGTGGTCATCCATGATCATCCGGGCTTTGAGAGAAGCTGCTGTGTCAGGCACAAGAGCTTCTTCCCATGATCCCTACACTAGTATTTGCCAGTGGTCTTACTGGGGACATCAATTCCATGTTATAATTATGAGTATTTAAAAGATTAAAAAAGGATTCAGTATTGAGGTAAGTCTAGGAAAGATCAGGACAGAACTTCTCATACATTTGTATTATTATGCCATGGAATTTAGGAGAGTGAGGGGATTCACAATACCTCAGTCCTTGGGGGGCCCAAGTAAGGCATTGTGAGGCTAGAGACAGATATGACCAGTTTCAGCTACATATCACAGAAGGCTGAACAATTTGTATTATTTTCCATGAGTGCCAAAAATGGAAAAGGCTGAAAGCATTTTTTTGGTGCATGAAGCAGCCATCATATCTTGATAAGGTGATTAAAAAAAAAACAACCTTAGCCTGTATATAATGGGTGAAAATACACTTTTTCAAAGGACATTGGAACTGTATTAAAAGGAATGATTTTCAAGTGGTCGTAAGCAGCCAGATTGGCACTAACCTGAGTTAAACAAAGGAAAGTACGACTTTGAGTTGTCAGTGGTAGTTTTACTTTGCTTTGATTTGTTTAAGTTCATTTATTTTGCTTAATTTTCCAAAGTTTTAATCTGTATTATAGATTATAGTGTGAGAAACATATAAGAATTTTCTATATGTGATGAGAAACAATAGACACTTGACTACTATGCATTTATTCATAATTTAAAGAACAGAAGTTCTACAAAGCATATTGTGTTAAATTTGTTTTCTAACAAAATTTGCTTAAAAGGCTTGTTTTTACACACTTCAAATGCATCTAGATAAAATGAAAATAGATATGTAGAAAGGCAATTAGCAATTTTAATAAGCTGCTGTAAATTATCAGGATCGAAGTTGGTAATTAGCACAATTTCACTTTTGTATGAGTTTGTATAAAGATTTCTTCTTTAAAGATTTATTCATTTGAGAGCATGCACACAAGCAGGGGGAGGGGCAGAGGGAGAAAATCCCTAAGCCGACTCCCAGCTGAGCAAGGAGCCCAAGGCATGACCTGAGCCAAAATCAAGAGTCAGCCATTTAACCAACTGAGCCACTCAAGCACCCCTGAGTTCAGTTTTATAACTCTGGTGAGAAATGGGGGTTCAAATGAGACGAGAAGGAAACTGCGGGTTTGCTCTAAGCACAGTCAACCCTTAGCCAATGGAATAGTTAAAGTTTTTTTTAAGTATCTGAAAGATGGACAGAACAGATTCACCTGAAACACCCTTGTGTTTGAAACATACTAAAAACATGCTAAAACACACTAAAAGTAAAGAACAGATGCTCATAAGGTGAAAACTTATTTGAGGAGGTCCACTCACCAGTTCCCACTGAATCAAGTCTTCTTTTAAAGTAATCTCCAAACAAGAACCACAATTAAAAAGCAAGAAACAAACCAGAAAAACCAACAAAGAAAACACCAAACAGTCTTGAAAAATCTTCCTGCTATACAACTTCCAATATTATCCCAGTGCTTTTTCAAACTGAAAATTGGGACTTCTCCTTATGGCCTATAATGCTTTCTGTGAGCAGCTCCCTGTTGTATCTCCAACCTCAACCTCTTGCCCTGTTCCCAGAATATATAGCAAGCTATTTCCACCTTGGGCTTCTTCACGTGTTATTAGAATTTAGAATGCTCTTCACCTGCTGTTTGCAAATGTTGCCTCTCCTCATCTATCAGTTCCTAACTTCAATTACTCTTCTTCTCAGGAAGAGTAATTCAGGCCCCACATATCCTCTATTAAAATACCTGGTTTGTTTCCTTCATAGAAGTCAGAATTTTCAGTTTGTATAACTTTTTTTGTCTCCCATAGTAGATGAGGCAGACACTTTGCTATATTCATGACTGTGTATTCTGCACCTAGCTACTTGCCTTTCATTGAACAGGTGTCTGTACTTAACTTGTTGAATGAATGACTTTGGGGTCTCTTTTGCCCTCATATTTATGTTTCAAAAGAGAGAGTCTTTCTGAGTTCCTGGACCCAATTCTAATGTGTGTGTTGGGGCTGGGGGGAGTCCTCACACACCACCAAGCACTCCTTGGGCACCAGTAGGGTGTCCAGGAATTCAGCTCAATTTTGGAGCAGAAATAGCATCAGGTTCCACAGATTAAGGGTTCTGCACTACAAGTCTGCCCATCCCCCAGACTCCAGTAACAAGCCCAGGTTGTCACTTATGTTTTGGACCACATGTCTATAAATTAGAGGTTCCCACAATCCCTTTTCTGGTTCAATTAATTTGCTAGAGAGGCTTACAGAATCAGGAAACTATTTTACTTACTAAAGTGCCAGATTATTATAAAAGGATTTAAATCCGGGACAGCCAGACGAATGGGGCACGGCATGGGGAAATGGTGTGGAGCCACCATTTTTTCTCAGGCACACCACTCTCCCAGCACCTCCTTGGATTCACCACCTGGAAGCTCGCTGAACCTAGTTCTTTTGGATTTTTATGGAGGCTTCATTAGATAAGCTGTTTGATTAACATGCTGGCCATTGGCAATTAATTCAACATCCAGCCCCCTCTACGCTCCCCAGAAGTTGAAAGTTTCAACCCTCTAATCATATCCTTGGTTCTCCTGACAACCAGCCCCCAACCTTAGGTGATATTAGGGTATTCCAAGTCACCTCGTTAACATAACAGAACACCATCATCGGTTTCATCACTCAGGAAATCCCAAGAGCTCTGTGCCAGAAAGGGGGACAAAGACTAAATACATATTTCTTATTATAAATAAAAATATCACTGAGGGCTTCTTATCTTATTGCCATTTCCAATATTCCCCAGAGCAACGAAAAGTCCTGATGAATGCCTGTTCTGATTGCAGCATTGATTCAAATGAAGGCTAGGCGCTAATCTCCTGAGGGAATTGGGCCAGTTTGTCTCTCCGCGCTGTTCGGTAATAATAATGGCAGAAGATGTTTGCTGTTGTCAACCTTAAAAATAATATAACCAGTTATTTTACTAGCAAAATGAGTGCTGTCTTGATTTCACTCTGAGAAGTCATTTCCAAATGAAGAGTCCTTTAGAAAATGATCAATTTAGCTTGGATTCAGGCCATATAAATGGTATGTTACAGCTACTTTAAAGCATCTTATAGGAAAATATATAATAAATAAACAGTTCCTTTCTTATCTTCCCTCTTGGAGAGATGTTGACTTTTATACATATGACAGTATTTTCCTGCTGCTTTCCAAACAGTCTAACACCATTCAATTAAGAAAACTTCCCAGCTGGCCTAGCCAATAAGTACTTGAATTTTTCTAAATGTTTTTTTGGAGGGATCTTTCTCTAGCCCTAAGGCCTCCAGTTTTTACAATGTTGCAATTTAAATGTGTTAGCAAAAGAAATAGAAAGCACCTTTATTATATTATTATTATTATTACGGTTTTCCAAAAACAATGTGTGGGGGAAAAAAGCAAAGAATACGTCTTGAAATTACTCAGTACTCACTTAAAAATGCTTCTATTTAAGTCTATATTTTGGAGGACATTTATAAAAGGAATCCAGTCAACTTTGGTTATAAGTATTCATTTCAATTAATGAGTTGTTTTCAAAATACAGAATATCATTTCCGTTTCCATTAGAACAGAATAATATGGCTTTGAGGTTTTATATAAATCTGATGTTGGGGACCTCTCCGTATCTAGTCATAAAACAAATGACATAATAATATAAGAATGTGGAAACACAGAGCAAATAGAATCTTTATTGTTTATTAATAATAAATTACTCACCTTGATTTGGTTAGTCTGGTGATCATAATAAAACTAGTTCAGAGGGGAAGGTTTACTGATAGTTCGCTGGATAGCTCTCTAGGGCTACCCTAACGAAGTAACACAAACTACACATCTTAAAGGACAGAAATTTGTTTTACAGTCCCAGAGGCTGGAAATCCAACCTCAAGGCAGATAGATACATTGTTCCCTTCTGAGGGCTGTGAGAGAGAATTTGTTTCATGGCCCTTGTCTAGCTTCTAGTGGCCTGCAGGCAATCTTTGGCATTCCTTGACTTGTGGAAGCATCACTCAGATCTTCACATGCCTTCATCTTTGCATGCATGCATGCAAAGTCTTTTAAGCACCCATTTCCCCATTTATAAAGAGAGCAGTCAATGTTGTACGAGGGCCCACCCTGATGACCTCAACTGAATGATTACATCTGCAATGACCCTATTGCAAAATTAAGTCACAATTTGAGGTACTGGGGATTAGAACTTCCACTTAAGAATTTTTGTAGGGGGGCTCCTGGGTAGCTCAGTGGGTTGAGCCTCTGCCTTCGGCTCGGGTTGTGATCTCGGGGTCCTGGGATCGAGTCCTGCATTGGGCTCTCTGCTCCGCGGGGGGCCTGCTTCCTCCTCTCTCTGCCTGCCTCTCTGCCTACTTGTGATCTCTCTCTGTCAAATAAATAAATAAAATCTTAAAAAAAAAAAAAAAGAATTTTTGTGGGGATTCAATTCGACCTATAATGTTTACTATAGTTTTAACACTTGCCTTTTGTTACCTCATTTAATTCCCATGCCAGCCCCACAGAAGTGTTATTATTTCTGCTTTCGGGTAAAAAGAGGCTTCAGTAGGTTAAGTAAATTATCGAGAATCAAACAAGTGGCAAGTGCCAGATCCAAGAGTTAAAACCAGACTTAACTAGTTCCGAGCTCCATATCTTTAAAATGACATTTTGAAACTTCTAAACAAAATAATTCTTTCAAACAAGTTTCATTAATGACACATGTCCAAAAGTGGCAATAGTTATTCTCAAAAAGTTACATTTAAAATGATGGTTTATGTCACTGTTTATGGTGACAGTTTCACAGCCGTATACTATCTTTGAACTCATCAAGATGTATACATTAGACATGTACAACTTTTTTGTATGTCTATCATACCTCCATAGAAACAAGTAGTGCAATAGGAAACGATAAAAAAATGAACAGCAAGAAAAGAGAAAGAAATGACAGGGGTAAAGAAATGACATGTAGCTATTTAGAAAGAAATACTGCTACTTATTCCTCAGAGTTTCGTTTTTGTTTTTATTTTTCTGATGGATCCTGTGCGGCATCGAGATAAACAGTAAGTAGAAAATAATACCTAAAGTTTGTTTTCCTAAGTCATAACTCAAAAGACATTTAGGAAACAAAGATACAGGCTTACAACTCTATCTTATAAAGCCTCATCACTAATCTAGGCAGCTCTTCTCTGATGTCATCTTTGAAATTTTGGACTAGGTAATATATTCCTTTGAAATTCAATTTTTTTAAAAAAGATTTTATTTATTTATTTGACAGACAGAGATCATAAGTAGGCAGAGAGGCAGGCAGAGAGAGAGGAGGAAGCAGGCTCCCCACTGAGCAGAGAGCCCGATGCGGGGCTCGATCCCAGGATCCTGGGATCATGACCTGGGCCGAAGGCAGAGGCTTTAACACACTGAGCCACCCAGGCACCCCTGAAATTAAATTTTTGATATGGAGGAGTTTCTGGGTGGCTCAGTCAGTTACATGGCTGACTCTTGGTTTAGGGTCAGGTCATGATTTCAGGGTCATGATCTCAGGGTTATGAGATCGAGCCCCAAGTTGGGCTCCATGCTGAGTGAGAAGTCTGCTTAAGATTCTTTCTTCTCCTCACCATTTTCCCTTCTCCCCACCCTCTGTATAAAAAATTTTCTCTCTCTCTCAAAAAATTTTCTTTTCTGGTATGGAAACATAGCTAACATATAACATTATAAAGACTTTCAAGCCATTAACTTCTATTATAAATGTGTACCAATTATACCTTGCAAATATGTATAATTTGATAGGATAATATTATGCATGTATGCATATATAAACTTGTTTTGGGGGGGCGCCTGGGTGGCTGAGTGGGTTAAAGCCTCTGCCTTCGGCTCAGGTCATGATCCCAGGGTCCTGGGATCCAGCCCCGCATCGGGCTCTCTGCTCAGTGGGGAGCCTCCTTCCCTTCCTCTCTCTCTGCCTGCCTCTCTGCCTACTGTGATCTCTGTCTGTCAAATAAATAAATAAAATCTTTAAAAAATAAATAAATAAAATAAATTTGTTTTGGGGGCATGTTGCTAGCAACATTTGATTTCTATTACACTTACTGTCCCTACATTTTTTCTTATCTTTTCATTCTCAAAAATCCAAGTTGGTAGCCTAATTCTGAAATGTTCCCTCAAGCTCATGCTGTGAATATTAAACCAACACATTTCCTTAGCCCTATGTTAAAATTTACTGAAAACAAACAAAATTAACTTAACTATTTGCTCCAAGAACTACTTGTGTTTGAGAGATAAATTGAACTGGCCAAAAATAGCTTGCTTATCAAGACTAATGGCAGCTCTTCAAGACTCACTTCAAGATCTTCCCTTTCCTATGCCAAGCAGTCTAAAGTTTTTATATCATAATTTATGCCAATTCCAATGAGTTTGAAGTGTTTGAAGAATCACCTTAAATATCACATATCCCAGACCTTAAAACATTATAAATTTCTTCTGGTGACTTTCCCTTTCTCAGACTATGGCAATAGTATGTCAAATGATGTTCTGTGTTACTGCAATAACTGAATGAGGTTAACTTTTTTGTAACAAAATTTTCTGGTACTCCTCTGTAGAGTTGATAGTCAGCAACTGAAAATAGAGCATCTGGAAATCTGGAAATATGCTTTTTTTTTTTTTTTTTTGAGAGAGAGAAAGAGCGCAAGTTGGGGGCAAAGGGAGGGCAGGGTAGAAGAAGAGGCAGAGAATCCCAAGCAACCTCCATGATGAGCATGGAGCCCAACCTGGGGCCCAATCTTACAACCCTGAGATCATGACCTGAGCCAAAACCAAGAGTTGGATGCTCAACCAACTGAGCCATCCAGGTGCCCTGATATGTGAACTTTTGCTGGTATAATGATGGTAGTGGTAGTAATACTAGCCATAGGAGCAGCAGTTGCAGAATTAGAAATCATATTGGCAACACCAAGGACTTTTCATGCTCCTCTATCAAATTAGCATTACAAGACTATAACAAATCAATTTTTCAAAAAGAAATGATAATTATTGATTTGATACACATTTTTAGATTCTCAAAATGTAATGCATCCAATATTTGAAAATTCATATTGATTCTTCTGGACTCCTTGGAGACTCTTACCATTAAATTAAGTATAAAAATGTATATGCATTCTTAAGATACATAGAGCTCTTTTATTTTCTTTTTTTGTTTTAGGAATCTTAGAAAAAACTTGTGACATAAGTAAAGTTATACCCACTTAAAAAACACAAAACCTACAACTCAGAAGAATTAAAGTTCATTTAGGTACTATATGTATTAAATCCTTCAGATTTAAAATCTCATGTTCATTATCTCATGCCATACTGTCCCTTCTGTACTTAGTAAAGCAGCAAGCGACTACCTGGCATGACACATTATTTAATATACTATAGCACTTTTTATAAAATAAATAGCACATTATAACTTTTGTACATTTCATTTTATCTTAAAATGAGTGTAGTATTTTCAGCAGATTTTTATGAGCACTTATTTCATGATGAGATCACTTGATAGTACATTTGTTCCCTCAATCTCTTTGTGGCTAGAGATTACATACCATTTTTATATTGCTTTCATTGAATGATGTCTAGAAGTTAGAGACTCAATAAGGAAACACGTTATTAGTTGAATGAATGAAAAAAATGAATGGACATGTCCTCTGCCCATTTCTTGATTGGATTATTTGTTCTTTGGGTGTTGAGTTTGCTAAGTTCTTTATAGATTTTGGACACTAGCCCTTTATCTGATATGTCATTTGCAAATATCTTCTCCCATTCTGTCAGTTGTTTCTTGGTTTTGTTCACTGTTTCCTTTGCTCTGCAAAAGCTTTTGATCTTGATAAAATCCCAATAGTTCATTTTTGCCCTTGCTTCCCTTGCCTTTGGCGATGTTCCTAGGAAGATGTTGCTGTGGCTGACGTCGAAGAGGTTGCTGCCTGTGTTCTCCTCAAGGATTTTGATGGATTCCTTTCTCACATTGAGATCCTTCATCCATTTTGAGTCTATTTTCGTGTGTGGTGTAAGGAAATGATCCAATTTCATTTTTCTGCATGTGGGTGTCCAATTTTCCCAACACCATTTATTGAAGAGGCTGTCTTTTTTCCATTGGACATTCTTTCCTGCTTTGTCGAAGATGAGTTGACCATAAAGTTGAGGGTCCATTTCTGGGCTCTATATTCTGTTCCATTGATCTATGTGTCTGTTTTTGTGCCAGTACCATGCTGTCTTGATGATGACAGCTTTGTAATAGAGCTTGAAGTCCGGAATTGTGATGCCATCAACTTTGGCTTTCTTTTTCAATATTGCTTTGGCTATTCGAGGTCTTTTCTGGTTCCATATGAATTTTAGGATTATTTGTTCCATTTCTTTGAAAAAAATGGATGGTACTTTGATAGGAATTGCATTAAATGTGTAGATTGCTTTAGGTAGCATAGACATTTCTGCAAAGAAGACATCCAGATGGACAACAGACACATGAAAAAGTGCTCCATATCACTCGGCATTAGGGAAATACAAATCAAAACCACAATGAGATATCACCTCACACCAGTCAGAATGGCTAAAATTAACAAGTCAGGAAATGACAGATGCTGGCGAGAATGCGGAGAAAGGGGAACCCTCCTACACTGTTGGTGGGAATGCAAGCTGGCGCAACCACTCTGGAAAACAGCATGGAGGTTCCTCAGAATGTTGAAAATAGAACTACCCTATGACCCAGCAATTGCACTGCTGGGTATTTACCCTAAAGATACAAACGTAGTGATCCGAAGGGGCACGTGCACCCGAATGTTTATAGCAGCAATGTCTACAATAGCCAAACTATGGAAAGAACCTAGATGTCCATCAACAGACGAATGGATAAAGAAGAAGTGGTATATATACACAATGGAATACTATGCAGCCATCAAAAGAAATGAAATCTTGCCATTTGTGATGATGTGAATGGAACTAGAGGGTATTATGCTTAGCGAAATAAGTCAATCGGAGAAAGACAACTATCATATGATCTCCCTGATATGAGGGAGAGGAGATGCAACATGGGGGGTTAAGGGGGTAGGAGAAGAATAAATGTAACAAGATGGGATTGGGAGGGAGACAAACCATAAGTGACTCTTAATCTCACAAAACAAACTGAGGGTTGATGGGGGGAGGGGGGTTGGGAGAGGGGGAGTGGGGTTATGGATATTGGGGAGGGTATGTGCTATGGTGAGTGCTGTGAAGTGTGTAAACCTGGCGATTCGCAGACCTGTACCCCTGGGGATAAAAATATATGTTTATAAAAAATAAAATTAAAAATCAACTCAAAAAAAAATGAATGGATGAGCAGAAGTTCTAAAGAAATTGAGTGTTTCATTATGTACTCCATTTATTTAAAAAAAAGAATGCAGAATATTTTATAAATATAATAATAATTTCTTAATTAGTTTTTTTCTTACTGGGTTTTTCTTACAGTTAGGTCTTGTACTTCACTCCCAGTTATTATGCAGTGATCTTTTGTTCTGAACATTTTACTTAAAAAGAAACTAGACCTCAGGATGCCTGGGTATCTCAGTCAGTTAAGCATCAGACACTTGATTTCGGCCTTGGCCTTGACCTCAGGGTTGTGGGATGGAGTCCCACGCCCAGCATGGAGGCTGCTTGGGATTCTCTCTCTTCCTCTGTACAGAAAGAAAGAAAGAAAGGAAGAAAGAAAAAAAGGAAAGAAAGAAAGAAAGGAAGGAAGGAAGGAAGGAAGGAAGAAAGAAAGAAAGAAAGAAAGAAAGAAAGAAAGAAAGAAAGAAAGAAAGAAAAAGGGAGGGAGGGAGAGGGGAGGGAAAAGAAAAAAGAAAAAAAGAAAAAAAGAAACTCTGTTTGAGCAGAGAACCAGAAAAACAAATATATTGCTCACTACAATAGAAGGGATATACCGTAATTCCCAGTTTTGTTTTCTGCTGAAGTCTTCAGGGTAGAGTACATTTACTCCAGTTAATTTGTAAACTTACCATAATAAAACATTCATGATAGTTTCTATAATTTTTTTTAAGATTTTATTTATTTATTTGTCAGAGAGAGAGAGAGAGAGAGATCACAAGTAGGCAGAGAGGCAGGCAGAGACAGAGGGAGAAGCAGGTTTCCTGCCAAGCAAGGAGCCCCATATGGGACTCGATCCCAGGATGCTGGGATCATGACCTGAGCTGAAGGCAGCCGCTTAACCAACTGAGCCACCCAGGCGTCCCAGTTTCTATAATTTTTATGTCTGTGAAACAAATATACCAATTCTTGTACATATCATATAAATATAGCCTAGTTCTGGACAGGGCCTACAACATTAAACAACGTGAATAAGTTAGTGTAATGAGAAATGCCATGTGCCTGTTGGAAAGTAGCCACACACTAGAAGCAACATCTTGCAATTGTTTTAATAACCCAGAGTGGCCTAAATTTCTTTCTACAGTTTGCCCGCTATTGCAGGTCCCTTTGGAGTTTTTGAGTCTCACCTCAGTAAATCAGTCTCGTTGAACTACAGCAAGTCCTCATTTCCCTTCTGCTTTCTCCCCTGCCTGAGAGCACCATGCTGGGCTGCCACTTGCTTTGGAGGGCCTGTAAAACACGTCCTTGCTTACTGGACCATGATTGTACACTCTAGTGTTTCTGTATCTCTTGAGTTCAAGAAGGGACCAGAAACTTTCTTCACCATTTACTAATACTTATAAACTTTTGACTTGCCAAACCCGGCTTATTGAATCCTTAAGCAAATGGGTGGTCTTGCTCTTGTGCATTCTTAAAAACAGTGGCGAAGTTCTACTGAAAGCCGGCTTCTGGGAATAAACTACTTGCTTAAGAAAGTGTTTTAAGTTCTTCAGGTCATCACCGAGAATTAGTGACCAAGAATGGTGACCAAGTGAAAGATTTAAAGCAACTGACAAAATGCTTCAGTGGCAACTCAGTATCCTAAAAGGATGCATAAATCTCTCATCAATCTGAATCTCTTAACTCACCCTCCAAATAGTTTATACCTCTCTTGTTGCTAACCATAATCTCGTAAGACTCAAGAGGTAGATTATTGAAGCCCTTTTCCCAGGTGTAGTTTTACAGACAGTGAATCTTGGCTTATTCTCTTAAGAATATTATTTTGATTATAAAATTATTGCACAGTCAATATAAAATACTAGAAAAATAGTGAAAGAAAATCATAGAATAGAATTCTCCTTAACTAGCCCAACAAGAGTTACACAGCAAACCTCTTCATGCTCAAATGTAGCTACACATTTAATGATAAACATGCAGTTGTATATTTTATTCACTTAATAAGGTACCTTGAGCAGTTTCTGAAATTCAAACTCATTTTGAAAACTTGGTGTTCTCATTCATTCAAAACATACCCTTACTTAATTCACGTGAACTACTTTTAACTAACTGGCTGTAGCAATATCTTTGTAAAAGACTCTTTGTGGATTAACTATGCCTATTTCTTTCTTTAGGAAACCTTTTCTAATTCCAAGATCAAATACATATTCACTTAGACATTTTTTTTCTCAGCACTTTTATTGTTTTACTTTTACTTTTAACTTTAAAAACTATCTGGAATTATATTAGCTAACTGGGAAAAAGAAAGATATTAGCCCAGAACTATTTATTGATTCATGTAAAATGCCACATGTATACTGAATGGACTATACATGCTTGAATCTATCTCTAAAACTTTCTGCTCTTCCAAGATCTTATGTTAATTCTTACACCAAGAACATACTTTTATAACTAACATAATTTTAAGATATCACACAGGATATTTATCTTCATTCAAATTTACTCAACATTTTGTTTTTCTATTCCACTGTTGTTCCATGTGAATTAAAAATCATTTTATAATATTAAAAATAACTCATTGGCATTTCAGTGCTATTAAACATATTCACTATTTGGGGGGAATTAACAGCTATATGTTTTGAATTTTTAAATGGAGGAAGGCAAATTAATCTCTCATTATTCAAATCCTATTTTTCTAATCCCATAGAATTTTTTTATGCTTTGTAATTCTTTCATATTCCTTATTAGCATGATGGTTAAATATAAGTTAAGTTCATTGAATCTGTGCTTTTAAATATTTAAATTTAAGTTAAAATTATATATTTATATATAGGTGTATATATATTATATATATTTATATATGGGTGCTCCTAAGAAATTCATTTATGAAAACTTAATCAGAATAAATAGTTTATGTTTCTCCTTAAAAAAATCTTTTTTAGCACCTATCAATGGAATTATAGTTTCTCTCATTTGACCTACTCTTGAGATGATTTGTATTAATAGATATCTTAATTTGGATCCATCCAGAAAGATCCGAAATGAATTCTACTTCATCATACAAATCATGAATGCTTTCTTGTTAGTGCTTCATGATCAGAACTGTACTAGTTTTACACAACAAATTAGGGATCTTTCCTTCTTTTTCAAGTTTAAAATAGTTAACAAAATAGGAATTTTAGTTTTCAATAGTATAAAATTCATTATCTCTAAATGAATACTTATCTCAGAAAATTTTCAAATAATACATTGATGTATCTTTTAGTTCAAATCCTTGCCATTGATTTATTTAGGAGTTCTAAATATTTTTCAGTTATTTTTAATAATTTATTTTACCCATGAATTTCTATCTATTCTATTAAAGTTTTCAAATGTTTTTGTTGTGCATAGTTTTCTTTCAAAATTTAAAGTAGTAATGCTTTAGGTTTATCTTTTTATTTATTTATTTTTAATGTTGGATGGTTGTGCTCTTCTTTAATTCCTCGATTAGGTGGGCTTTATTTTATCATGACTTTTTCCATAAGCAATCAGCTCTTTATCAAATGCCTCTATTTTTTCTTCATGTATGTATATATGTATTTATGTATGCATATACAAATAAGCCTCATACTGGAGTGAGGCTGTTTGAAATGTAGCACCATCACTTGTTAACTCTGTGACCTTATGAAGTTGCTTAATCTGTCTATACCATAATTCCCTCATAAGCAACATAGGATAATAATATTGCTTATTTTATGAGCTTATCATGAGAAGTACATGAGATAAGACATGCAAAGCAATTGGAATGTATCTGCCATACAATAAATGGTTAACAGATCCACAATCATATTTACCTTCCTTCTGTTTTTTTCAGAAGTTATTTTTCTGACTTTTAAATCTGATCACTTATTTCAATTTATCTCTATTCCTTCTCAATTTAGATCACTCTATTATTGCTTTTTTAAGGACACCATCTCTGACCCTCTGACCCTTACTCTCAGGTAGAATTAAGCATACATTTCCTTGAATCCCCAAGGAATAGGGTATAAACTATACCCTAGTCATAATTGGGTTGTACAAGTATGTGCAATAGTGTATTCTCTTTTTATTATTTATTTACTTAGTAAGTTATTTAGTTATTTATTTTAAAAGTGTACTGCATGCTGGGGCTTGAACTCATGAACCTGAAATCAAGATCTGAGCTGAGATCAAGAGTTAGATGCTTAACCAACTGAGTGTATTCTCTTTTTAATAATATTAAAAAAATTATTCCCTTCAACATTTTAATGACTAGAAATAAACTATTTCAAAGCAAGTGCTCTATCTTATTTAATTTTACAAACTTAGAATGAAACCAAATCACTCATATGTAGAAGTACCTTGAATATGACATTGGTTTAAGACCAGTGGTTTGCCTTACTGACTGGGGGTAAGAAAATAACACATCAAAGTGATATAAATATTGCCAAAGAAGTAACTTTACTATTTAAACAAAATTAAATTACCATAAGTTGAAATTTGGTATAGTCTCTTAGTAAGTAAATAGAAGTCTTGATGCTCTTTTAGGAGTTTGTTTGTTTTTTTTTTTATTTGACTGACAGAGATCACAAGTAAGCAGAGAGGCAGGCAGAGAGAGAGAGAGGAGGGGAAGCAGGCTCCCTGCGGAGCAGAAAGCCTGATGCCGGGCTCGATCTCAGGACCCTGGGATCATGACCTGAGCTGAAGGCAGAGGCCTCAACTCACTGAACCACCCAGGTGCCCTAGGAGTTTTAATTTCAAAATGTATTTATAAAATACTATTATACTATTATGTATCTTTTACCCATGTCAGAACAAATGGCTATGAATTAGAGAAATATTTTATAATTGTCCCTCTATATCTCTAAAATGATATTCTAAATATTCCCAGCCCAGACTTATTTTTTATATTTGGCCAAAATGTACACTATTTTATCTTGTCATTTTCTCTCTAAATAATAAATTGAGCTCTCAATATTTGCTGATGTCTGCTTGGACAGCTGTCTGTTTATAATTTTTTTTATTAATAGGAACATTATCCTGAAGTTCAATATCTACATTTTGATTTAGTTAAGCTTATAATACAGAAGCTAATTAATAATAGCTCTTAGATAACATTTTCAACCTTTTATTTATATTTTTGGCCTAAATGCCCCTGAAATGCAAGTTGATGAAAGCAGCTCTACCACAGTAAATACATACTATGGTTACAGATTAAACTATTTATGGGTCATTGTTGCTAACTCAAGAGTTATGACGACATACTGACTCCTTGCTATGGCAGCAGATAGTTCTTGAAATATGAATTGTCCAGCTCCTAAAAACACTTGTAATTTAACTATCTTTAAGAACATATAAATTGTTAAAGAATCTGTACTCAAAGAACTACAGAACACTCATGAAAGAAATTGAAGTAGACAAAAGAAGACGGAAGACCATTCCATGCTCGTGGATCAGAAGAATAAACATTGTTAAAATGTCTATACTGCCTAGAGCCATCAATTCTTTCAATGTCATCCTGATCAAAATTCCACCATCATTTTCCGAAGAGCTGGGAACAAACAATCCTAAAATTTGTATGGAACAAGAGACCCCAAATTGCTAAGGAAATGTTGAAAAAGAAAAACAAAACTAGGGGATCACGTTGCCTGATTTCAAGCTTTACTACAAAACTGTGATCACCAAGACAGCAAGATACTGGCACAAAAACAGACACATAGACTAGTGGAACAGAGTAAAGAGCCCAGATATGGACCCTCAACTCTATGGTCAAATAATCTTTGACAAAGCAGGAAAAAATATCCAATGGAAAAAAGACAGTCTCTTCAATAAATGGTGTTGGGAAAATTGGACAGCTATGTACACAAGAATGAAACTCGACCATTCTCTTACACCATACACAAAGATAAACTCGAAATGGATAAAAGACCTCAACGTGAGTCAGTAATCTATCACAATCCTAAAGGAGAACATAGGCAGTAACCTCTTCAACATCAGCCACAGCAACTTCTTTCAAGATATGTCTCCAAAGGCAAAGGAAACAAAAGCAAAAATGAACTTTTGGGACTTCATCGAGATAAAAACTTCTGCACAGTAAAGGAAACAGTCAACAAAACAAAGAGGCAACCCACAGAATGGGAGAAGATATTTGCAAATGACACTATAGAAAAAGAGCTGATATCCAAGATCTATAAAGAACTCCTCAAACTCAACACACACAAAACAGAGAATCACATCAAAAAAAATGGGCAGAAGACATGAACAGACACTTCTCCAAAGAAGACATACAAATGACTAACAGACACATGAAAAAATGTTCATCATCATTAGCCATCAGGGAGATTCAAATCAAAACCACATTGAGATACCACCTTACACCAGTTAGAACAGCCAAAATTAACAAGACAGTAAACAACAAGTGTTGGAGAGGATGTGGAGAAAGGGAACCCTCTTATACTGTTGGTGGGAATGCAAGTTGGTGCAGCCACTTTGGAAAACAGTGTGAAGATTCCTTAAGAAATTAAAAATAGAGCTACTCTATGACCCTGCAATTGCACTACTGGGTATTTACCCCAAAGATACAGATGTAGTGAAAGGAAGGGCCATCTGTACCCTGATGTTCATAGCAGCAAAGACCACAGGCACCAAACTGTGGAAAGGACCAAGATGCCCTTCAATGGATGAATGGATAAAGAAGATATATATATATATATATATATATATATATATATATATATATATATATATGCAATGAAGTATTTTGCCTCCATTAGAAAGGATCAATACCCAAGTTTTGTATCAACATGGATGGGACTAGAAGAGATTATACTGAGTGAAATAAGCCAAGCAGAGAGCGTCAATTATCATATGGTTTCACTTACTTGTGGAGCATAAGGAAGAACAGGGAGGACATTGGGAGATGGATTGGAGAAATGAGTTGGGGGAAATTGGAGGGGGAGACAACATGAGAGACTGTGGACTCTGAGAGACAAACTGAGGGTTTTGGGGGTGGGGAGGGGGATGGGGTGAGCCTGGTGGGGGGTACCGTGGAGGGCATGTATTGCATGGAGCACTGGGTGTGGTGCATAAACAATGAATTTTAGAACACTGAAAAAATGTGAATTAAATTAAGTTGAAAAAAATAAAGATTAGTAGAAATTTTGATTGGATATTACACCAATAATAAGTATTGAAGCTATCTAATAAGCTTATTTCTTGGTATTTCTTCTTCTGCCCCTCCCCCCATTTATGTTCTCTCCTTCTCTCAAATAAACAAAATCCTTTAAAAAATGAAAAAATATGAAATGAAATAAACAAATTATAAACCTAATAAATTAAAGGAGAAATAGACATTTCCTGCCATTGCAATGAGAATGTGGAATTGTACAGTTTGGGAGGAATCTATTGGTAAAATCAGTCACTTCCACCTGCTGGACACTAAAATAGAGCAGTAAAGAACACAAACACTGCCCCTGAGGTCATGGAGCCTTCTTCTGAGAAGATAATAAGGTAATTGTTAAAAACAGAGGAAATACAGTGCATAATAGAGAGATATAATCCAGTCTTTAAAAATATTCATATATTTTTCACATTCAAAGTAAACTGTAGGAATTTATCTCAATATAAACCTAAAAACAAAACATAATCTTTCATGCACTAAGGACTTTCACTGCACAATTAACAAAGTGAAAAATTATAAACCAAAACATTCAACATTTGGAATAACTGCAAACTATATTTTAGCATAAATATCCAAAAGAATAAGATAGAACCACTAAAATACATATATATATAATATATATATGCATATATATAATATATATATGCATATATATATATGAAAAAGCTGTACAATCAGGGTAACCTGCATGTTATAATACTAATTTTTAAAAAAGGAAAAATTTCAAATGTTATCATTTGAAATATAGATAAACTAAACAAAATAACTGAATAAATATAAAGAATGGTCAAAAAGCAAGATGATATATTTTTTATGTATTTTCGAAGTACAAGATTATTTTTTATAATAAAATTAGAATAAAATTCAAGACATAAACACAGGCAACTTATAGGCAATTTATTTTTATTGCATCCTCATCATTTGGTTAAGTTTTGTTTTTTAAAAAATAATTAAGTATGAAAGGATGCATAATTTAAAAGATATTAGTTGATTTATAGTAGAAACAAGACTCCCTGTCCCATAGTCTTCTAGCCACTTAGTTTCCCTTTGCATTGGAAGGGAACACTCTCCCTCCTCACCAGCTACTTATGTCTTAAAATGTATCTGTATAATACCTACTCCTTGGTTAAGACTTTGAACCTGTAGATTTCAGAAATAAGGATACAGTGCAGTGAGTAGACATGGAATCAAAATATTAGGTTTGGTAGTTCTGCAACAAGATCCTTCATCAGATTTTTAGATTCCTTCTGGTTTCAGGTTCCTTCAGTATAAATGAGGAAAACAGGCTCTTCACCTGTGGGTCTCAGAATAGAAATAGATCTGATAAAGTAGGGACAGCTGTTCAGAGCAGTGTCTCTGGAACCACATACTTGGATTTGCTATACCCCACACACTTCCTAATACTGTGTAGTATTTAGGATTATGTAGTTTAATTTCCACAGGTTTAGCAATTTTATCTTAGATGTCATTCTGAAAAAATTCTAGGTTGATCTCTTTCTTTAAACATGTTGTTCCGTCATCTTCTGGCTTACATGATGTTTGACAAGACAGTTACTCCTGTTTTTATCTTTCTTCCTGTGTACCAAACAAATGTCTCATTTTATCTCTGGTTGATCTTGAGATTTTGCTTGTAGAACTGAATTTTCAACATCTTCTGTGATAGACTTTGATATCATTTTCCTTGTTCTTTTGTTAAGCTTCATTGTACCTTCTTGGATCTGTGGGATTTTATCTTCTATCAAATCTGTAAATGTTTGTATATTCTTAAAATAATCTTTTTTTTTTTTTTGGTTTGTACATTTTTTCCGTATTATTTCTCAAATAGTTTATTTTTTGAACTCCACTTCTCTTTTTTCTTCCTGAATTTCAGTTATTATATATTAGTAATGTTATCCCATAGAGCACTTGGTTCTGGTTATTTTTATTCAGTTTTTTTTTCTCTCTATGCCTCATTCTACACGGTCTCTGTATGTTCAAGTTCACTATTTTTTCCTTCTGTAATATCTGATTTGGTATTAAAGTAAACATTTTATTTCCTTTATTTTATTTTTTATACATGTGGGTCTCATGATGTTTTTCACATCTCTTTATCTTTTATCTTTATGCTTTATCTCTTTATCCTTGTGATCATCTCTTATATACTGAAACATGGCTGTTTTAAAACTCTTGTCTGAGAATTCCTCATTTTATTATCTCAAGATTTGTTTCTACTATTTAAAAAAAAAAGTCATATTTTCCTGTTTCTTTGGATAACTAAAAATTCTTGCCTGGAGGCTGGACATTGTAAAATTTCATTGTTGAGTGGTAACTTTTGTTTCTTTAAAAATTTTTGAGGGGCACCTGGGTGGCTCAGTGGGTTAAAGCCTCTGCCTTCACCTCAGGTCATGATCTCAGGGTCCCGGGATCGAGCCCTACATCCTGCTTCCCTTCTTCTCTCTCTGCCTGCCTCTCTGCCTACTTGTGATCTCTCTGTCAAATAAATAAATAAATAATCTTAAAAAATTTTTTTTTTGAATCACTTATTAAAAAAGCTACTTGCAAATATTTCATAGAGGTGTGTGTGTGTGTGTGTGTGTGTGCGCGCGCGCACATGTGGGGTTTTGTTTGTCTGTTTAATTTGTGTGTGAGTCTAGAGTGATCTCTACTCCAGGGCAAGTTAGTCCCACTACTAAGACATAATGCCCCTTAGGTCCTCATTTAATGCTTCAGGTACTCATGAAGTTGTATTAAATCTAGCAGACAAAAATATCAAATGATTCTCGGCCTTATGTGAGTTTTTGCAATGGTTCAATTTTAGCTTTTAGACAATTGTACTTTCTCTACAGCAGCCCTTTCTCAAACTTCATAGAGTTTTATCCTGTGCTCATTCTTAGATAACCAACCAAAAATTTGAGAAGACATTCATTACAGAAAACTGAGCTCTTTCTTCCTTTTGCTTCTCTCTCTCTCTCTTTCTTTTCCTGATATGAGGACCTATACTTTTAAGCCATCTTGGACTCCTAAACATTTGACCACTGCCTCTTTCATTTAGCAGAACTGTTGGACTCTTTTGGGATTGACCTTCTATGCACTGCACTGCTGTCTGGAAATAGCTTCCAGGCCAAAAAAAAAAAAAAAAAAAAAAGTCTGATTTATGGTTGGAATCACTTTCCTTGATTTCTTTTCATTAGGGATAATAGCCTTGCAGTGCTCATTGGTCTATGTCTAAAAACTGGTATTGCATAAGTCTTGTCAAGTTCTCTATTATTTTGTTTTGTTTAGTGTTTTTGTTGTTGTTGTTGGTTTTTTGGTTTGTTTGTTTATTTTTTGTCTTCCCTAATAGCTGAGTAAGTGCTGCTGCTCTTACATCTGCATGGGCAACTCTCACTGTCTGGATTTAAATCCTGACTTTGCTGCTTAGCAGATGTATGACCTGGGACAAATTACTTAACTTCTTGCCTCTATTTTTTCTCATCTGTAAAAGGGAAAAGATAATCATACTTACTTTACAGGATTGTTGTGATGATTAAGTGAGTTAATGTTTGCAAATTGCTTAGAGAATGTCTGGCCCATTGCAAACTCTGTGGAAAGTAATACTCGGAGCTTCAATGCCAAGGAAATGCAGTCAACAACACTATCAACATGGAGCATAGCAACCAGTGTGAAAAATGCTAGAGTGGAGAAGTACAGTGAGTGCCTAGTGATCATTGTAGGAAAGGCTTCCCTGAAGAATTGATATTTGTGGTGAAAGTTTCTGAAAAATTGATATTTGAAGTGAAATTTGATATAAGAAATTACCCTGATTCTCCCATTCTTTAAAATGGGATATTACAAGCCACTTTTTTTTTGTTCTGTATTGGATTTCAGTGAGGTATTCCCAGCAGTTTGAGAATTTGATGTGCTTTGCTAAAGTGAAAGATATAAAGTATTCCTGAAATGTTATATATTTCCTCAACACATTTGAATTACACAAAAAAACAAAATATCTATGTCAAATGGTATTCAATGCTTTTCTTTTTTCTCTAAAAAATAAAATAAAATAAACCTGGCTGATAAATCTTGTACTTTTAATTCTGTGGACATTAGCTTTACTATAGGGACCTTTAAAAATCTCCAGTAAGGGGGCGCCTGGGTGGCTCAGTGGGTTAAAGCCTTTGCCTTCGATTCGGGTCATGATCCCAGGGTCCTGGGATCGAGCCCCACATCGGGCTCTCTGCTGTGGGGGGGGGCCTGCTTCCTCCTCTCTCGCTCTCTGCCTGCCTCTCTGCCTACTTGTGATCTCTGTCTGTCAAAAAAAAAAAAAAAAAAAATCTCCAGTAAGGACAATTTAATATTTTTTCTTCCTAACTGAAGGGTGCTTTTACATTTTTGTGGCATACAATGTAATACTTTCAATCTTTGTAAAAGTCTATATACATGTCCTTGAACTTTGGAAAATGTTAGTAATTATTGGTGTTTGTTCCTGACAATGTAAAAATTGAGTTGGTGATGTTTCATGACAAATTTATTCATTGTCTCCATTTCCTAGAAGTCTAAACAAATAGGTTAACGATTGATTTAAAAACTAAATTAAGAAAATATGGTGGGCACCTGAATACCTATTTCCTTCTGAGGAATGGCCTTGTTCTAACTTTAGTTAGCATGGTCTCTTATTTCCTTTTTTATAATGAAAATATTCAGTTAAGTTTTTACTCATGGTTTTTAGTTTCTATATCTTTTTTTTTTTTTTTTTTTTTTTTTTTTTTTTTTTTTTGACAGAGAGAGAGATCACAAGTAGGCAGAGAGTCAGGCAGAGAGAGAGAGAGAAGCAGGCTCTCCGCTGAGCAAAGAGCCCGATGCGGGGCTCGATCCCAGGACACTGAGATCATGACCTGAGGCGAAGGCAGCGGCTTAATCCACTGAGCCACCCAGGCGCCCCTAGTTTCTGTATCTTTTTAAAAATATCAATTTTTTGCCCAAGATCACAAAGATATTGTCTTATATTTTCTCCTAAAATTTTTGTCATTTCACATATTACATTTGGATCTTTGATCTAGGTGGAATTGGTTTGACTTTTATTTCATTTTTCTCTGTGTAACTAAATATGGAAAGTAATTGCTTCCTCAACATTCAATGCCATCTCTATTTTGTCATGTTTCCATAAATATTCTTTCTGTTCCAGTGGTCATTTGCTTACCCTTATACCAACACCCCTCTGAAATATTTACCACTGCATTTTAATGTGTTTGTTTTGTTTTGTTTTGTTTTGTTAAGAGATGGCAGTGGTAGGGGCAAAGGGAAAGGAAGAGAGAATCTTAAGGGAGCTCCATGCTCAGTGCAGAGCCTGATACAGGGCTTCAACACATAACCCTGAGATCAAGACCTGAGCCAAAGTGACTCAGCCATCCAGGCACCCTACTCTCAATATCATTTTAAGATAAACTTGATACGATTTTATATTACATTGGTGAGACTGATATATTTACCATCTTAGTCCTTATGTTCTTTAACATAGTATATCTGTACCCTTATTGAGGTCTTATTCATTGCCTTTAATAGTATTTTGGAATATTTCCATAAAGATGTTGCCAGTTTGTGTTAGATTTATTCCTAGGCATATTACAATATTGGCTTTTATGATGAATAGGGTGCTTTTCCAATATATTTTCTAATTTGATTCTAGTGGTATATAGAAATGTTACTAATTCCTAGATGTATTGATCTTCTACCTACCAGTACATTCTATAATTTCTAATATTTTGTGTTTGATTTGATTATTCTGTATTTTATTATTTTGTATAAAATTATTTGATTATTTGACTTTTCCATATAGAACATTTCATTCCATTGCATGCATAGATAAATCGTATCACCTGAAAAAAAAAGTGCTCTCTCCCTTTCCAATAATTACTATTTTTTTTGCCTTCATTTTATTACATAGGCTTGTACCTCTTGTACAATGTTGGATAGAAGAGATAGTCTTTTTAGAATTAAATAAGAAAGCTTCTAAAGAAATTTCCTTTGTTTCCAAGTTAGCTATGTATTTTCCATCTTTCTGAAATAATTGGAAGCTTTTCCCCCTCATTTACATTTTTTTTTAATTCAGAGTATTTCTTTGATAATTGTTTTCTAATGCTGAATCATTTTTATGTTTCTGATATATAATCTACTTGATCACCGTGTATTTTTAATGTATTCCTGAATTATATTTTCTAGTACTTTAAATGTGTTTTGTTAATTTAGCTCTAAAATGAAATTTACCTATAAATTTATCTTAAATTGTTTTTTCCCAATTTTAATAGAGACATTGTTTTAGCTTCATAATATAAGTTCTGTATCTTCAATGTTTGTCTATTCCTTATTCTCTAGGTATAAGGATTATGGTTTCTTTAAATCGAGGTAAATTTCAATGATGCAGTTTTTGATGGGATTTTAATCATTGAGTAATCTTAAAAGTATCTTTATCTTTTTTTTA